>NC_141541.1:122445000-122774166 GCF_021556685.1 Rattus norvegicus
TGTCTATGTGTGTGCGTGCGTGCATGCGTGTGCCTGTGTGTGTGAGTGTGTGTGTGTGTGTATGCGTGTGTGTATATGTGTGTCCCCATGTGTGTGCATAAGCCACGATGCTTATGTTTAGGTCAGAGAGCAGCTTCTGGGAGTTAATTCTCTCCTTTTACCACGTGGGTTCTGGGGGTTGGACTCAGGTGGGCAGGTTTGGTGGCAAACGCTTTTTACCCGAGGTGCCATCTCACCAGCCCTGATCATATAACAAATTATTTCTGTCTGCATCAAAGTCATTTCCTGTGTTAATTTTGGGTGGTTAACGTTTTTTCCCTATCTAGTTACATTGCCAGAACCTTCTGGATCCCGTCACAAAGCACTGCCAACAGCCCCTCGTCTTCCTTTGATCCCCACTTGAGTCGCTCTGGTGCTGACTTTCATGTTGAGATATATTTTATGCTGTTAGAAGAGGCCCCGTGTCTATCTGGCTTATCCTTTTCTTCCTAGAATGAGTGTTGAATAGCCTCAGAATCCTTTCTGGTGCCTTCAGGACGGATGGATGACCCGCTGCCTAAAACATTGCTTTTTCATCTCAGCGGGATGCGAAGGAGATAGGATTGGGAGTGGGATACCCTGGGCTACACATCTCTAGGATACCCCAGGTCAGGCTCCCAACACCTGACAGACACAGAGCTGCTCTGCTGGGTCTCTGTAACTGTAGCAAACACCCGAGATGAGTGAAAAGGGAAAAGGTTCTGTGCTTGTGCATGTGTATGGGCTGGCTGGTGACTTCAATTGCCCCTCCCCAGGGACAAGACTACAGCTATGTGCCACTGCGCTTAGGTTTTAAGGAGGTGCTTGTGTGACATACATTAATGAATTAATTAATTTATTATTTACCAACCTGAGCTCTCCCTTTCACTTAGGCAAAGGTTTGGGTTGTTTTGGTTTCCAGTTTTAGATGCCCTGGGCCATCGGGATTGGTCCTATTATCCAGGGTGAGGTTCACGGTGGAGCAGAATTGCTTACTTCACAGCTTGGGAGAAGGGAGGGAAGGGAGACAGGTCAGGATCTGACAGTCCTCTTTAAGGACTAGAATCCTAAAGATACCTGGAAACCTAAAGATGTCTCAGGGAACACCTAAAGATTGACCTGAAGATTCCCCCACCTCCCGGTGTGCTCTCCTGGGGATCCAGACTCTACGACGTGGGCCTTTTGGGGGTGGCCCTGGTAATAGGTTACTTTTGGAGACAATTTTTGGTTTTCTGTTTCCCCAGCCACACCTTTGGGCAGCTTCAAGCTCAGCTTCAGGTTGAGGTACTGTGAGATGGGGTACCTGTGCGTGCCGGGCGTTTCAGGATCTGAGCTTGATCCTTGGGACTGTGGCCTCTGAGTCAGCACTGGGCACTGGGGTGGGGCCAGGCACGGTCTCGCCCACGCCGCCGTGGTTATCATCCGGATGAGAGCTATCAGGATAATTTGCCTGCAGATGGACTTTTAGAAGTCACCTTGATGCTCCAGCCACTCCTGAAACTCAATTAGTGGTTTGCCTTCTGCATCCCCTTTGCCAGGCACGGGAGGGTAAATGCTAAATGGACAGGATGTCTGAGTCCGTGCTGCCTGTTGTAAGATCAATACCTCTGAATTAAAATTTTGTAAGGACCTAAGTGCACATTTCTGCAGAATCTTAAATGACCTTTGCAAATCATAGTTATTGCCCTTAAAGTCACTTGTGGTCCAGTCGCAGAAGGTGACTGTGGCCGTAACTCATCCGCTCGGCCCATGGGGGTTTAATGACCTGATTTTACTCATTGTGACTTAAGTTAATTGTCCAGACTTAAAAATACTAAAATACTTATACTCTCTCTCTCTCTCGCTCTCTCTCTCTCTCTTTCCCTCCCTCCCCTCTCTTTTTCTCCCCTCTCTCTCCTTGCTCTTTTCTTTGTCTCTGTCTTTCTTGTTCTCTGTCTCTCTCTACCTTTCTCTGTCCCACTCTTTCTGTCTCTGTCTCTCTTTCTCTTTTTCTCTGTCTCTCTCCCTCCCCACCCCCCTCTCTGATGGCACACATGGAGGTCAGAGACAACTTGTAGGAGTCTGTTCTCTCCTTCCACCACATAGGTCCCAGGGATCAAACTTGGGTTGTGCGCTTGGAGGCAGGAACCTCTCTGCTCTCACAGCCGACTGTGTTAGCTTTCTATCCCAGTTTGCCTCAGTGTATCTATGCATCCTTGACTGGCCGGGAACTGACCATGCAGAGCTGAACTCACATCTCTGATCACATCCGTGATCCTCCTGCCTGCTTCTCAAATGCTGGGATTGCAGGCATTGATGATGCCAGACCTGGTTGTGTGTAACTGAGTATTTATTCCCTTGGGCAGTGGTTCTCAACCTTCCTAATGCTGGGACCCTTTAATACAGTTCCTCATGTTGTGCTAACCCCCAACCACAAAATTATTTGCTTCGTGGCTCCATAACTGTAATTTTGCTAGTTATGACGCATAACTTAAATATGTGTTTTCTGATCATCTTAGACGACCCCTGTGAAAGGGTCATTTGACCCCCCAAAGGGGTTGCACTCCACAGGTTGAGAATTGTTGCTCCAGGGAGCTGTAAACATCTCCCTCCCTCCTCCTCCTAACATCCCAGTCACAAAGCCAGTACAATTCTACCAGAGCTCACTTTAGGGAACAAATGAGTTTATTTGGCCTACTTTCAGAACATGCATGAGGGTGTGCTAACAGGAGCATGGGTGTCTGAAAGTCTTCAGCTGGTGTGGCTGCTGGCTTTTCCAAGGCTGGGTAGATGGAGCTTTCTCAGTTAACTCCCTAGCCTCCTACAGAGACCAGAGACCACTTACAGTGAGGGCAGAATTGTATGCATTATGGCTGGGGTCTCAAGCCCCATGGTCCTTCTCGTCCGCTCTTTCCCTGAGGGAATGTCAGCAGTGCACAGGCCACTCCTGATGCCGCTTGTGGGTGGGCATAGTTGAGTTGATGAAGATGCTGTCTTCTCTGCTCTGAGGATGGTGTTCTCTAATGGCAACGTTTTTTCTTACTGCTTCTTATCGATAGGACAGCTCCCTTGCGTTTGGTTGTAAGGGTTGGGAGTTGGGGAACTGAAAGTCATTCACACAGAGACAAGGCTCTTTGCCTGTTGGGACTCCACACTCTTCATTCACCGGGCCTCTCTACCCTCCTTTAATCCAATTTCTCTAACTGTGGGTAAGAGCCCTAGACAGTCAACCCGTAAATGAGAAAGTGAGTTTTGGCTTAGTGTTTGAGAGGTTTCCGGGTTCGGTCAGTTCTTCTCTTGCTTTTGGTCCTGTGTTGAGGTAGCACATCATGTATAGTGGAGCAAAGACACTTCGTTGTAAGACGGTCAGAGAGGAGGAGGAGGGAACGGACTAGTTTTCAGGCAGACCCTCCACTAAACCACACTTGTCAAAGTTCTACCGACCCTGTACAGTGCCAAACTGGGGACTCAACTAATTCAAAATTCAAAATATAGAGGCATATTATAGACGGAGTGTTCCTGGTGAATTTGTTCCTGCCATGCTTGTAAATGAACTCAGAGAGACCTTGGTGAAGCGGCTAGAGACACATGAAGCGAACACAGCAAGGAGCAGTATCTGCTCGCTGGATGGCTCTGATAACAGCATCTGTTACAGTAACTGCTCTGGACCACCAGGGTTGTATGATGTTTCCTGGCAATGATGACAGAGAGGGGGAGTGATCCTACCCAGGGCCAGCTCAGGGAACCAGTGAGTTTCCTGGTACATGGGTGAAGGGTGATCCAGGGGAGCACAGTTGATACCAAGGCAGTAGCATCACCAAACAGCTTATCCCAGCATGGGTGACCACTCATGGAGGCTGCATCCCCTACGCTCCCTGCCACTGGTCAGCACTTCCCCTGACAGTCACTTCCCTCCAGCAATTGCTATTGCTTAAGTAATGAACGGCAGGACAGGGCTTTGTATATCTTGTAACTTTCTAAGTGCCTTGAGCCTTGTAAGTTTCCTTAGCTTCCTGGATATGTTTTTAAAGATTTATTTTTATTTATATGTGTGGTTGAGGGTACAGTACATCTATATACACACACTATGCATGTCTTGGGGAGACAGATCAGCAGTTAAAAGCACTTGCTGCTCTTTAAGAGGGCCCACGTTGGTTCCTAGGACCTACATGGCAGCTCAGACCCATCTGTAGTAGCTTCAGTTTCAGGGGTTTCAGTGCCTGCCCCTTTCTGCTTTCTATGGGCACCAGGCATGCATAGGGTGTACAAGAAAACATGTGGCAAACACTCCTACACATACAACCAAAATCTTAAAAGATTTATTGTTTTTGTTTTACCTGTGTGTGCGCTTGTATATATGATACATTTAGCATAGCATGTGTGTGCAGTACCCGTGGGGTCCAGAAGAGGGCGTCCGAGTCCCCGCAACTGGAGTTAGAGTTGGTAGTGAGCCACTGCTTGGAATAGGGTACAGGTCCTCAGCAAGAGCAGAGAGTGCTTTTAATTGCCGAGTCCTATAGCTTCTTTAATCTCATACTGCTTTTCATCTCTTTCCTCTTTTCCCTCCGGGTGGTGGGGGGATGTTTCAGCTCAGAGGAAATTGCTTTGCAATATCAGGACCAGCTTCTTGCCTTCCTAACAGGCTACAAAGGCTGTATCTGAATAGGAGAATATTAAAAATGTTGAGATGACTCTGAGCAGCCAGGAAAGGAGCACTGGATATACATTTCTGTTCCTGAAAGGAAAAAGGCACAACACACACACACACACACGCACGCACACGCACACACACACACACATACACACACGCACACACACACATACACACACACGCACACACACACAGACACACATACACACGCACACACACGCACATATACACACACACACACATGCACGCAAGCACACGCACACATGCACAGTCATATTTTAGGCTTAGTTATCTGCAAATTTTATCAACTCAGATTCCGTGACTAAGGAAGTGTTTGCCTCTTGTTCTCATGGAAGCTGATATAAATAGGCGATGGCTATGTTCTTCTTCAGAAGCTGATTTTGTAAGATGATGTGGCTGAAAATATCCCTTACATATCCTGGAGTCCCTCTGTCTCTGCTGGTGTGCCTGTAGACTTGTGGTTGTTGAACACGTTTCAAATTCAGCTTGGATAATGGATCTGATTTCCATTGGCGTTGGCTTCGGGTTCCGCATGCCAGGGGCTTGAGAAGGCTCTGGCTTTGCCACTCTTCTGACGCCTGGGATCTTGTCCATGGTATCAGGATGTCCCCTTCTATGTCGGCGTCTGCCGAGTGTGTGTGCCTCTGCCACTTGTAGGGTGGTCAGGCTTGCAGCTCTGCATGAATCACATTCAGCGCTGTCTGTGTGGCCTCTGTGTCTGTCCCGTTTTGCCAGCCAATTCCTGTGCGTCTCCAGTGAGCCTGTGCTATTTTTAGTTGGCTTATATCACACAGAATTCTCCAGCGTGCCAGCTTTCTGGATGCGTCTGTGGCATATGTGCAGGTTTCCACAGATTGCTATCTCTGATTTTTTAGGTTTGCAGTAACTCAGGGAGGTGAGCTGAAGTGTTAAGGTTTCCCGGGGTTTCGATCTTGGCACTATTTAATTTGGGGATAATAGTTTGCTCTGGGTACCATTCTCTGAATTGTAGAACGAATAGCAGTGTCCCTGACCTTGACCCACGAGATGTCATGGGCACCAAAATATCTTGAGAATTTGTAGAGATCTTGGACTCGAGAGGATTTCCCATGGATGTGAACCGCTTGTTTTGGAGGAGGTGCACACGGGATGATTTTGAGGGAGCATGGGCTGTTACTGTTGGAAAGTGAATAAACCCTTGTCAAGCACAAACTGTAAGGCAGTACAAGAGGGAAGCCACTCACATGGGGAAAGCATTCCTATCCTCCAAAGGAAACGCAGAGGAAGTTAAACTGTGTGGTAAAGGCAAGCAGTGACTAACTGGGGGCATGGCTCAGTTGGTAAAACACTTGTCTCCTAAGAGGGAGGGCCTCAGTTCGATCCTCAGAAACCATTCATAAAGCCAGGTGTGATGGCCTGTGCCTGTACCCCAGCACTGGATGGTGGGAGGGGAGGGACAGATGGGAAGGCGTCTGGAAGCTTGAGGGCCAGCTAGCCTGGCTGGTGGGAGGCATCCATGCTGCGAACGTGCCTGCCTGCACCCACAGGTACATCCCACCGCACCATCATCCCCCACCCCAAGTTTGTAGTGGGACGATGAGGGAGTGGTTATCCTTCTAGAACAGGTCCAACCGAAGCACGGGTACATGTTGTACCTGGACCTTCCAATTGGGTAGGAGTCCATCCAGGTCTGGTTGCATCGGAGTCACCAGGAGAAGCCGTCACGAGCGAAGTCTCAATGCTCCTCACTATGGCTTGCCTTAGACCACATTTCCTGTCATGGGGTCAGTGTTGATAGCCCTGCTCATGCTCACAAAGTGCCGCGCTTTGAACAGTAAGTGACACGGTTTGTGAAGAGCCCGACATGAGATTCTGGAGTGGAAGGTGTGTTTGAGGTGCTTTGAGCCCCGTGTTGTCAGAGGGCCATGTAGGGGGCAGGAAGGGTTGAGGAGGAGGGCTGGGGCCAGTTCTTTTATTATGTGTGTGTGGATGTTTGTTCTGCTTGGTAGCCTATGCGCCTGGTGCCCACAAAGGCTGGAAGAGGATGTTAGCAGAAATACACCCTGCGGGTGAAGTGTAGAAATGTAGCATACCTGTTGATCTCTCTTCCATTTTCTGTGTGTATACATGTCTACACATGTGTGGGTGCATGTGCACATGTGTGTTCCTGTATATGGAAGCTGGAGGCTGGTTCTCCATCTCTCTTCCACTGAATTTACCGAGGCAGGGTTTCTCAGTCAAACTCTGTCTCCTTTGCCTGCCTGCTCAGGGGACCCCCAATCTCTACATTCTGTGTCTGCCTGGCATTTGTGTGGGCTCTGGTGATCCAGACCTTGGTCCTCAAACTTATGTGAAAACACTTAACCTGAACAATCCTCCCAGCCTGTAAATAAGGTTGTTGCAGGATATTTGGTCGCACGGTGAACCCCCAAGGTTGTGTTGTTTACCGGAAAAACCTGTTTCTAGTTGTGGTGTGGCTGGCTCAGCCTTATCACACACCTTTAATCCCTCTGGCTGGACTACAGACATTCTCTGAGCACACACCTTTAATCCCAAACAATGAAGGTAAAGTTACTTTGTAGAAGGAAGCACCCATGTTTGAAAGTGATATCTAACTGAGTGGCAGACAAAAACAAAGAACCAGAGAAATATTTGACAGAGTAGGCGATGTGCAGCTCTCACAAGGCGCGAGAGGAAAGTGAGATGATTTAAGAGGAAGTGCGGAGAGAAGGGAAGGCGGCAGTTTTATCCAGAGAGCTTTAGAGAGACAGGTTGCAGAGAAAGACCAACCTAGACACAGGTGAAGGCAGGACGAACCAGAGAATGGGAGGGAACCAGAAGATGGGAACAGATTGCCAAGGTTAGTATGAGGCCAAGCAGAGCAACCCAGCCAGAGGCCGAGAGAGAAGTCAGATCGAATCAGTCAGCTAGGAGAAGAGTTCGAGCCGGAACAGCTGAGCTGAACCAGCCGGAGTTCAGAAAGAACTTATTATTCAGCAACAAGTCTCAGAGGCAGAAAACATCCTTGGTCTAGGTAAGATAGTATGGAGGCTCGAAGTCTCCAGGACTAGGCCTGGATTAGCAGATGAAGGCAGTGAGCCTCGGAGATGACAGTCACATCAGAAGAATAAAAGTTTCTTTTACACAAAGTTGTGTTGACACACAAGGGGGAGCCTCCATTTGTGTTTTGTCAATAGCTCCTTCAGTGTCACAAGGGCAGGACTGGATAGTTGTGACAAATACTGTATGGCCTTCCGTGCCTAAAAGTATCCAGGCCTCCTCCTTCTTCTTCTTCTTCTTCTTCTTCTTCTTCTTCTTCTTCTTCTTCTTCTTCTTCTTCTTCTTCTTCTTCTTTTCTTTTCTTTTCTTTTCCTTTCTTTCTTTCTTTCTTTTTTTTTTTTTTTTTTTTGAGACAGGGTCTTATGTAGCCAGGATGGCCTTGAACTCCTGATCAAGTTCTGTCTTTATATTCCCGGATTATACACAAAAGTCTATCTTGGGTCTTTGAGAAGAAACCATGCCAGTCTCTGTCTGTGTGGATTCAGCGTCTGTCTCTGCAAAGTCTTCAAGCCCTTTGCAGGTCTTCACTCTGTGAGGTGGTTTAAGAGCAGCCCAAGTCACGTCTGCCTTTGTAAACACACCTGTTTCGAACCGGGCCTATGCTTTTAAGTCTTGCAGGAGAGATGTGCTGTCCAAGGCTCTTCCCAAGAGAGCTGGAGCCTATCTGCGTGCCAGGAGGGCTGGCAGGACTCTCTGGAACTCTCTCAGAGCTCACAGGGAGGGGCTGCCCAGGCTTGCCAGACAAACCCTGCCTGGGTGCTGGTACTGTCTATCCATGACAGCAGCATGGCGACATGTCTGGCAGCACCCCCCACCCCAATTCTATTGCCAAAGCCACAGTGATGATATTTCAACATTTCACTGATAAATTTTTTTTTTTTTTTGGTTCTTTTTTTCGGAGCTGGGGACCGAACCCAGGGCCTTGCGCTTCCTAGGCAAGCGCTCTACCACTGAGCTAAATCCCCAGCCCCGATAAATTTTTTAAGTTACTGATTTGTTTATTATTTATTTTTGTGGTGCTGGGGTTTGAACTCAGGGCTCCCTGCATGCTAGGCAAGTTCTCTCTCTTCTCCCTTCCTTCCCCTCTCTCTCTCTCTCTCTCTCTCTCTCTCTCTCTCTCATTTTGTCCCTTTTAAAAAATTAAAACTCGTGGGACAGGGCTTTGTTTAGGTTGTTCAGATTGGACACTGACTTACTCTGCAGCCCAGGATACATACGTGGTCCACTCCATAGCTGGGGTTGTAGGCCTGTGCTCCTAGCTCCTCCTTAAAATAGTAGTAGTATAAGCCAAGGATGTAGCTCAGTGGTAGAGCCCTTCTCACTATTCAGAGGACCATGGGTTCAATCCCCCCAACACACACTACTACTACTACTTCCTCCTCTTCCTCTTCCTCCTCCTCCTCCTCCTCCTCTTCTCCTCCTCCCCTCCCCCATCCTCCTCCTCCTCCTCCTCCCCTTCTTCTTCTTCTTCTTCTTCTTCTTCTTCTTCTTCTTCTTCTTCTTCTTCTTCTTCTTCTTCTTCTCTCTCCTCCTCCTCCTCCTCCTCCTCCTCCTCCTCCTCCTCCTCTTCCTCTTCCTCTTCTCCTCCTCTTCCTCCTCCTCCTCCTCTTCCTCCTTCTCTTCCTCCCCTTCCTCCTCCCCTTCCTCCTCCTCCTCCTCCTCCTCCTCCTCTTCTCCTCCCCTCCCCCATCCTCCTCCTCCTCCTCCTCCTCCCCTTCTTCTTCTTCTTCTTCTTCTTCTTCTTCTTCTTCTTCTCCTCCTCCTCCTCCTCCTCCTCCTCCTCCTCCTCCTCCTCTTCCTCTTCCTCTTCTCCTCCTCCTCCTCCTCTTCCTCTTCTCCTCCTCCTCCCCTCCCCATCCTCCTCCTCCTCTTCTTCTTCCCTTCCTCCTCCTCCCCTCCCCCATCCTCCTCCTCCTCCTCCTCCCCTTCTTCTTCTTCTTCTTCTTCTTCTTCTTCTTCTTCTTCTTCTTCTTCTTCTTCTTCTTCTTCTTCTTCTTCTTCTTTCTCCTCCTCCTCCTCCTCCTCCTCCCCTCCCCATCCTCCTCCTCCTCTTCTTCTTCCCTTCCTCCTCCTCCCCTCCCCTCCTCCTCCACCATCATATAGAGTCTCACCTTCAATGGGACAAGCAGCTGAGAAGGGCCCTGAACTTATGATCCTCCTACCTCCACCTCCCAAGTCTGGGGTTTCAGGTGTTCACCACAACGCCCAGATTATGTGGCACTAGGGAAACATTCTGGGGACGCACTCTGCCAGTAGAGCTACGGCGCCAGCTCTTAAAGCATTGTATTATAAGAACACTTAAAAAAAAAGTTTTCTTGGTTCTGAATTTCACACCAATGCACCCCAATCCCACTGTCTCTCCCTCCCCTGGCACCCGCCTTCCATTGTTAACTTTTACAAATTCAAGAAGAAAAAGAGGCTTTTGGTTGCCTCTTCCTGATCTTTTCTCACTGGCCGTGGCTACTCGCTTAGCTCCCTTCAGGGCAGTAGTCATGGTCAAATCAGCTTTGGGGTGCCTGCTGTGCAGGAGGAGAGGCTGAACTATTAGAGAGACCTGGGGCAACTGCCAGATGCTGACCAGAGACAAAGCTAATGAACCAGAGTTAGGGGCAAAGCAACCCACCCTATCTTGACAGCTGAGCTTTCTGGAGGATTTGCTTCTCCTCAGAGACTCTTAAACAAAAGGAGCTAGGTTGCCTCAGGAAACAGCTCAGAGAAGTGCGGAATGCTCTTTAGTCTTTTACTGTCCTGGGCCTTGTCCCTTGTCCCACGGGATTCTCTTTCATCTTGCCTTTTGCAGTTGCTCTTTTAAGACCTCCCAAATGGGTTTTATTACCCATGGCCCCCTCATATCCAGCCCCCTGCACTGTTTCTGGAAATTCTTGCTAGCACTTAAAAATAGCTTTGACTTTGTGTCCTACACTATCCTTTGCCCAGTGCCAGTAGTTACCTACGTCTTAGAGCTGAGGGGTCTGAGGTACTGACGTGAAGTGTACCACAGGGAACAGAAGCCAAGTGGGGTGATTGGTCCCTGTCGCTTTCCCTGGAAACCAACAGCCCTCAATGCCTGGTTGGTCTTCATTCTACTTAGGAAAGCAAAAATATCCAAACACGGTGGCAAAGCCATTAAGAGCACTTGCTGATCTTCTGGAGGACCTGGGTTCGATTCCCAGCATCCACATGGTAGATTTCCAGTCTGTGGAAATCCAACACTTTCTTCTGACTTCTATTGACACATGCACATGTGGTACACATACACACATGCAGGCAAAACTCAATATATATATGCATATTAGATATAATATATATATTATATATAAATTTATAATATACATAGAATAGAATATAAACACAGAAGCAGTGAGTGGCTAGTATAGAGAATTCTCATCTCTCTCTTATTTATTATTAGCCTTATATCCGTCTGGAAATCAGTTATGATAATGAAGAAAGGTTGACAGCTCACTATTTACCGGACTGTATAGGTGACTCCGTTTAGTTTTTGAGTTCATGTCTTTTTCCAGAGCCATCCGGGATCCAGTCAGTTGCCATGTTTCCATTGACCCTTCCACACTGGGCTCCTTCTCCAGACTGTCCAGTAGACACATTGCAGGATGTCCCTTCCTGGATCTCGGTGTGTGTCCCCCCCCCCCCCCCCCCATGATTGAATGATTATCCGGTGGGGACTGTCTTAGTTTCTTTTCCTGTCACAGTGACAAATACTCCGACAAAGGCAGTTTAAGGGAGAAAGACTCACAGTTCCAGAGTACAGGAGTACAGTCCATTATAATGGGGAAGCCCAGGCAGCCAGATCGGCATAGCCACGTCACAGCCATGTGATGAAGGCAAGCTGCTTGCTTTCTCCATTTATACGGTTTAGGACCTTCAGCCCAGGGAGTGGTCCTGCCCACCATTAAAGTAGGTCTTTTCACATGAGTTATTGTAGTTGGGGTAACCCCCACCCGCCATAGACGAGCTCATCTCCATCCCCCATAGGCAAGCTCATCTCCCTCCCCCATAGACAAGCTCATCTCCCTCCCCCATAGGCAAGCTCATCTCCCTCCCCCATAGACAAGCTCATTCCCCTTCCCCATAAACGAGCTCATCTCCATCCCCCATAGGCAAGCTCATCTCCCTCCCCCATAGACAACCTCATTCCCCTTCCCCATAGAAAAGTTCATCCCTCTCCCCTAAAGACAAGCTCATCTCTTCCCCCCTCCCCAGACAAGCTCATCCCCCTCCTCCAAAGACAAGCTCATCTCTATCCTCCATATTCCCCATAGACAATCTCATCCCTCTCCCCCATAGAAAAGTTCATCCCCCTCCCCTAAAGACAAGCTCATCTCTTCCCCCCTCCCCAGACAAGCTCATCCCCCTCCTCCAAAGACAAGCTCATCTCTATCCTCCATATTCCCCATAGACAATCTCATCCCTCTCCCCCATAGAAAAGTTCATCCCCCTCCCCCATAGGCAAGCTCATCCCCTCCCCCATAGATAAGCTCATCTCCCAGGTGATTTCTAGATTCTGTCAGTTGACAACATTAGCAGTCATGGAGAGGCTGACAGAAGCAAGGAGCCATTTCTATTACATCACTCGAAAGGCCCTCAGTTGATACCTCTTATCCCTCCACAGTGATTTTGTTTTTTTCTTTTTTTGAGACAGGGTTTTGTTCCATATCCTAGGCTGGCCTGGGGCTCATTATGTATCAGGTCTGGAATGATGGCTAATCTTGGTTGTCAACTTGAAGAGGAAACCTCAGTTGAGGAATTGCTTCTGTGAGGTCAGCCTGTGGGCGTGTCCGGGGCCTTTCAGGTTTTCCCATGGCCTTTACTCCTGCCGCTTCCGAACTCTTCAGAGGGAAGTCCCTCTGCCCACCCTATACTTGAGGGCTGAGCTGGGTTCCTCTCATTTAAGGGTGGAGTGGCCGCACAATTTGTCCTCCTTCCGATATGGTGTGTGTGCTTCCCAGATGGTACCCGAAACCAAGGAGGGTTCTGGATCCAAGCACTGTGATACTGTGATAGTTGGTCTGAGGACCAAGATGGCTGCTAAGGGACTCACAGGTAGGTAGGACATACAGGGTAGATATCCTCGACAGAAGGATAATTTACCTCTGAGGTATCACAGAGCAGGACAGGGCGAGAGTTTATCATCTTAAACAGAGAGGCGTGTAATTTAAAACCTATTTTGACTTATTTCTTGAATTTTCCATTTAATGATTTTTTAACTGCAGTCAACTGCAAGTTACTAAGGTTTTGAGAGGTGAAATCAGAGATTGGGGGGTGGGGTCTACTATATTTATGCTTTCCTTTTAGGCTCTAGTCCAATGGGATTTCATTTTGATGCTGACAATCTTACCATTTTGTCGCCTTACAAATTCTTTGTTTTTTAGCCCCTCCGTTACCCGGATACTCTCCTGGAAACACGGCGTGTCTCGCTTGTTTTTGAGAGTGTGCTTACCTCTTGGCTACAGCATGTTCCACACTCCTTCATGTACTTCCTGCCCTGATCTTGGAACTGGAACTGTCTCTCCCAGGAGCTCTGTTTTCTGTTTTGGAGAATGGGATTAGAAACCAGAATCTGGGCATTGTGGGTACTTGTTGTCATGGCGATGCCACCTCTCGTGAAACAGAAGGAAAGAAATAGGAGCCTGTGTTTGTAGATAAACGTCTATTTTTACGGATGGCCGTTATACATGGAGTTGAACGTGAGTTTGATTCACTAGTTTAAGGGCCGAACTTCTACTCTGACTCACTGCCTCAGGAGCCAGCTTGGGTCCCCCTCCTGTCAGTCTGTGAGGCCCAGCTGCTACGTCTGTCTATTGAGCTTCTCTTCACTCTCTAACTTGTGTCTCCTTAACTGCTAAGTCCCAGTAACTACAGTGGAGTCTCATGACCCCATGGAGAAAGGACTTTATCAGGCACACAATGAACCCTGCCGCCCCTTGGCTTTCAGTCTTACGGGCTCTGCTTCCTGCCAAAGCCACTTAGGTCAGCACCCCCACCCAGCTCCCACCCTCAAAGTTGCTTCATACATTCTTAATTCTGTTAAACTCTCTGCATAGTCCAGGTTTCCCCCAGGATCCTCCAACCTCTTAAATGCTTTTCTTTTTAAAATCACAGGCTCCGTGTGACTCTCATTGTATTCAGCCCTCCTTTAGCTTTCGACAAACACACGCCACCGTTAAAGATTATACAGAACGGCTTGGCTACCCTAAAAGTCCCGCGTGCTTCACCCCATCCTCCACCCCCAGACACTACTGATTATCTTTTTATTCTGGCTGCACTTAACACTTTTCCGCCTTCTATATTTCAAGTTCCTGATAGCACTCCCCATCTACCCACAAGATGAAGTCTCCCTGTATAGCTTTGGCTACCTCTGGAACTCATATAGACCAGGCTGGACTCTAACGCGCTCTCCTCCCTACTCACACTCCTCAGTGCTGGGATTATAGGTGTGTGTGTGTGTGCCACCAACACCCCAGCTCTTCCGTGTTCCCTGGAGATGCCGGCTTGTTTAGAGCTCAGAGTCTGTAGTCTCTTTTGGAAGGCACATGACGTCCTCCTCCCGGATGTTGCACCCCACTCAGGAACAAAGGAGAGAGCGGTTTTCATTGTTTCGAGGCGTTGCAGCCCGCACCTGTGTGGGCTGCCGTCTCTAACACAGCGTCACCGCCTTGGAGTGAAACTGTTTTTGTGACAGGCTTTCTGAGCAGCCCGGAATGGTAGGTCCCACAACTTCACCTGCCCTTCCTTAGCCCAGGGGAGTGGTCTTTACTCAGAGAACCATTTTGGAGGGAGACCATGAGGCCCTTCCTCCTCCCCTGGGAACTACCTCCTGGGACCCATTTGGAACAGCATGTGTTTCCTCGGTGATATGATTGGGTAGGGTGGTCACTCCGATTCCTTCTTGGACATTTACTTGAGGGGGTGCAGAGGTAGCTCATGGCAGAGTGCATGTCTGCTAAGCACAGGGGAGCCTCAGCTCTACATAAACCGGGTGTGTCATGCCCGTGTATAGTCCCAGCACTCCGGGGTCAGAGGTCGGGGAGGATCAGAGGTTCAGCTACCTGGTGAGTTTGAGGCTAGCTTGGGCCACGAGGTGGGGAGGGAGGAGGGAGGAGGGAGAGGAGGAAGGGTGCTGTATCAGCAGCAGACAGGGAGTGTTGGGTGGCCCAGAGGACAGCAGGACTCAGTTCACAAGAGAAGAGATTTTTGTCATTCTGGGCAATGCCCTCTTGGATACCATGTGTGGTGTGAACAAAATCTCCGATTTGGAAACAAACAGTATCATCTTCAGGACTTAGAGGTTGGTGGGCACGGGTGTGACTGGGGTGGGCTGTAGGCTGTGAAGTCTGATTTTATCCCGTAGACCAGAAGCTACAGGTGGGTGGCCTTTGTTTTTCTTGCCCAAAGGAGACCATCTCTAGTTGCCACGAGTTTGATACTGGACGCGTCCAGTTGGAAGTCTGGGTGTGTGTAAATGTCACTCACGGGTTTCCAAACGATGTGGGTGGGCTTGCAAGCCTTGGGGTCATTCATTATTCACACGGCATTCAGAACTCTCCACCCTTCCAGCCCTAGTCTTGCCTGGGGTAGCCCTGTACCTATTTGACCTCTCTGTCCTTAGAGGCTTGGTCAACCACTGACTGCGGTGGGGCCAGTGGCCGTTGGGTTCTATCTGGTCAGCAGTGTCAGTGATAGTGACAGTCAGGGAGCTTTTAACCTCTGAGCCATCTCCCCAGTCACTCATTCACTCACTCGACCTTTTTCTTGCCCAAGTAATTTTCCACTCCGGAAGATGCAGGTGAAAAGCACTTCATCTCACCTGTCCCAGTGGCTATGCAGCCGAGAGGACCTTGAATTTCTGATCCTGGTTTATGTGTTGCTGGAGAAGGAACCCAGGGCTTGTGGGTTGTTAGGTGAACGCTCTGCCAGTGAAGCCATGATCCAAAGTATATGTCGCTCAGAGGTCAACTCAGGTGTCATTCCTTAGGTCATCTTTCACCTCGATTTTTGAAGCAGGATCTTTTGACTTTCCTTTTTAAAAAATTTGTCTGTCTGCCTGTCTCTCACTCTCCCGCTCTCTTGCTCTCTTACTCACTCTGTATACCTGCATTTGAGAGTATCCCGACAGTATGTGGCTGTCAGAGGACAACTTGTGGGAACCAGTTCTCTCCTTGCAACACGTGGGTCCTGAGGATCAAACAAACCATCCAGTTTGGCAGCAAGCCCCTTTTACTTGCTGAGCCGTCCTGCCGGCCCTGGGAGCTTGTCGAGTACACCTAGGTCGGTTGGCGATCAAGCCGTAGGGATCTCTACTCATCTCCACCTCCCTGGGGATGGAATCACAAGCGTGTACTTCCACATCTGACTTCTTATGGATGCTGGGGTCAAACTCCGGTTCCCCTGCTCGCACGGCGGCCATTTTGCTGGCTGTGCTACTTTCCCTGTCCCTCCCTCGTGTATAGCTTTGTAAATGCTTATTTCATCTCCCAGGAGATTTCCCTTTTGAGACGGGAGATTTACCTTGTAGTCCAGGCTGGCCTTGAACTTGATCCTCCCAGCCTCGCCTGAGACTTGGAATTGTAGGAACACACCACCTCACCTGGTTGTTCTTACTATTTTATTTCAAAGTCAAAAGGAGCTTTAACACAATAGCATAAAGGTTATGGGGATTGTCAGCATGTTTTTAATAATTAAATATAGCTTTTCTGTCTAGAAAAGGACACAAGTGATTGTACCCTTTTGCTTATTTCTCAGTTTATCCCAGTCCTACGTTTGATAGCTTAGTTATTTCTGAAGCCTTGAGCTCAATTCGTGGAAATGATTTCATTTACATACTAATAATTTTTATCTCAAGATGGTTCCCCTACTCACTGAGTGACATCATTTAGCTTCTAAATTTAACAAAGTAAAGTTCTGAGGAAGGCTGTTAGCAGTAGTCATACACTTACTCAGACTCCTTTAGTATTTTAACCTCTAGTCATATATTCAAAGGATCTATTTGACTGAAACACCTTAAGGCTCTGAAGTTATGCTTTGTGTCTCCTGTGCGTCAGACGTACCCGTGTGTCAGACACACCCCTCAGAAATGAAGAGTCTCGGACATCTCAAAAGATCAGAGGCAGCCTGGAGAGATGGCTCAGTGGGCAGGAGGGCTTCACTACCCAAGCAGAGTTTGAATTCTATGTAAAAAGTTGTATGTGCCTGTGGCGAGCAGAGACAGGGGAATCACTGGACCTTGCTGGATTTCAGCCTAGTCCCTAAGTCAAAGGAATAAGACGAGTGTGATAGAGGGGACACTACATGATCTCTGACCTCTGCAAATGTATACATAGGCTGCATATGTACACACATACACAGAATCATACACACACACACACACACACACACACACACAGAGAGAGAGACAGAGAAACAGAGACACACAGAGACATCCCGACCTAGAGAGCTTTCCCACCTCTTCTTCTTTTTTTTTTTTTAAAGATTTATTCATTTATTATATATAAGTACACTGTAGCTGTCTTCAGATACACCAGAAGAGGGAATCGGATCTCTTTACAGATGGTTGTGAGCCACCATGTGGTTGCTGGGAATTGAACTCATGACCTCTGGAAGAGCAGTCGGGTGCTCTTAACCACTGAGCCATCTCTCCAGCCCTCCCACCTCTTCTTAGGGCTAGCATAAACATTCAGGATACAGGCTTCCCATTGGCTTCCTAGATGAGTGACTTCCAACCTCTTTAGGACCAGTGCCACCTGGGGAAAGGGATCCTCAGTTGGGAAAAATGCCTTCATCAGATTGGCCCACGTGTAAGTCTGTAGGGCGTTTTCTTGATTACTGATCGATGTGGGTGGGAGGAGCCAGCCCTTGGCAGGTGATTCTGGGTTGTGTAAGAAAGCAAGCTGAAAAAGTCACGAGGAGCAAGCCAGCAAAAGGCCCTCTGCTGTGGTCTCTGCTTCGTTCCTGCCTCCTGGTTCCTGCCTTGGCTTTTTCTCAGGTTGAACTGTAATCTGTAAGCCAAACAAGCCGTTTTCTTTACTAGTGAGCTTCACCCCCTAGCCTCCCATAGATAGTTATTTTATGAAGTATTTATTTATATTGGTGTGTGTGTGTATGTATGTGTGTATTTGTGTGTGTGTGTGTAAGAGCAACAAGTATGTGATACTCAGGACAAATCACAAGAGCTGCTCCTCTCCTTCCATTGTGTGGGTTCTGGGGATCAAACACATCATTGGGCTTGGCAGCAAGCCTCCTTAATCACTGAGCCCTCTCGTTGACCCTGGATTGTGACTTTCTTAGGGAGTAGAGGCTTGTTTTTATACAGAACGTTATTGGACAGAATTATTCAGCAAGGGAAGGGAAAGACGAGAGGCTGTTTTTAGGAGGGGGGTCACATGGCTGGGGGTGGGGTGGGGTAGGGGCAGGGCAGAATGAACACAATCGACCTTTTTGGCAGAAGCCTGCTGATTTCAGTTTTGTTGATTGGAGAGGGTGAGGGAGGCTAACAGGTGCCTGGGCAGTAATTAAGTTCTGATTTATGGAGCTCTTATGTTGGGCTAAAGGGGATTGTGAGAGTGTCCCAGTCAATGGTTTAAGAGTACTGAGGCTGGCGAGAATTTGCATTCGTATTGCGCTGATTAGCATACTCTTAGCGGTGGATGCAGGACGTAATCATCTTTAGAGTAGACAGAGACTGTAACTCAATTTGAGGAGGTTTGATGTCTGACTAAAGATGTAAGACGTTCCTTTCTCGTGGGAGTCTGAGGACAAAGGCATCTGATCCCTTGTTAACACATCTGACCCCTCTGGCTTTAAAGGTGATGGGGGAAACTATAGCCCCCAAAACACAGATTCAGGAAGACCAACCAGAAGGGAACATTTTTATGTTTCCGTGTTTTACTCACATGCGCACACGCGTGCTATACAGCCATGGGGATGGAGCCCAGGGCCTTGTGCATGATGGGCAACCACTCTGTCACCGAGCGATAGTCCCCTTTGCTATTTTTGAATCAAGGACATGTGTGAACGTGAAGAACATGTATATATAAGTGCTATCTGTATTTTTCCCCTTTGAGTCGGGGTCTCAGGTAGCCCAGGCTGCCTCAGACTTGCTTATGTAGTGGTTATCCTCAGAAATCCTGTCTACACTTCTCCAGTGCTAGGATAATACCACCACACCGGGTTTATGTGGGGTTAGCAGTGAGCAAACCTGCGGCCTCAGGCATGCTGGTTAAGCACTCGATCCATGGGCTGCACCCCTTCCTGCTGACTAACCTTGACATGTTCTAGAATGCAGGCTTTCTAGGTAGAATGAATGTCAGGTGTTGATATGTTTGGCTTAAGGGGACAGAGTTGAATAGAGGGTTGGTGTTTCCTGGCTACTTGCCAGAAGGTTGGATGATGGGAGCTGGGGGTCTGGGTAGGAGCAACTTCCCGGAGATGGCAGTAAGGGCAAGTCACTCGTGGTCCCCCCCGCCTCCCATCACAATCGAACAGAGAATTTTAAAGCCAAGGGGCTAGAGAGATGGCTCAGCAGCTTTTTTGCAGACCCGAGTTTCTAGTACCCATGTGTGGCAGCTCACAACTGCAGGTAACCCCAGCTTTAGAGGATCTGAGGCCCTCTTCTGGCCTCTGCAGGCACCCACTACCCCAGACCCAGAAATGAAACTTTAGGCAAATGAGATTCAGGTCAGTGAGATCTGAGACTTTTTTCTTTCTGTGACGTTCCCCAAAGTGAGTTCCATGGAATACTAGTCCTATTAGACTCAGTGCCCCAAGTGGGGTTATTGTTGGCGTCTGGGAGTCACCACACAAACCATGTGTACCCCAGCCTCAGTTAAGCAAGAAAAGGTTATTGAATACTAAATAGAATAGTATATTTAATAAGATATTAGTTCCGTAATACAGAACTTCCAGACCTACAAGAAGGAAAAACCTAACTGTGGCACCAGTCCATCCCCAGGGCAGGCTTTTTTTATAGGAAAAACCAGGTTCAAGAGTTCCAGGGCAAGCAGCGGAGAGACACAGCATCTTTGACTCAGCAGACAAAGTATCATCAGTCAACCTTCAAGCTGATTGGTTCTGAGTGAGGCAAGAGGGGTGGTGGACGGGAGAACTGGGGAATCTCAGAACATTGAGGTAACAGGGTACAAATGATTCAACTGTAACTTTTTGTCTTATTAGTAACATTCTTCAGCATCAGTAACTATGAACCTAATTTCACCTTGTGAGTAACACCAAGCCACAAAATGGCTACAGTTACGTTAAAAGGAGCGGGCTTCCACCACTATGATCAGTAAGTTTGGGAAACAGTGCCTGCTGCTGTCTTTCTGTAGCTGTGCAACAAACCAGTCCTGCGGCAGAGGAACTGATGCCTGGCCAGATGCCATTTTGGTTTCTCAAACTTCTGGTGAGGGTATTGGTTATGAAAACATTTGCTGCATTTTTTTTTCTTCTTTTTTCTTTTTTTCAGAGCTGGGGACCGAACCCAGGGTCCCGCGCTTGCCAGGCAAGCGCTCTACCACTGAGCTAAATCCCCAACCCCCATTTGCTGCATTTTTATTTACTTGGTGTGCATGTGTGTGAATGCTGGACTCTGTGTGTGTGTGTGTGTGTGTGTGTGTGTGTGTGTGTGGTCAGAGGACAACTTTTGGGAGGCCCCTGAGCCATTCAGGTGGCCCCACGATGGTAACTCTCTGACTCATGGGCATTTGCAGTTGTGCTTCCAGAACATTCTAGGGAGGAGGCCCCTGAGCTTGGCTTAAGAGGAAAGCCAGACTTGGTTGTCTATGCTTGTAGTTTCAGCCCTTAGGAAGTGGAGGTAAGGGCCAGGAGTTCAAGGCTAACCCTGGTTATATAAAGAGTTGGAGGCCAGCTGGATAGAATATAATTTAAAACTAAAGCTCGAACAAACACAAAACAAAGCCCAAGCAACCCCAATAGCAAACAAAGAGCAAACCAAAAGGACAAAAGTGGTCGCAGGCCCCGCTCTGGGCTTTGTGTTCCGAGAATAAGAGCTTGGGTACCTTAGAGATCTGGGATTGCGTTTTGCCACTGGGCTGTTGCTATGAATGTGGGTCGTCAGGAGCAAGGCGAATGCTGCCGTGTTTCATGTCTGTACTTTGGGTTGGGTCTACCTCGTTTATGCCCTCGGTTTTGTGAATCCTTTCTGTGGTCATTGTTCCCGGCTAGCGTGTGTACACAGCAGTGCATGTGTGCACACACATACTCGTGTGTGTGCAGAGAGGTCTACTGTTTTCTTTTCCTTTTTTAACTTTAGGTTCATGAAACTTGTTCTCGGGCAGTCATTCCGCTGGTCGCCTCTGTTCACAGAGGCCTGTGTGGACCCCGCACTGTTTTCCCCAGTGACTCGGCATGGACTGAAAATGCCTTCCTAATCTGTGTCAGGGCCGTGTAGCATTTGGAGGATTCCAGTTAGATAGCCTCATATGTCGTGCGTGCTATTATGTGTATGTAACATAGAAACACAGTGTCTAAGTTTATTGGTTATGTGTGTGTATATACGAGTGCAGATATCTATATACCACAGATCGTACATGGAAGTCAGGGGAGGGGCAGCTTCGGGGAGTCAGTTCTTGGCCTCTTACCTTGTTGCCAGAGGCTGCCTCTCCCTTACTGCTTCTGCTGCTGTGTTCTCTGGGCTAGCAGCCTAGGAGCTTTTCAGTGGAGAGATGTATGGGATACTTACAGGCTTCTGTATAGTGTGTCAGAAGGGCTTGAATTTTGATTTTGGAAGTGAGGGCTTTAGGGGGTGATTCCTTAACTTTGTATTGTGCCCTAAGACTGTAGAAAGTAACTGTTAGATTCTGCAGTTTTTAATGTCTCATATTCATTCATGCTCCTCCCCCATCCACAGCTATCAATATCTTACCTTAAATTTTGTTTACATTCCTTTACTGATTGATTATGTGTTTATCTTAGCACCGGTGTGGAGGTCAGAGGGCAACTTTTGGAAATTCGTTCTCCCCTTTCACCGAGTGTCTGAACTTACTTTCTGGCCTTGTTTAGAAAAGTTGGCAAACCCTTATGCTAGGGCCTGCACTGTGGGCCCTGGGCATCCCCGGTGCCATGTTTATAAATCCCTATGCTGGGCATCCCAGGCTTCCTGTTTAAGGCTCTTCCTCAGAGAGCAGCTGAAGTGTAGCAGCCATATTGGAGAATGTGTAGCTGCCATACTTTCTAAGGACCCCTGGCTTGGTCTCCTGCAAGACTTAGGCCGGTGATGTAAAGAATCAAAGCAACAGGGGTTGGGGATTTAGCTCAGTGGTAGAGCACTTGCCTAGCAACCGCAAGGCCCTGGGTTCGGTCCCCAGCTCTGAAAAAAAGAAAAAAAGAAAAAAAAAAAAGAATCAAAGCAACAGAATCCTGTGACCTTGGACCTGACGTTCTCTGCTTAGGAGCTCTCGTTCTGATACCCGTAGCTCCCACAGGATTTGAATAAATCAGGGGGCCTCTGCTTCAGGCTCAGGTTGCTTAGAAGGGAAATGGGGGTCTGCTGTTCAGTTTTGCTAGGCTTGGAAGATGTAGGGATTTGCCCGAAGGGAGTCACAGTCCCTTCTGATTTTACAGAGGAACAGGAGTTTAGTCCTTGCTGGGGATCTGAACTCAAGTCTTTGGGCTTGCACAGCAAGCGCTGTGTCCCCCGGGCCTCCTCCTGGCTTCTGTCCGTTATCATTGCCACTGTCACTTTATGTGTAAAGGTCGCTGGTTTTAAAGCTGCTCCTCGGAGGGCAGTTCGAGTCCAGGTGGATGTGATGTTGTTGAAGGCCAAGTGACTTTGCTGGCAGCTGGGCTGGTGAGAATGGCCCTGGGAAGAGAAGCCAATCCAATCACTACGTACTCATTGGATCCAAGAGAGGGGGCTGCAATGGTCAAGGAGCCAGAATGGCTCAGCAGAGTCAAAACTCACCTTAGAACTATCCATTTAATTTTTTTTCTTTTGCTAATGAGATAATTTGCTGAGAGGGGGCCGTTTAATGAGAAGTCCCCCTTCCCTCTCTTTTAACCTTGAGCTACTAAGAGCATCTTTCATTAGCAGCGGAGAGGTGGAGTTAATGGCATCTTGGAGTTAATGGCATCTTTCACGTTCCATTCTGCTGCTTCCCTTTTCCAGGGTCATTCTCCAGGTAGCTCAGAAGCAGCCTCATGAAACAAAAGGCAGAAGGCACAGAAACCACTGGAGTTGGTCTTCTTTATTTTTGATGGGGAAGGACAGGATCCAGAGAGAAAATGACCGGTGGCTTTAATAGCTTCACAGGATAGAGATTGTCCTAGAAACATTGCCTGAGAGACCACAGAAAGTGCAGCTGGCAGTCTGGGGCTCGAAAGTTATTTACTTTGTTCATTGATACACGCATGACTGCCTGCCTGTAGGTAGGCATGCACACCATTGCATGCAGTCCCAGCGGAGGCCAGAAGAGGGCGCTGGAGCTCCTGAAAGATGGTTGTGAGCCACCGTGTGTGCTACAAACTAAATCTTAGTCTCTGCAAGGGGGGTGGGTGGGGGGCGGGCAGAGAATGACCTTCGGTGTTTGTGTCCCTCCTCCTTTTCCATTCACCTTTGTTTTGAGTCAGGGTCTTTCACTTTGACCTAGGACTTGTCATTTGGCTAGGCAGGCAGGCTCCACTAACCTCCCCTAGTGTGGGTGATGACAAACTGGCTTTTTCTTACATGGCTTTTGGGGATCAAACTCAGGTGTCCGGGTGGCAAGCATTTTACTGACTGTGTTGTGTTCCTAACTTAACGTGTATATATTTTAGGACATTTCCTTTTGGTTCAGTGAATTGTCTCTCCTGTGACCTCAGATTGACACTGTTAGAGAGTCCCCCCAACCAGGCTCCTCTGCTGTAGCAGCAGGTTCCTGGTGGCTACTAATCACCCAGTTAAGTGACAGCTAAGTGCACAGTGCTCCTTTCTGGCCCCAGGGGAGCTGCTGCTCTTCTCCCTGCATCTCCCTGAAGGAAGTGCTCCCACATCTGCAGCGATCAATACCGCCTCTCCCCCACCCCAGGTACTTAAAAATACCCTGACCAATGGAAAGCAGAGTGTTACAGCAGAGGAATTGATCTCGGAATGTCTAAAGGCAAGCAGACACCCGGAAGTGACAGCTAACCTAAGACAAGGTTGTTTATTCCTGTCCAGTTTGTTTTAAACCTTGTCGTCTGTTGTGGAATGGACTGGATGGCAGTGAGCTATGTATGCAGCAGAAACACCCACACCATGGCCCCTAATGGCTAGGCATCTGGCCTCTAATTCATGCGGGGGAGCCACAGAGTGTAGGGCTGCAGGTGAAAAAGTGACTCTTTTAGCTGAGCTTCGAGAAAGGAAAGCTGTCTCCCCATCCCACCCCCATCTGTATGTGTTCTGTGTTTTATGTCCATCATCTGTCTGTCTGTCTGTCTGTCTGTCTGTCTGTCTGTCTGTAAGGTCTGACGTGGTTCAAGCTGGCCTTTGAACTCTTCCTGTAGCCAAGGGTGACCTTGAATGTCTCATGTTCCTGCCTTCACCTGGGCACACTCCACCATGTGGTGTGCTGGGGACCAAACCCACAGCCTGGTGCCCACTGGGCAAGCATGCTCCCAGACGAGCTACATCCATCCCGTCTCCGCTCTGATCTCTCCCAGGCTGTTGGTAGGTTCCGTTGCTTCCATCCTCCACAGCGATCACCACTACAGAATGATACTTTGTTTCATGTCTTTGAGGAGTCTTTCCTAGACTTGTGTTTCCCGGACTTCTCCCCGTACCTGCTGTCAAAGCCCGGTGCTGCCCAGGTTTGCCAGGTTCTGCCTTCTGCCAGGGACTGAGACCGTGCACCTGCTGTCCCACACTGTTCAGGACACACCAGCTGTCCTCTGTCCCTGTTAGCCTGCCGTGCCCTCTGCCTCCCCCAGATTGATATTTGTGGTCCAGAACATGGTGGTTTTGTTTAGCTCACACTTCTGGCCCTTGTCCTTCTGTTTGTCGCTCATGCTAAGGGGTCTCGGTGACAGGCCAAGTTGGATCTCCTACACAGCAGAGTGCTGTCACTCTTTGCTCTCAGTCTTCTAAAGAGCTTACTGTGTGGTTGGGCTGGTTGCTCAGTTGGTGAAGTGCTTGTCATAAAAGTGGGAGGACCTGAGTTCCACCTACAGTACCCCCACAAAAGCCAAGTGTGACTTTAGCACTGGGGGGCAAACACAGGGTGATTCCTAGAGATCCTGGGTGGGCCAGTCTAGCAGAATTGGCAAGCGGTAGGTAGGTTCAGTGGGAGACCCTTTCTCAAAAAGTAAGGCCTATGACAATTGAGGACACCTGCTATTGACCTCTGGCCTCCCCACACATCCACATGTATCTATACACACACATGTACACACACATGCACACACAGAGAGGCATGCACACACATACACAGAGGCATGCACACACATACACACACAGAGTCATGCACACACACACAGAGGCATGCACACACATACACAGAGTCATGCACACACACACACAGAGGCATGCACACACATACACACACAGAGGCATGCACACATACACACACAGAGGTATGCACACACATACACACACAGTGGCATGCACACACAGACACACACACAGAGGCATGCACACACAGACACACACACACAGAGGCATGCACACACGACACACAGAGGCATGCACACAACAGACACACAGAGGCATGCACACAACAGACACACAGAGGCATGCACACAACACACACACAGAGGCATGCACACACACACACAGAGGCATGCACACACACACAGAGGCATGCACACACACAGAGGCACGCACACACACACAGAGGCATGCACACACATACACACACAGAGGCACACACACATACACACACAGAGGCACGCACACACAGACACACACACACAGAGGCACGCACACAACACACACACAGAGGCACGCACACAACACACACACAGAGGCATGCACACACACACACAGAGGCATGCACACACACACAGAGGCATGCACACACACACACAGAGGCATGCACACACACACAGAGGCATGCACACACACACACAGAGGCATGCACACACACACAGCGGCATGCACACACACACAGAGGCATGCACACACAGATACACACAGAGGCATGCACACACAGACACACACAGAGGCATGCACACATCCACCCCTTCACCCCCCACACTAAAGTGCTGACTGACACTAAATGTTTCCCTTGTACCTCTGCAGTTTCCCATCAGTGGGACACCATCTCCACAAGGGCAGGCATTTGTCTCTGTGTGTCTGTTTCTGTCTCTCCTGTGGGGACTTAGGAATCAAATTCCACCCCACTGAAAGAACAGCCAGTGTTTTTTTTATTATTATTATTATTAACTTGAGTATTTCTTATATACATTTCAAGTGTTATTCCCTTTCCCAGTTTCCGGGCAAACATCCCCCTCCCCCCTCCCCTTTCTTATCGGTGTTCCCCTCCCCACCCTCCCCCCATTGTCCCCCTCCCCCCAACAGTCTAGTTCACTGGGGGTTCAGTCTTAGCAGGACCCAGGGCTTCCCCTTCCACTGGTGCTCTTACTAGGATATTCATTGCTACCTATGGGGTCAGAGTCCAGGGTCAGTCCATGTATAGTCTTTAGGTAGTGGCTTAGTCCCTGGAAGCTCTGGTTGCTTAGCATTGTTGTACATATGGGGTCTTGAGCCCCTTCAAGATCTTCCAGTTCTTTCTCTGATTCCTTCAACGGGGGTTCTATTCTCAGTTCAGTGGTTTGCTGCTGGCATTCGCCTCTGTGTTTGCTGTATTCTGGCTGTGTCTCTCAGGAGCGATCTACATCCGGCTCCTGTTGGTCTGCACTTCTTTGCTTCATCCATCTTGTCTAATTGGGTGGCTATATATGTATGGGCCACATGTGGGGCAGGCTCTGAATGGGTGTTCCTTCAGTCTCTGTTTTAATCTTTGCCTCTCTCTTCCCTGCCAAGGGTATTCTTGTTCCCCTTTTAAAGAAGGAGTGAAGCATTCACATTTTGATCATCTGTCTTGAGTTTCATTTGTTCTAGGCATTTAGGGTAATTCAAGCATTTGGGCTAATAGCCACTTATCAGTGAGTGCATACCATGTATGTCTTTCTGTGTTTGGGTTAGCTCACTCAGGATGATATTTTCCAGTTCCAGCCATTTGCCTACGAATTTCATAAAGTCGTTGTTTTTGATAGCTGAGTAATATTCCATTGTGTAGATGTACCACATTTTCTGTATCCATTCCTCTGTTGAAGGGCATCTGGGTTCTTTCCAGCTTCTGGCTATTATAAATAAGGCTGCAATGAACATAGTGGAGCACGTGTCTTTTTTATATGTTGGGGCATCTTTTGGGTATATGCCCAAGAGAGGTATAGCTGGATCCTCAGGCAGTTCAATGTCCAATTTTCTGAGGATCCTCCAGATTGATTTCCAGAATGGTTGTACCAGTTTGCAATCCCACCAACAGTGGAGGAGTGTTCCTCTTTCTCCACATCCTCGCCAGCATCTGTTGTCCCCTGAGTTTTTGATCTTAGCTATTCTCACTGGTGTGAGGTGAAATCTCAGGGTTGTTTTGATTTGCATTTCCCTTATGACTAAAGATGTTGAACATTTCTTTAGGTGTGTCTCCGCCATTCGGCATTCCTCAGCTGTGAATTCTTTGTTTAGCTCTGAGCCCCATTTTTTAATAGGGTTATTTGTTTCCCTGTGGTCTAACTTCTTGAGTTCTTTGTATATTTTGGATATAAGGCCTCTATCTGTTGTAGGATTGGTAAAGATCTTTTCCCAATCTGTTGGTTGCCGTTTTGTCCTAACCACAGTGTCCTTTGCCTTACAGAAGCTTTGCAGTTTTATGAGATCCCATTTGTCAATTCTTGATCTTAGAGCGTAAGCCATTGGTGTTTTGTTCAGGAAATTTTTTCCAGTGCCCATGTGTTCCAGATGCTTCCCTAGTTTTTCTTCTATTAGTTTGAGTGTGTCTGCTTTGATGTGGAGGTCCTTGATCCACTTGGACTTAAGCTTTGTACAGGGTGATAAGCATGGATCGATCTGCATTCTTCTACATGTTGACCTCCAGTTGAACCAGCACCATTTGCTGAAAATGCTATCTTTTTTCCATTGGATGGTTTTGGCTCCTTTGTCAAAAATCAAGTGACCATATGTGTGTGGGTTCATTTCTGGGTCTTCAATTCTATTCCATTGGTCTATCTGTCTGTCTCTGTACCAATACCATGCAGTTTTTATCACTATTGCTCTGTAATACTGCTTGAGTTCAGGGATAGTGATTCCCCCTGAAGTCCTTTCATTGTTGAGGATAGCTTTAGCTATCCTGGGTTTTTTGTTATTCCAGATGAATTTGCAAATTGTTCTGTCTAACTCTTTGAAGAATTGGATTGGTATTTTGATGGGGATTGCATTGAATCTGTAGATTGCTTTTGGTAAAATGGCCATTTTTACTATATTAATCCTGCCAATCCATGAGCATGGGAGATCTTTCCATCTTCTGAGGTCTTCTTCAATTTCCTTCTTCAGTGTCTTGAAGTTCTTATTGTACAGATCTTTTACTTGCTTTGTTAAAGTCACTCCGAGGTACTTTATATTATTTGGGTCTATTATGAAGGGTGTCGTTTCCCTAATTTCTTTCTCGGCTTGTTTCTCTTTTGTATAGAGGAAGGCAACTGATTTATTTCCATCAACGTGATCCATTATATAAACAAACTGAAAGAACAAAACCACATGATCATTTCATTAGATGCTGAGAAAGCATTTGACAAAATTCAACACCCCTTCATGATAAAAGTCCTGGAAAGAATAGGAATTCAAGGCCCATACCTGAACATGGTAAAAGCCATATACAGCAAACCAGTTGCTAACATTAAACTAAATGGAGAGAAACTTGAAGCAATCCCACTAAAATCAGGGACTAGACAAGGCTGCCCACTCTCTCCCTACTTATTCAATATAGTTCTTGAAGTTCTAGCCAGAGCAATCAGACAACAAAAGGATGTCAAGGGGATACAGATCGGAAAAGAAGAAGTCAAAATATCACTATTTGCAGATGACATGATAGTATATTTAAGTGATCCCAAAAGTTCCACCAGAGAACTACTAAAGCTGATAAACAACTTCAGCAAAGTGGCTGGGTATAAAATTAACTCAAATAAAACAGCCAGTGTTTTTAACTGCTGAGTCGTCTCTCCCACCCCCAAGCATGTGAGTATTTGCACACCTATGTGCACATGTGCAGCGCATGGCTCTGTGTTCGTGCACCCCATGTGAGGTTCCCGTTGGTTATCCTGGTTTTTCTCTCCACTTTACCCATGAGGCAGGGTCTCTCACCCGAGCCCTTAGCTCACAGATGTCCTTAGTCTAGCTGATGTGCTCTGGGATTGCCCTGTCTGTGTTTATAGAGTGCTGGGGTGACAGGGAGGGTGCCATCCTGCTCTGCCTTTAAAGACTTTTATGAAATGGTCAGTGATCTGAATGGGGCAATAATTATGAGGAGACCTTTTTTTTGTTTGTTTGTTTGGTTTTTTTTTGTTTTTGTTTTTGTTTACCGGGACCACAAGGGAACATGGATTAACCTCCTCAGTCACAACATTGAGCTATACCCAGAGGGATGCTCAAGGGAACTCCCCGAGGAATCCCAGTGCACTTAGTAGGGCTGTTCAGAACATCACTGACAAATGATATAAGGAGTTATAATTATGGGCAGCCCTCAGCTTCAGCCCTCTGGCGGGAGAGCTACAGAAGCAGGCGAACTGGCTAGAGCTGGATCACGTTCTATAGAGAAATCATCTAAGAGGTGATACTGGGTGACTGAGGGCTTGAAGGCTGAGGTGGAAAGGGGTTGGCTGTTTGGCTCTCTTGGGAGAAAGCTGGCCTTTTGTTTGCTCTCCCCTGGTGAGTGTTACTGGCCTGGTTCTCTGTAGAGGGAAGGGCGCTCACCTGCTGCCTTGTACTGACATGCTGGCTGACCATGTTGCTCTGTGTATGGTCTGAAACACCTAAGGAGGTCACTGCCTGTAGCTGTTCCATCCAGCAGACAGGGTTAATAAGCTTGATCGAGGGGACGTTCTCAAAACTCTGTTAGACACAAATGTGCATTTACAGACCTGCAGGGAACATGGATCCCCCCATCCACCCCCGCTGTCCTCCCTCCCTCCTTCCTTCCCTTTCTTTTTGGAGATAGGGTCTCTGTCTTACCTTGAACTCACTGTGTAGTCAAGGATGACTTTGAAATCTTGATCCTCCCCCTCCCAAGTGTTGAGATTGTAGGTGCCCCCCCCTTGCCCAGGTACTTTCTTTCTTCTCTTTTTTTATTGTTGAGCTTTCTCTTCTCTTCTCTTCTCTTCTCTTCTCTCTCTCTGTGTATGAAAGAGAGAGAGAGAGAGAGAGAGAGAGAGAGAGAGAGAGAGAGAGAGAGAATTTCTATCTATGTGTCTGTCTGCATGTACATGTGTATAGACCAGAGGATAATTTAGGATGCCATTCTCAGGAGCTGTCCATCTTGCTTTGTGTGAGGTAGTCTCTCTGATTTCTCTAAGCTAACTGGCCAGGCAGCCAGCCCCAAGAATCCTCTTACCTCTCTCTGCCCCCTCAACACTGAGAATACAAATGTCACCATGTGCCTGTGTGACAAATGCCACCATGTTCCTGTGTGCTATGCTGTTTTATTTTAAACCTAACTTCTACGGGTGGAATGCAGGTCCTTGTGTATGTCCAGCAAACGCTTTGCTGACTGAGCTGTCTCTGCCTTGAACTCTTGATCTTCTTGCTTCCGCTCCTGGGTGCTGGAGAGACAGGCATTTGTCCTTGTCATTCTGTGAAGTTTTCCTTTGTTCGAGGTAATTGGGCTGGTCAGAGTGGCTAAGCGAGTGACAGGCTTTTGACCAGGAGTGTTTTCCTGCTAATCTCTGCCCTCCTCTCTCTGTGGACCTTAATCTCAAATGCCCTGAAGAGTCATCACTAATGTCCTGGAAGTGGCTTTCCTTATGGAACGTCACGTGCTCCCGGACACATTGATGAGCTTAATGTTCTTGTGTGTGGCTTGAGAAGTAGGTGTCGCAACTTGTGTCTACAGAGAGCCACCGCAGACTGTGTCCCTGCATAAGTAGGCCTGGAACTACAGTTGGTTAGCATTTCTTTTGTTTATACTATTTGGTGGTCGCTGCATTGCGCTTGGCGGAGGAGAATTCTGAGCATTTTGCAAACACCGCCTTAGCTTGTGCCCACAGCTCCTGAGGGGAAGATAGTTTTTATCACCCAGCGCCTTGTCTTGTTTTGTGTGTGTGCCTGATGTTACGTTAGAGGCCACTCTCTTCCAGAAATCAGCTCATATCTCCCTGCAGATTCTGGATAGAGTGGATCAGCAAGTCTGCTCTGGCCTTTAGGTCTTCCTCACCCTTGTGGCTGTGAGCCCAGAGCCCTGAGCCCCGACCCTAGTACTTAGACCCAGAGCCCCGCCCCAGTACCTAGACCCAGAGCCCCGCCCCCAGTACTGAGGCGCAGAGCCCCACCTTCAGTACTTAGACCCAGAGCCCCAGCACTTAGACCCAGAGCCCCGCCCCCAGTACTTAGATCTAGAGCCCTGTCCCCAGTACGTAGACTCAGAGCTCCGCCCCCAGTACTTAGACCCAGAGCCCCGCCCCCAGTACGTAGACCCCAGAGCCCCGCCCCCAGCACTTAGACCCAGAGCCCCGCCCCCCAGTACTTAGATCTAGAGCCCTGCCCCCAATACGTAGACTCAGAGCTCCGCCCCCAGTACTTAGACCCAGAGCCCCGCCCCCAGTACGTAGACCCCCCCAGAGCCCCGCCCCCAGTACTTAGACCCAGAGCCCCGCCCCCAGTACTTAGATCCCAGAGCCCACCCCCAGGACTTAGACCCAGAGCCCCGCCCCCAGGACTTAGACCCAGAGCCCCGCCCCCAGGACTTAGACCCAGAGCCCCGCCCCCAGGACTTAGACCCAGAGCCCCGCCCCCAGGACTTAGACCCAGAGCCCCGCCCCCAGGACTTAGACCCAGAGCCCCCAGCCCCAGGACAGATCCAGAGCCCCGCCCCCAGGACTTAGACCCAGAGCCCCGCCCCCAGGACTTAGACCCAGAGCCCCGCCCCCAGTACGTAGACCCCAGAGCCCCGCCCCCAGCACTTAGACCCAGAGCCCCGCCCCCCAGTACTTAGATCTAGAGCCCTGCCCCCAATACGTAGACTCAGAGCTCCGCCCCCAGTACTTAGACCCAGAGCCCCGCCCCCAGTACGTAGACCCCCCCAGAGCCCCGCCCCCAGTACTTAGACCCAGAGCCCCGCCCCCAGTACTTAGATCCCAGAGCCCACCCCCAGGACTTAGACCCAGAGCCCCGCCCCCAGGACTTAGACCCAGAGCCCCGCCCCCAGGACTTAGACCCAGAGCCCCGCCCCCAGGACTTAGACCCAGAGCCCCGCCCCCAGGACTTAGACCCAGAGCCCCGCCCCCAGGACTTAGACCCAGAGCCCCGCCCCCAGTACTTAGACCCAGAGCCCCGCCCCCAGGACTTAGACCCAGAGCCCCCAGCCCCAGGACTTAGACCCAGAGCCCCGCCCCCAGGACTTAGACCCAGAGCCCCGCCCCCAGGACTTAGACCCAGAGCCCCGCCCCCAGTACTTAGACCCAGAGCCCCGCCCCCAGGACTTAGACCCAGAGCCCCCAGCCCCAGGACTTAGACCCAGAGCCCCCAGCCCCAGGACTTAGACCCAGAGCCCCGCCCCCAGTACTTAGACCCAGAGCCCCCAGCCCCAGGACAGATCCAGAGACCCAGAGACCCGTCCCCCAGTACCCAGACCTTTGAATTGTCTTCTCTCTAGTGCCTTCCTGCCTTGTGACTCTGGCACATAGGTGGGGTTGCCTGGTGTGGAGTCCTCTAAGAACAAGGAATTCCTTGTCCTTTGGAACTGAGGGCATCTGAAGGGTTGAACCCCTCTTTGGGATGCCAGCTGTGCTAACCATGACCAGGTTCTCTCCTAAGGAAGTTCTAGGACAAGCATTTCTGCTCTCCCACCTTAGGGTCCTGTCATGGCTGCCTTTAATTTTCAGCCTTTCTGAGGAGTTTGCTTCCTTTGCGGCAAACCATAACACCTGCCTTTGTTTTAAGAAATGTCTGTTGCAGGGAAACCTTGAAAGTGAGGATTCTGCTCATTACCACACTGATGTTGCCCCTGGTGCCCCCAGTACTGGTCCACCCCACAGAAGGCAGAGCAGGTTTCACGTTTCTTCTGAGTTCAGTGGCTAAACACAGCTGTTTCTTTAGGTGGACACTGTGACAAGTTCAGACTGAGCTGGGGATAACTTCTATACAGTGGCCTTTGAGTTAAGCTGGTGGCAACTCTGGCCCAGGCTGGCCGCTCTTTGGGATTATGTGTTCCCTGGAGAGCGCCTTCTGTGCCCACAGTTGCCCTGGGAAGACCCAAGCAACTGTGATATGACTCCATGTGGTCCCCACGGACAATTCTGTGCACAGCTCTGTGTCGTAGGGACACAGATCTCAGTCGAGCATGGAGTGGTTTCTCTTTTGCTCTTTTAGATCCACTTAATTAAATGCCACGTGGAGCCAGCAGCCAGCCGGGGGATTTCAGTTGGAAACTGTGTTCTTTTCTAGATCCTTCTGAGGTAGTCCAGTCTGATTGCCCATAGATCATGCCGGCTGTTTGGTGCATTAGTGCCTGGGACTAATTGCCTGCTTGGCCCAGCCTGTCCTGCCCGGCCCTGAGATTGCTGACTGGGTGGCTATTAGGCTCTGCTGAGTGTTTTGGGTCTCTGCCAGTCCAGGAGGTGTGGGTCATGCTGGGCAAAGGAAATTGAGCAATGAAACTAATGCTAGGTGTGAGGCACCCTGGAGAGGAGGGTGTGGGAGAGGCTGAGAGGGGAAAGCAGGGTGCTGTTGGCTAATTTTCTCCCCAGGATAACGGACCCCACAGAAGCAACTTTAGGGCTTCTTTTGGCTCATAGTTTGAGGGTGCAGTCCATCACGATGGCAAAGACATTTCAGCAGGAGCAATGGACAGCTTGCTCTGTTCCTGTCAGGGAGACACTTCCACCCTTGTTAAACCTCCCTGGAAACACCTTCATAGACACACCCATAAGTGTGTCTTCTCCGTGACTCAGGGTCCAGAGAGGTTAACTATTAAGATTAGCCCTCGCGGGGTTGGGGATTTAGCTCAGCGGTAGAGCGCTTGCCTAGCAAGCGCAAGGCCCTGGGTTCGGTCCCCAGCTCTGAAAAAAAGAAAAAAAAAAAAAAGATTAGCCTTCACTGTATTTCCTGGTGATCCCCTGCACTCCCTGAAGCATTCTTCCTTGTGGGTCTTCGTTTGGTCCCCTTTCCTTTCCTTCTCCTATGTTGAGTCTGGCATCAAGATTGTTCTTTGGGTCCTCTGCCTCTGAATTCCTGTCTATATTTGAAAAATTTCCAGTGTTTGTTTCCTCCTTCCCACCTCCATGTATTTAAAATAGCTCTTTTTTTGGGGGGTGGTGTGGGTATGGAGAAATGACTTAATTGGTTAAGAGTTCTTACTGTTCTTGAAGAGGACCCCAGTTCAGTTCCCAGCACCCATTCCAGACAGAGCAGAACCTCTTGCAAGTTCAGCTCCAGGGCACCTGATACCTACCCTCCAGGCCCCTGCAGTCATATGAGCATACCCGCACACTGACACACATGCAGACACAAAATAAAAATAAAATCTAAAAATAAAGATTGGGGCTAGGTAGGATGGTCCTGGAGAGACAGCTCAGTGGTTAAGAACATTGGCTGTCGGGGTTGGGGATTTAGCTCAGTGGTAGAGCGCTTGCCTAGGAAGCGCAAGGCCCTGGGTTCGGTCCCCAGCTCCGAAAAAAAGAACAAAAAAAAAAAAAAAAACAACAAAAAAAAAAACCAAAACATTGGCTGCTCTTCCAGAGGACCAGGTTCGATTCCCAGCACCCATATGGGAACTTACAATCATCTGTCACACCAGTTCTATGGGATCTGACACCTCTGTAGGCACTGCGTGCACATGGTACACAGGCATACATGCGTGCACATGGTACACAGGCATACATGCAGGCATGGTACACAGGCATGCATACAGGCATGGTACACAGGCATACATGCAGGCATGGTACACAGGCATGCATACAGGCATGGTACACAGGCATACATGCACATGGTACACAGGCATACATGTAGGCATGGTACACAGGCATACATGCAGGCATGGTACACAGGCATACATGCAGGCAAAATACCCAGATACATTTTTTTTTCCTTTTTTTCGGAGCTGGGGACCGAACCCAGGGCCTTGTGCTTGCTAGGCAAGCGCTCTACCACTGAGCTAAATCCCCAACCCCCCAGATACATTTAAAAACATGAGGTTGAGGCCTGTGTTGTGAAGTGGGGGTTTTCACAGGTCTTTATCTCTGAGCAAAGCCATGCAGTGTGGGGGTCAGAAGTGCGCTGTAGGCACACGGCTACATCTGCTGTGTTCTTGGTTTTGTTGGTGGTGGGATTGAACCCCAGGCAATCTCTGTGCTAGGCAGGCACTTGTGTACTGAAGTACCCCTGCAGCTGCTGATTGCAGCCGCTGTTGCTTAGGTCTAAAACTCTGGGGGCTTAGTCAGCCCCTCTGTGCCTAGGTACCCCATTTCCAAAGCAGAAATGGTGGTACCTACTCAGTCATAAGGTTAGGTAAGGATTAGCAGTTTTGATTTTTCTCTGTGTTCACGCTGTTTCCTATAGTCTGGCACTGGCTGAAAGCCCTAATTCTAGATACACAATAGAAGCAATAGGCGATTAACCGTGCTCTCTGCAAGCTGGCGGTAGTAACAGTTGCTCCCTACCACCTGCTCCAATGTTCTAGGTTCCTGAATGAATGAAAGACCAGGCACACACACACACACACACACACACACACACACACACACACACACACACACACAGAGAGAGAGAGAGAGAGAGAGAGAGAGAGAGAGAGAGAGAGAGAGAGAGAGACACACTGAGACTTCTATTTTTTTTTTTTTTTTCGGAGCTGGGGACCGAACCCAGGGCCTTGCGGAGACTTCTATTTTAATGCCTTAAACAGCTCGGTGACTGGGTCACTCCAAACCTCCAAGCAGCTAGCACAGTCTCCCCTCCGATATTCTTGAATTATTACTTACTAAAACCTACATTCTATCCTAAAGTCCCGCCTCTGTCTCCCTGCCCAGCCATTGGCTGCCGGCAACTTTATTTATCAATCAATGCCAGCCAGGGGCAGGGACCCTCAGTGTCTTACACATAGATTCTTGTGTAATTTTGGGAACCCAATTAGCATAATACAAGTATTAGGCCAAATCCACAACAATATACCCACGAAACAAACGAGGAGGACCCTATGTAAGTGCCCGCGATGATGGAGCAAGGATGAGGACCTGGCTTCATCTCTGTCGCTCATGTGAAAAGTCGGGCATCCCAGTGCTGGCAAGGGGGCTCACGTGCCCGGCAGTGTAGCCAACCAGCGAGCCCCAGGACCAGTGAGTGACCTTGTCTCAGAACTTAAGGTGGGAGCTATTGAGGAAGACACCCGATGTCCATGTCTGACCTCCACAGCCCTTAGGATGGCCCTGTTTTTCTGAGACACATGAAACCGATATAATAATGGTCTCGTCTTCTTACACAGGATTTTCAGTATGATGACCGCGGTAGTTATCTAGGGTTCTGGGAAATGGATTCTGGGGTTCGGAAGCTTCGTGACTGGTGGTGAGTGACTGGCTGGTACCACTGTCATCTGGCAATTAGCCCGAGTGTCTTAAGATTAATGTAGTATTATTTTTATGGCTTTCATACATAGGAAGCCGTGGATGCCCTAAAGCATCATTTCCAGTTCTGGGCATGTGGATTTGGCAGCCATGATATATTATGCTCAGCAGCTAATTGTCGAGCACTTTGCTGAAGACAAGGGCTCAGTTAATGTCCCCTCAGAGCCACCATAGGTTTCTCCTCACCCTGGGTTCTGCACCACGTTTGGTGCTTAGGCTCATTGTCTATCATCCAGTCATCTTTCAGACATGGTTCCTGTCAGGTTCTCAGGGGCTAGAATAGTCACCAGGTTCAATGCTGGCACCCAGTTGTTGGGGAGGGGAGGGAGCAGTGTGCATTGTAATTCCTTGTTTTAAAGATATTCACAGGCTGGAGAATTGGATTGGCAGGTAAGGGTACTTGCTACTCTCACGGAGGACCCTGGGTTTAGTTTCCAGCACCCACATGGTAGCTTACAACCATGTGCAATGCCAGGTCTAGGGACGGCACACAGACATATATGCAGGTGAAACACTCATGCACCAGGTCTAGAATAAATAAGTCTGGAAAATGTAAAGGCATCCCGCTGGCCTAGGAGGAAGAGCCCAGCGGCTCCGTACAGTGTTGTGTTAGCTCACTGTGGTTCTGGGCAGATGCCAGAGGTTCATTCCGTGGCTACATGGCCCCACGGGATTGGGGGAGTGCTGTACCTTAACAGCCATAGCAGCAGCACCGAGTTCTCTGTGAGAGAAGAAAAGATGGACGTATAGTGAGTAGCAGGCCCTGCTTCTGCCACACCTGATTTCTGCCACACCTAGTTTCAGAGTTCAGGTTACCTACTGCATGGTGCTTTTTAAATGTACCAGCGTTCCTGCAGGGGTCACTTCCTTCTCCCAGCTCCCTGTTTTATTTTGGCTGTCCCCCTCTCTTTAATATTGGAGTTCCTTGAGTCTAGGGTCCAGGCCCACTCCTCCCCATTTTCCCCTTCTTCTCTGCATTTCCTCCCTCCCTCACTCCTCCCTTCCCTCCTCTCCCCTCCCCTTTCTGTTTTTTTTTTTCTTCTACTATTCCTTATTATCACACCACATCTTCCGCTGGACTAGAACTCACCAAGTAGGCTGTCCGGCCAGTGAGTCCCAGAAACCCTCATCCTCACTTCTCAAAGTGCCAGGATCACACTCAGGTGCCACGAGGCAAGCACGTTTTTTGTTGTTTCTGTTTTTGTTCTTTTAAGGGTCTAGGGGATCAAACTGGGGTCCTCCTCAATGCCTGCAAGTTAAGCACTTCATTGACTGAGCTCTCTCTTTAGTCCTGAGTTTCCTTCCTTCCATTTATTTCCTTGTAGGCATATGCACTACAGCATATGCGCGGTAGGACTGAGGGCCACTCGTGGGGTGGACTCTTTCCTTCTACCATGCAGGCCCTGGGGGACTGGACTCAGGTCATCGAGCACCTTTACCCATAGGAGCGTCTCATGGGCCCAGCAGCCACACATTCCTCCCTGTGCATTGTCACACAGACCTGTGGCCTCAACAGCCACTCAGTCCCCAATGATCTCAACATTCCCACCTCCATCTCAGACCCCTCACCTCTCTGCATCCACGTCTCTCACGATGGCCTTATGGTTCATCCGAGTTTCCTGTCAGTCACAGCACCAATAAGTCCACCATCCTCACCCTGGTGGGCTGTTGCTGGGAACATGGCAGACGTTCTCCTTGTTTAAACACTTTATTTGTTTTTGTGTGTTTTGGTTTAAACGGACTAGTTTTGTTTAAACACTTTCATGACAGCGTAATTGGCTGTAAAATCCGCTAGTTCTAAGTTTACTCTCAGGTAGTTTTAGTTTGTTTATGATGTAGTTGACAACTGTGGACGTTCACTGTAAGAACAACACACACACACACACACACACACACACACACACACACACACACACACACACACCCCTTCTAAGAACTTTGCATTTCATACTATTCCAACTGGAAAAAGCAGATGTCTGTGGTCCATTTCCAGCATAAGGAGATTTAAGGGTTGGTCAGATTCACAGGTGAGCAGGGAGTGCTAAGCCCTATCCCCCACCAGATGGCAGTTGTCCCTGCTGGCTTAGGATGTCTGCTATGGGGCCCGAACCCTTGATCAGAGAAGAGGGCATTCGAAGCCCTAAATGATTCAGCAGGTAAGACTCAGTTTCCTAAACTAACAGGTGGGGAGCTAGGGAAGGGCCTGGGAAGGGAGGACAGGGATTTCTCTAGACCCAGGGACTTTAAAGACTGTCCTCTTGGGCTGGAGAGATGGCCCAGTGGTTAAGAGCACTGACTGCTCTTCCAGAGGTCCTGAGTTCAAATCCCAGCACCAACATAGTAACTCACAACCATCTGTAAAGGAATCCAACACCCTCTTCTGGTGTGTCTGAGGACAGCTACAATGTACTCATCTACATAAAACAAATCTAAACAAACAAAAAACCCATCATTTTGTAGCCAATCAATATGTCGGCCATTTTTACTTTTCTCCATGCTGCCATCCTTTTCTGCAGAGTTGTGTGTCAAATGCCTGCTGTTTGAATTTGTTGTCACCTGAGTTCTAACACTACCCTCAGCCCACAACGGCTATGATTCATCCCACCTGTCTCTTTGTGTCTCCCTTCCTCCCTCCCTCCCTCCCTCTCTCCCTCTCTCCCTCCTTCGTTCTTCTCTCTCTCTCTCCTTTCCTCCCTCCCTCCCCCGCCTGGACCTTTTACACACTGACAGTCTGACCATGTGTCAAATTCTGCCTCTGGCTTCTTAGGCCTCACATAATTCTGAGGCTCTTCCCTGTCATCCCGTGATTCATGTCGTACCGATGCGGAACGGTCCTCGGTACTCCATGGTAGATGTCCGCCGAGCTCCATCTGCACGCCAGCTGATGGCTCGCTGAGTGGCTTCCAGTCCCTGCCTGCTGTAGGGAATGCCACGCAGTGTGTTTGCACACACTTCTTCTGTGTGGATAGACGAGTTCCATTCTGTTCAGTCGCTTTGTGGGAGCTCCTAGTTGGGCTTCAGGGGACGTTTATGCTTCCTCAGCAACTGTTAGTGTTTCTCCAGCCCGGGAGAAAGGAGGCTGAATCCTACCTGTATGTTTATTGTAGCCATTCCATTGTGTGCAAGACGCGCCTCATTGTGGCTTTGTTTACATGTTGCTGACACCACTGCACGCCCCTTCTCCTATGCTTGTGGGACATTTTATCCTTGGGGCAATCTGGTTTTGTTTCTGTCCCTGTGATAGTTCACCTTGACAAAATGCAACCTAGGGAAACCAGGGTTTACTTTAGCTCCTGGTTTACAGTTATGGTACATCGTGACAGGGAAGTCGAGAGAGTGGGAGCTTAAAACATCTGCACGCAGCACAGCTGCCGTCAAGGGCAATGACTGCGTGCCTGCTTAACACTCTGCAGGCTTCCCCAGCATAGCACAGGACCGCAGGGCATGGTGGTACCTGCGTATAGGCTGGGTCTCCTCACCTCAGTGAATGAAATCAAGACAGTCTCCTAATGACATGCCTACAGGCCAACCAGATCTGCACAGGTTCTCACCGAGACATGCCTTCTAGCTGATTCTAGCTTTTTTTTTTGTCAAGTGTATAATTAAAACCACCCAGACCAATTGCCAACTTCACCAGGCCAGAATCATCCACATCTGTGTGTCTAAGGGCATTTCCAGAGAGGTATATCTGAGGAGGGGAGACCCACCCTGAGTGTAGATGGGACCATTCATGAGCTGGGGCCCCAGAATAAATCAAAAGGAGAGAGGCGAGCGGAACAGTGTTTGTGTGCGTCCCTCTCTCTGCTTCTCCATTACTGCCACAACGTGACCAGCTCCTCACACAGGTAGATGCACCTGTGGGGAAGCTTTGCCACTTCAGCTGGCAATGTTCCCAGGAACGTCAGCCTGCCCGTCTCTCCAGAGAGCACAGTGCTGTGTCTGTTGGCCTGGCCTAGTTAAACTGTTAGCAGAGCAGGGCAGGCACCGGAACAGCCAGACTCCGTGCTCTCATCTGGGTGGACAGCTGACACTGGAGGACAGAGCTGGCCAGCCGCTCCAGTCCTTGCTGGAGAAGACGGAGGCCCTCTAGGAGCTAACTGCTTTCCCCCTGCACCGCAAGGCCTCTCCCCGCCTCTTCTCACACTGTATGTGATGCACTTGCCACCCTCTGTTGAAGCCTCTTGGTAGGCAATGAAGATGGCCTCTTCCGCTCGAGGCACCATGAATTTCTTCCCTCTCTTCCCTTCACCGTGCTCAAGGCTATTTTAACCCTGTACCCTCTCCTCCATTCTGGTTCCGCATCCCTAGATCTCAGTTCCGCAAGTCCTGGGACCTCACAAGTTACACCCTACTAGCTGGCTCACTTCTGTCAGGACGCAGCACCACAGCTGGAGTCTGAATTCTATGTTAGTGTGAATATCACCAGCTCTCACCTCCCAGCACCACTGCAGGAAAACTGATCTCTAGTAGGTGCTCCGGAAATTATTCAGAGAAATTGAACGCCACTGAGATGGCTCAGCTGGACTAGCATCGCCCACACAAACCCTGAAGACCCAAGTTCAATCCCCAGGGCCCATTTGATGGAGAGAACTGATTCTTGAAAGTTGTGGCTCCTGCATGCAAGCTGTGGCACGTGTGTGCATGTGTGCGCACACACACATGCTGCTGTTGCTGCTTCTTAAAGACATCGAGGGCCCAGACTGTCACTAAGTTGCTAGGATGTTTACCCAGCGTGTACTAAGCCCCGAGTATGATTCCCAGCTCTTTATGAGCAAGGTAGGATAGCACACACTTGTTCAGCACTCAGGAGTTGTAGGACCAGAAATTTCTCATGCTTAGCTGCATACAGATTTCCAGGCTATCCTGGGCTACATGAGAACCTGTTTTAGGGGGAGAAAAAGAAAAGGGAAGATAAATCAGTGAACCCTTGCAGCTGCAGTTCTCCTTCTAAACCTTGTGGAACCTTTTTTGGGCTCTTTTGTCTTTAAGCATAATGTGGGTGCATTCACCCAGACCCTGTAATCTATGTGGAGGAGCCTAGCACAGCTGACCGCCTCGAGGCTGAACATGAATTCCCCGATAGTCAATCCTGACTGTCAGTTTGACAGGATTTGGAATCTCCTGGGAGACACACCTCTGGGCCTTTCTACAAAGAAATTTCTAGAAAGGTTTAACTGGGGAGGGAAGACCCACCCTGAAAGTAGGTGGCACCATCCCCTAGGCTTAGATCCTAGATGGAAAAAAGAAGCGAGCTGAGCGCCAGTGTTCATCTGTCTACTTACATCCAGCTCTGGGTGCCAGTGGCGAGCTGCCTCACACTCCTGCAGCCACGTCCTGCCCAGCACAATGGACGGAGAAGTGAAGCCATTGCCTTTGCTGTGAGTGTTGTCTCTGCATCGAGGAAAGCCATGACTTTCAGATATGGCTCCAGGCTGGAAACAGGCTCGCAGGCCTGTTTCTGCGGTCCCCGTTGCCCAGGCTGGCTACCCCCAAGCTCCATCTTGTTGGCTCTGCTGTAGATGATGCAGGCCGGCCCACTGCAGGTAGAGCATTGGCTTGGGGCACGGCACAGCCTGCGCATGGGGTACTGGGGTGGGGTTATGGTGTGCGTTTGGGACTGTGATGTGTACATCGGGAGGGGTTGCATTTATGTTTGTATTATGTGCATCGGGAAAACAGTTCTGTCTATGCGGTGGTTGGTTTTAAACTTCAACTTTGGCGCAATCTAAAGTTAGTCTGGGTAGAGTCTCACCTGAGAAATTATTCAGACCTGGCATGTCTGTGGTGATTGCCTTGATTGATCCAGCCCTCTGTGGGCGACACCATTCCCTGTGAATGAACTGTACGGGAGAGAAGTGGCAGAAAGTGAGGAAGATTCATTCTTCTCTGCTCTCGACTGTAGATGTGATGTGGCGGACTGTAACCTGGGCCAAATAAACCCCAAACCTTTCTTCCCCTATCTGTTTTTTTGGTCAGGGTATTTTATTATAGCAACAGAAACAAAATTAGAGGACTATGCGTTTAGGATTGTAATGTGTACGTTGGGAGGGGGTTATGGTCTACCTTTAGGATTAAATATGCACACTGGGAAGGGACTGTTTTCTAAGCAGGTTGATCTGTGAGCCACAGAGATAATAGGATATTCTATAGGAGACAATCAGTCAGCTTTTGGCTTTTGCCATTGGGAACCAAGGTTCCAAATTCTCAGGTCCCTTGCCCATGAATGAGTGCAAATACGTGTGGTCCAGTGTGCCCAGTAGGCACAAGCGAGGCCATGGCTGCATAGGTATGCCAGGTGTGGTTTGTGAGAGTATATGTGAGCGCCCATGTATGGGAGTGTGAACACAGGTGTGTGATGTGCACAGGTGTTGTGGGTTGGTGCGTGTGTGCATGTTTGTCTGGCTTGTGTGCATGTGGTGTTTCTTTGGAAGTACCAGGACATCTAAGGATGTTAGTGACTGATTCTTGTCCTCGGCCCTTTCAGAAGGGCCTGCCACCTGCCTAGGAACCCTGCAGGGCCTCTCCAGACGACTGGAACAAAGGGAGGGTGCTCCTTCCTGGGTCTGGTTCCTCTTCTTACTCTCTTTTCTTGTCTCAATCATTTAAATTTAATTTAGCAAAGAAAATATTCCCTATACATCATTTAGTTCACCTACATAACAGTCAGGTTGCATATTAAAGATACACACAGACATTCTCTCTCTCTCTCTCTCTCTCTCTCTCTGTCTCTCTCTCTGTCTCTGTCTTTCTCTTGTCTTTCTTTCTCTGTCTGTCTATGTCTGTCTCTCTGTCTCTGTCTCTCTGTCTCTCTGTCTCTCTCTCTCTCTCTCTCACACACACACACACACACACACACACACACACACACACAGATTGTAGAGGTTAGCTTTGTTTCAACTGTACTCGAAAGAAAAGACCTTTAAGATTCATCTGGCAATTTCATTTAGCTAATGCAGCCGAATCTAGAAATACAGTTAACTTTCCTCAGGATGAAAGCCATGACTTTCAGATATGGCTCCAGGCTGGACCTGACAGAGCTGTGACCCGGCAGGAAGCGAAGTTTAATTTCTTTCTTCCCAGGAGCTGTGGCCAACAGAAATGGCTTTTCTCAATGCCAGGTGGATGACTGTCATCAGCCTGTGACTCCAGCTGACCTTAACTTTCAAAGGCCATGTTGAAGGAACACTATGTCCCCCTCTGTTAAAACCCTTAACCAGACACTATCCCATCCCCCTGATAAGTACAAATCTCAACTATATTCAGAAAATAAGTCCATGATTTCCTCCCTCCCTTTTTCCCTCCTCTCCCACCCCTCCTCCCTTTCTCTCTCCCTCGCACATGCTGGGATTCAAGGCATGTATCAACACACTTGGCTATTTCTATATTTTAATTTTTTTTTTTGGTTCTTTTTTTCGGAGCTGGGGACCAAACCCAGGGCCTTGCGCTTCCTAGGCAAGCGCTCTACCACTGAGCTAAATCCCCAACCCCTTCTATATTTTAATTTTGAGATGACTTAATGTGTGTAGGTATTTTGCCTACATGTCTGTGTACCATGTTCATGAAGTATCCCTGAGGATAAAAGAGTGCATTGGATGAGCTGTGACTGGTGTCCCAGATGGTTAAAAAGGGCCATGTGGGTTGTGGGCCTTGAATCCACATCCCCTGGAAGAGCAGTCAGTGCTTTTAACCACTGAGCCATCTCTCCAGCAGCCCCAATTTATTTATAAGACAGAGTCTTACAGTGTAGCCCACGTTGGCCTTTCATTTGAGTCAATCTTTCTGCCTCTATCTCCTGAGTCCTAGGATTACAGACATGAGCCACTAGGCCCACGCAGCTTGAGAGGAGTAGTTTGTTAATAGCCTTCATTTGGACAAATAGTTCATTTGTGCATCTGTGGTTTGACTCTTGGGAGCCTGGGGAAAATAGCACAGTTAGCCGAGAGCTTACCTAGCATGTGTAAGGCCCGATTGGATCCCTAGAGCTGCTTAAACCAGGGTTGGTGTGTGTCTGTAAACCTAGCTCTTGGCAGTCAGAGGCTGGAGGATTGCTTGATTGTTTGAGGCTAGCCTAGGCTATGTAGCAAGATACTCTCCTGTGCCCTAGAAAACTAATTGCATTCATACTTCACAAAGCTTCCAGATTGTTGCCTAACAACTTGGTAGCCATTTGGGGGGGGAAAGTAATCAACTGTACAAAGCTCTTCATTCTCAAATAACCGTGGTTACGTGTAAGCAGCGACGTGTGGCCCCGTGGGTGTAGCGTCACTTCCCAACCTCAGGGCCCCGCATATCTCCACTTGATCTTCCTGCTTTACATCAACAGGTGTGGGGTGGTTGGTGCTGCAGATAGAACTTAGGGACTCCTACATGTGAGGCCTGTCCCCTACAACTGAGATCCCCCTCAGCCACCCCCAAGACCCTGGTGTTTGCTTTGGCCTTAATAATTTCTGAGACCCTTTGAAAAGACACATCACTGAAAGACTTGCATTGTGATAAGCAGTGTGTTAAAACTGCTGGAGTCCATAACGTGGTCATGTAGCATGACATAGTTTTCAGAGTGGGGGAATATAGCTTAGTTTAGGCGAGCATTAGGCTCTGGGAGCAATGCCGTGTGTGTGTATGTCTGTGTGTGTGTGTGTGTGTGTGTGTGTGTGTCTATGTGTTTCTGTATATGCATGTGTGTATGTGTGTGCGCCTATGTGTCTCTGTTTCTGTGTATGTGTGCCTGTGTTTCTGTTTGTGTATTTATATATGTATATATACATGTATGTCTGTGTCTGTATGCATGTGTGTGCCTGTGTGTATCTGTGTTTCTGTTTGTATGTGTGTGTGTATCTGTGTCTCTGTGTGTAAGTATGTGTGTGCCTATGTGTTTTTGTGTGTCTGTGTGTTTGTGTATTTCTCTCTGTGTTTCTGTGTATGTGTGTTTCTGTGTGTGTTTGTATGTGTGTCTGTGTGTTTCTGTATATGTGTATGTTTGTATGTGTATCTGTGTGTTTCTGTGTATGTTTGTGTGTTTGTGTATGTATAGAGACAAAGACACAGTCTTCACTCCAAAGGGTCTAAGAGAGAGCTTATTCTGAGCCACTCACCTGCGAGTCAGTGGCCGGAGGACACAGGCTCAAGTTGTCCTAAGTGGCAATGCCTACCTGGAGTGGCCACATGAAATTATAAAGTCATAGGGAGGAAGGTCACAAATCAAGGCATTGCTGCTGGGTAGGGATGACAGTTAGGCACTAGGTGTCTTTTGCTGTCAGGCGATCTTCCTAGCTTCTGGTCTGATGCAAACTAGTAGTCTCCCAAGAACCTAATGTATCCCAGGGTTCTGTTCTGCTTTCACAGTTGACACCCTGTGTTTTCATGGTTCCACTGAGTCCTGGGAAGAATCCCAGTCTTTGGCTTTGTAGATTGGGTGCCCTGCTGTTGCATTTGGTTTGTCTCAGTCTTACCCTGCTGTGCAGCAGGGGACTGGCTGGAGAGAGAAGTCACGTGCTGTGGTCTCTATGTTCAGGTACTTTGTGCTGGATTTCGAGGCTGGCCTCCTGCAGTATTTTGTGAATGAGCAGAGCAAGCACCAGAAGCCCCGAGGAGTCCTGTCTTTGTCTGGAGCCATCGTGTCCCTGAGTGACGAAGCTCCCCACATGCTGGTCGTGTACTCTGCCAACGGAGAGATGTACAAGCTGAGAGGTACGTTCTCGTTCTGGAGACACTGAGGGCCTCACGATGGCTTTACAGTGTTGTGTTGAGCGACGGCCCTTCTGTTTTTGTGGGAAACACTTTAGAGCTGGAGGAATGGCTCACTGGATACAGACTGCCAAGCTGACAGCCTGAGTTTGACTCCTTGGTCTCATGTGACAGAAGGAGAGAACCACACCCCTGTAAATTGTCCTTTGACCTCCATAGGTGTGCTGTGGCATGGGTGAACACACACACACATACACACACACACACACACACACACACACACACACACACACACACACCCCAAATAAATGTGATTAAAAAAGACCACTCTGGAATCTTAAAAATAAAACAAAACAAAACAAAACATACCTTTTTGATTCCAGCACTAGGGACACAGAGGCAGGAAGTCTCTTAGAGTTGAAGGTCAGTTTGGTCTGCATAGAGTTTCAGTCCACCTAGGACTCCATAGTGAGATCCTGTCTCAAAAACAAATTAAAAAAAATCTTTAATAACTGGAGGGGCTCAGTGGTGACACCACTGCCCTCCCTGGGGTGGGGAAGTAGAATAAATCTTGGGAATCACTTGTCAGGGAAGAGGGAGCTGTTGAAGTAGGCTTGGCACTGAAGATTTCCAGTATTCATTCAAGCCTCTGTCTGTCTGTCTGTGTCTATGTGTATCTGTGTGTCTGTGCATACATGTCTGTGTATATGTCTCTGTGCATCTCTCACTCTGTATTGTGCATGCATGTCTCTCTCTGTGTTTATTTCTCTGTATGTGTGTGCTTCTCTCTGTGCATGCATGTCTCTCTCTGTATCTTTCTGTGTGTATATGAATGCATGTTTCTGTTTGTGTGTGTGTGCGCATGCGCGTGCGTGTGTATGAGCACTTATCTTTCTCTTTGTGCATGCATGTTTCTCTGTGTATCTCTCTCTGTGTGCCCCCCCATGTGTGTGTGGGTGCGTGTGTGTGTGTGTGTGTGTGTGTGTGTGTCTCCCCCAATCACTCTTTCTTAATCTTTACTTCGTTGCCTCTTTGGGAGTTGTGCTCTATGAGCAGAGCAAACCTTTAAATGCCCTAACACCTTTTCCCCAAAGTTTCTCTAGAACCTTCTCTTCGCAAAGGTTCTTCATGTTCTGCTCAGTCCATCACTGTTGTGGCTTTCTCTGGCAGCCTGCCCTGTCATTTTCCCTCTAGGCAGTTCCTGATGGTGCCCTCTGAAGACTGCCCTAGGTGGGAGGGCGGTGGAGGGAAGCCATTGTGCACTCTCAAGACCGCCCCATTACTCAGAAATGCTGAACCCGATTACTGCAGAATTTAGTTACCATTTTGCCAGGATTCTGTCTTGGCTGCATTCTGTTGTAGTTCTGATAAAATAACAAAATAAGCAGAGAGTTGGGGATGGGGCTGGGTGTGTGCACTCGTGTGTATGTGCGTGCATGTGTGTGTATGTGTGCACCTGAGCGTACACCCCCAACCCCACACATGCATACACTCCTGCAGTAGTTACTTTTAGCTGTGACAAAATGCTTGGCAAGGTCACTTAAGGAGAGAAGGTGTCATTTGGTTCACAGTGTAAGGGGTACAGTCCAACTTGGTGGGGCTGGCATGGCAGCCGGAGCAGGCAGCTGTGGGTCACATGGAGTCCACAGTCAGGAGACGGAGCGATGTACGCTTGTTCTCAGTTCTCTTCGTCTTATTTTGTAGGAGTCTGGGCCTATGGAATGGGGGAGCATTCTCTAAGGTGTTAGGTTGGGTCTCCCTCTCTGGGTTAGACCGCCCTGTAAATACCCTCACGCGCATGCTCAGAAGTATGTTCCCGTGGCGATTCTAAACCCAGCTAACTTGACAAAGATTAAGGGGACATATTCATCCTCCTGCATGCTCCCTCCCCCACTTTGATTAATGTTCTTTTAAGCCCCAAGCAAAGCTGGCTGTGTTAGTGTCGATAATTTTGCCTTCTTATATAAAATACCTCTTTTCCTTCCAAAGTGACAGTTAAGGACCAAAGACAAGCTCCCGCCCTGGGCTGTGCCTGGTGGCGGCCGCGCAGCCACGCTCTCAGTTCAGTTTCCATTTGTTTTACTGCCAAACACTACCCACCCCAGAGATGGGACAAGTTAATCTCTCTGTATTATCTAGACATGAACCCTATCTCAGAAGCTATAAAACAACCCAAACGCCTCCGAGATGGATGCCGCAGTACTTGAAGGCTTTGTTCTGGGCTTCCCTCTTTCGGGATACCTGCAGCGTGCCTTCCCGCTGGTTGGATTTATGTGGCCTTCGGTGCTGCTGCGGGGCCATTTATTGCTTAATAAATTGTTGGTGCAGAAACTGTAGAAGGAAAAACTCCCTCCACATGTGTGGTTTATAGAGACACAAAACCACACAGAAGAGAATGCCAACTCACCCTGATCAGGCTGACGAATTATTAATAATCTGCTCTGGTTTTTTTTTTTTTTTAAAGATTTTTTTGTTTTATTTTCATTTTTAACTGTGTGGATCTATATTGCATCTTTTCTAATTGTGTGCATTTGAGCACGTGAGTGCAGTACCCGTAGAGGCCAGAAAAGGGCATTGGATCTCCTGGAGCTGGAGTTACGAGGAATTAAGAGCTACCTGGTCTGGGTGCTGGAACCAAACTAGGGTCCCCTGCAAGAGCGATATGTGCTTTTAGCTGTTGAGTCATCTCTCCGGTCCCTTCCAGTTTTTTTTTTTTTTTAAAGAGAAATTTAATAGTGAACCTGAAATTATTGTTAAATTTAGATCCCTTGGCACAGACAGTTGTGAGCTGCCATGTGGGTGCTGGGAACCTACCCTAGGACTTTTAGTGTGTGTGTGTGTGTGTGTGTGTGTATGTATCTATGTACTTGTGTGTGTGTATCTATGTACTTGTGTGTGTGTGTGTCTATGTACTGATGTGTATGTGTGTCTGTGTACTTATGTGTGTGTATGTACTTGTGTGTGTGTCTATGTACTGATGTGTATGTGTGTCTGTGTACTTATGTGTGCATGTGCTTATGTGTATGTGTGTCTATGTACTTATATGTGTGCACATGTATGTGGAGGCCAGAGGTCAACATTGGTGTCTTCTTTAGTCATTTGCCACCTTACTTTTTGCAGTAGAGTCTCTCTTTGAACCCGGAGTTCACCCACAACAGGCTGGCTGTCTAGCGAGCCTCAGGCATGCTCCGTCTCTGCCTCTCAGCACTGAGGCTTCAGGAAGGTGCCACAGCGCCTGACTTTTTACACGGGTGCACAGGATCCGAACCCAGGCCCTCACACTTGTGCAACAAGTGCCTTACCCACTGTACCATCCTCCCTGGCAATACCCCCTCCCACCTTTCCTTAAAAAGGTAAGGTCTCACTCTGTGCTCCAGTCACATTGGCACAGAACTCGATCCATTCCTTAAGCCTCATTGGCCTTGGACTCCAGATCTTTTTACCTCAGCCTCCTGAGTGCTAGGATTGCAGGCATGTGCCACCAGGCCCAGTGAGAATTCTTTTAAGATTTATTTATATATTATATATAAGTACACTGTAACTGTATGCGACACACCAGAAGAGGGCATCAGATCCCATTATAGATGATTGTGAGCCACCATGTGGTTGTTGGGATTTGAACTCAGGACCTCTGGAAGAGCAGTCAGTGCTCTCAACCACTGAACCATCTCTCCAGCCCCCGGGGAGACACCTTACCGTCATTAATGTCAGATCCATAGCCTTAATGTCTCTGGGAGAAACCTGAGGGGCTCTGAGGCAGCATTTGGTATCTTCCTCCATTCAGTCATTAAGCAGATCTCTGAGAGTGCTTCTGTATAACAAAGGATGCCAGAAGACTATCTGGAACTTTCATCAGCCGAGCGAGGTAGAGAAGCATTTCAAAACAGTACGTGCTTTGCTGTCCCTGCTGCCTTATTAAGTGACAAAGTAACTTTCCGAAGGAGGTTGGGGGAAAATAAAGGCCTAATCATTTGTTACTATAACTGGCATTTGGAAGATGTTTTTTTAGGGTGTACTGGCTGAGCGTCCTTTGTCTCGTTCCATCAGGCTGTTAGAGAACGTCTTCGTGTTTGTGTTCATTTGTCCCTCTCCCTCTCCATCCCCCGTAGGTGGGCATCCAAATCAGTTGCTGTGCTCTCGAACAATCTGCAAGTCTTCCTTTCCCCCTCTTCTCTGTTTTAGCTGCTGACTCCAGGGAGAAGCAGTTGTGGGTGACTCAGCTTCGAGCGTGTGCCAAGTACCACATGGAGACCAGTTCCAAGGTAGGTAAGCGGAGGAGGAGGGAGGCTCTGAGTCACCTGGTGACTCTTCGGAGCCCAATCACCCATTTATCTTGGGGATTCGGGGTGACAAAACCTGTATTGTAATTGTGCGTTTGTGTTCCCGTCCGTGCACTTGTGTGTGCAGGCATGCATTTGTGTGCTCTAAAGCCAGAGGTCAGTGTCGAGTGTCTTATTTTTTTTGAGACAGGGTTCCTCACTGAACCCAACCTCCTCAGCTGGCCAGTGAGTTCCAGAGACCTTCCTCTGTCCCTTCCCCACTTAGCTGGGGTTACAGGCTAGTGTCACTGTGCTGGAATTTTACTTGAGTGCTGGGGATCCGAACTCAGACCCTCACAGCTGTGCCGCAAGCACTTTACCCACAGAGCCATCACTCCATCCCCTCAACTTACTTTGAAGGTTACCCATTGTCACAGAATGTGTCTTTGTCTTACTGCAGCTCAAAGCCGCGTCAAAGGAACAGCTTGTCCTATGGTAGAAGGCAGAGGCGCAGACGCCGGCACTCGGCGCTCGGTTCTGTAGGCTTTAGGTGTGAACTCTTGTCAGTGCAGACAGCTGCAGATAGTCCCACAGAGAAGCTCGGGTGGGAGACTTCACTGTAGTGACAGAGCACTCTGAGGTACAGTTCGGGAAGACTGAACGGTGTAGGGACCGAGACCTGACAGTTATGTAGTTGCAGGGAGCACCTGCATTCTAAACCTATAAACTGTCCTTAGGAAATTTGGCACAGATGACTTATTTTGGTCTCAGAATCTTGGGAGAGCTCGTGTTTGATGTGAGGAGAGAGGGGGTGGGCATTTTCGTGACTTTAGAGCCTAGACAAAACGCAGGCTGCCCCTGCCAGTTGCTTTCATGCAGAACGATACGTGCTGACATAGAACACTTGAACGGGGCTCTCTCATTGGTTCAGACTTAGTTACGGCATCCAATGGCTGTGTCTGTCTGTGTTCCGTGTGTGTATCTGACAAGAAGGCGCTGGCCGCATTTCAAACTTGTACTCTTCTGTTGTAATTCTGGGGATCAAACGCAAGGCGGCGTGCACGCTAGGCAAGTGTTTTACCCCAAGCTCTATACCTCTGGTCCCAGGCTTTGAAGCTTCCAGTTCTTCCGTTTGCTATAACGTGCTCGCCACTTACTCATGGTGCCATGAGGTGCTTTGTAGTTTAGGTCTCTCCGTGTCCCCACCCACTTCCACTTCTGAGATCCGGACTGGGAGTCTCACTGTATAGCCCAGGCTAGCCTAGGGCTCCCGGCAGATCTTTGGCCTCTGGCTCCTATGTGCTGGCTCTTAGGTGAGAGCTGGCAGAGTTGGCTTTACTCCTACTCTACCTCTAAACATTTCTCCCACTGAGTTTATATGACTTTGGGAAGGAAACCCCTTGTTTGCTTTGAACAACACCCTCACTTCTCCCGCCCCCTGGCCTGGCCTGAGCTGGTGTTGAGGGGCGCTCGCTCACTGTAGGCAAGTTCCTTCTCCAAAAGCCATTCCCCTCCAACCCCCCACCTCCACCCCCGACTGTTTTCCAGGAACCAGAGAGGGAGTTTCTGGCCACTTCCTCCGTGTTTTATAAATGTCCAGACAGGGCAGTTTGTTTTCCTGTATGTACCTCCTCATCTTCCTCCTATTCTTTTTCTCCTTTTTGTTGAAAGAGAGTCTCATTTACTATTGAGTCAAGGATGACCTTGGACTTGAGCGTGTCTCCACTGTGTAGCCCAGGCTAGCCTTGGACTCACAACAGAACTCTGGAGTTCTGGGATTGCAGGTATCTGTCTGCCTCTGTGACTGGTTTACCTGGTGCTGGGGACTGAGCTTAGGGCCTTGTGCATGCTGGGTGAGCCCTTCACTGAGCCACACCCCAGATCGCCACTGTTTTATTTTAATGAACTGGAAGAATATAAGATAAAAAGGCTCGGTCCCAAGCCATTGCAGATCTGCTGGCTGGAGACGATGCTACTCCTAATGGGTTGTTCTTGTGTGCACTCTGGTAAATTCAGGAAAGAGCTGGTGATTGGTTGGTGTGTGTTTATCTGCCTGTACCTGCATCTATGTCTAGTCTTATGTGAATGGAATCTCTCATTTTTTTTTCTTTATGAATACATTTTTGAGATCTCTCCATATCTGACACACAGATTAGCTTTAATCTTTTTAGGGTGTGAATGGTGCTCAGAAAATGGCTGTCACCACATTATTAAGTTGTCTGAATTCTTTTTTCTTTTCTTCCTTCTATTTTTGTGGATTTTTGGAGACAGTGTCAGGTAGCCCGGGCTGGCCTTGAATTCCTGATTACAGAAGTTATAGGCATGTGTCTCCATGGTCACTGTCCTTTGAAATTTCACATTTCTAAATTGCCTTCTAAAAAAGGTTTCTGTATAAGTTGGAGAGAGGACTGAGTGGCTCACAGTGCATGAGGATCTGAGTTCAGATCCTAGCCCTGATTAGAAAAAAAGCTGCGCATGCACCCGAATGATTAGAAGAAAAGCCGCGCATGCACCTGAATGATTAGAAGGAAAGCCGAGCATGCGCCTACAACCCCAGCACTGTGGAGGCAGAGGCAGCAGGATCTCTGAGGTTCAGATATTTAAACCAGCCTGTCTCTAGGTTCACCGAGAGACCCTGACTCAAAGTAATGAGGCTGAGAGTGACAGAGCAGGACTCCAAGGTGTCCTGTGGCCTCTGCGCATAGGGGGCCCGCTTACTCGTACACCAGGTTCTTGTGCTTACGTAATGATAGGACAAGCACAAGCATGCTTTCCCGTTAACTTAGCGAGCAACATTTTCCTTTCCCCACTCAGGAACCTTAACAGCGACAAACATTTAATGTGGGATGCCACAGGTCAGGATGGGCACAAAGTCATTTCACCAGTCATGCCTACAGCTCAGTACGCTTTCAAACGTGCATAGAACACATGTCAGTTTAAGCTGAGGCCCTTGTCCATGCCAAGTCTACCACAGAGCCATACCCTGTTTTTGTATGTAAGCTGTTACTTTGTAATGTTCTTCTGCCCAGTTCAGTTTTCGTCTGGGTTTGCAATTATTCTTTGTTTATGGAGAATACTTTAACTGTTATTCCTACTGTTAGGTATTTTCTCCTACTAGAGTGTTTACATATTGAATTTTTATTTTTGAGACAAGTCGTCACTATGTAACCCAGGCTGACCTTGAACTCACAGCCCTGTCCAGCCTTCTGAGTTCCGGGTTTATAGGCAGGCCTCTCCACCGAGCGCTGCGATTACAAGCAGGCCTCTCTATGTTCAGCTGCTTTTTGAGCTTGAATAGATTTTTTTGTTTTGCTAAGTGGAACATTTAAATTTTTTATGGTCATGTTTATGAAAGTTTCCATGTTTGGGTCTCGGTTTCGAATTGTGTTTTGTTAGGGTCTTTCTTCTGTCAACATCCTGAAAGCATTTGTTTTCTTCTAGTGAGTTGATAGTTTATGGCTGTGTTTAAATTACCAGTTTAGCTGTACGTTGTTTTGGGAACAGGAAGTGGCGTGGGAAACAAACCTTGAATATTTGCATATTTAACAAATCACAGGAACAAAGGGAGGGTTCAGACTCTGGAGGAGAATTTGGTTTCTGGGTAGATATTCTCTGGTTCCTTTGAGGAATAGGGTTAAGCCATTAATAACAGGGCAAGAGGATTTAACCGCTGGGGCTTTCTGGCTGGCAGTTAGCTGAGAGAAAATGCAAGGAAGATCCAAGTTCAGTGAGAGACCCTGCCTCAAAGGAACAAGTGGACAGTGACAGGAAGCTGCTTTTCTTTCTCCTGGCCCCTGTGTGAGCACATAGGTATGTGCACCTACACACAGGTGTGTGCACACACTTGAAGAAAATGTGTGAATAGCACATACACACACTTACCACTTTCCAGTGCTCGGCGGCCACACTGCACTGCTGACTGTATTAGGCAGTAGTGGTGTAGATAATTCCGTGATCACAGAAAGTTCGGTTGGACAGTGTTGGCTAAATTATCTGTTGTTCCTAATGGTTTCTAAGAAGGGAATGTCCCAGTGTTGTGGTTTGTATATGCTTGGCCCGGGGAGTGGCACTATTTGGAGGTGTGGCCTTGTTGGAGAAAGTGTGTCACTGTGGGCATGGGCTTTAAGACCCTCACCCTAACTGCCCGGAAGCCAGTCTTTTTTAGCTGCCTTCAGAACAAGAGGTGGAAATCTCAGACCCTCCAGCCCCATGTCTGCCTAGACACTGCCATGTTCCCATCCTGATGATAATGGACTGAACCTCTGAACCTGTAAGCCAGCCCCAACTAAATGTTGTCCTTTTAAGAGTTGCCTTAGGGATTGGGGATTTAGCTCAGAGGCCCTGGGTTCAGTCCTCCACTCTGGGGGAAAAAAAAAAAAAAGAGTTGCCTTGGTCATGGTGTCTGCTCACAGCAGTAAAACCCTGAGACACCCAGTGTCAATTTTTTTGTTTTTGGAGCTGGGGACCGAACCTAGGGCCTTGCGCTTGCTAGGCAAGTGCTCTATCGCTGAGCTAAATCCCCAACCCCACCCAGTGTCAATTTAATCTTTTGAACTATATATGACACCTGTGTGCATTCCTTTTAAAAAAGTAAAATGAACCTTTCTTCTCCCTCCTCCTCCCTCCCTCCCTGTCTTCCTCTTTCCTTCCTCCCTATCTCTGTCCTTGTCTCCCTCCCTCTGTCTTTCCCCCTTTCATTCATCCTTCCTCTCTCCCTTCCTGCCTTCATCCTCCCTCCCTCCCTCCCTCCCTATCTCTCCCTGTCTCCCTCCATCCTCTCCCCTTCATTCATCCTTCCTCCCTCCCTGTCTTCCTCCCCCTCCTTCCCTGTCACCCTCCTCCCTACCTCCATCTCTCTCCCCCTCTCTCCCTCCATCTTCCCTCCTTCCTCCCTCTTTCCTTGTCACCCTCTTTCCTCCATCCATCCTTCCCTCCCTCCCTGTCTCCCTCTCTTCTTTCTCCCCTGTCTCCCTCCCTCCTCCCCATTCCCCTTGCTGTGAGGTCTGGTCCTTTCTAGACTCTGTAGCTGTAAGACCTTGGCTGCCTTTCCTCTGTAGTTACCTTGCCCATGTGACAGCAAGAGAGCCTTTCTTACCTGTGGTGTGATATACCGTCTTGTGGCAGGACATCTCGGGCACTGGAGTTGTGTATGGCACAAACATCCCCAGGCGCAGGGATGGCTTCCCACCGTGTGGTTCCCTGCTTCCTTAAGTGGTCCTTACCTTCCTAAGATGAGGCCATCATGCTCCTGTGTTTCCACTGGTTTCTCCCTTTTCCGGCCTGGCCTATGGCAGTGTGTTTAAGGCTAGTGGTCCCCAGCACACTGTCTCTGATGTTGCCTTGTTCATACATACTCTCCTCACACAGCAAGGTATCCTCCTGAGCACCTTTGTTCTGTCCTCAAGGCCCCTGACCTGTGATGCCTCCTGACCCCAGAGCCATCGAGACTTTGCTCTCTGAGCCCCAACACTGGCCAGGACTCAGGCGGGTTACAGCCTTCCTTACTGCGTGTCCTAAGAGAAATCGCACCTGATGCTGTTGCGACCCCTGGCGGGTGGATCTAATCTAGTGTTGCTCGCCCTGTGAGTGTGAGCTTTGCCTCTCTCCTCCCCTCCCCACCATTAAGACTGGGCTGGAGAGATGGCTCAGTGGTTAAGAGCACCCGACTGCTGTTCCAGAGGTCCTGAGTTCAATTCCCAGCAACCACATGGTGGCTCACAACCATCTGTAAAGAGATCTGATGCCCTCTTCTGGTGTGTCTGAAGACAGCTACAGTGTACTTACATATAATAAATGAATGAATCTTTAAAAAAAAAAAAAAAAGACAGTGCTAGTAAGTCAGCGCTAGTAGGCACATTGTTAATCATGGTATCAATGGACTTGCATTCTTCAAAAACAGACCTTAAAGGTCCCCATTTCCCTACATATTAAGAGTGGTTAGCATTACACGAAGTATGAGGAGTCCTTTCATTTGTAGGGAACAGTTTTTCCAGGCAGTAAAACTCAAGTGTAACATTAATGCAAAAGGCATCCCAACGTTGTGTCGTTGTTGTTGTTATTACTATTACTGTTTGAACTCCTCAGCTAGGATTACAGGCCTGGGCTACCACACCTGGTTCATGCAGGATTGAACAGAAGGCATCCTAGGCTAACACTCACCTACTCACTGAGCTGTGTCCTCGGCCCCTGTTTTCGTGCGTTGACTATTATGAATAACATAGCTAAGAATTTCTAAATGTGTTGCTTGGGGGCGGGGGTAAGAAGCACAGAGTCAACAATACGACAGCGACTCCAGGAGTCAGGCGAGTGGCAAAAGTTTATTGCAGGCTTGGGGGGCGGGGCTTTATACCCATCACCCACACCCCATTGGTCCGTGACATCTTGCCCTTGGTAGCTGGCACCATCTGATTGGTGGTTCTGGTCACGTGCTCTGTTATTAGTCTCCAGGTGTCAGGCAGGCTTTAGGGTTAGCAGCCGCGGAAGTAACTGTTGTGCATGTGTGGGCCATTATGGGCCGCTGGTCACAGTGCTTGCGTGTTTCTGTTCCATAGGATGGATACCCCAAGCACGCCATTTTCAAAGCAAGAGCACTGCCCTGTAGTGGTGATCATGGTCATTGACATCCTCCTCTTCCTCCCCATGCCCCTCCTTCCCCTCCCCCTCCCACCCCTCATCCCATCTCTATTTATTTTTTTATTTATTTATTTTTTCGGAGCTGGGGACCGAACCCAGGGCCTTGCGCTTCCTACGCAAGCGCTCCACCACTGAGCTAAATCCCCAACCCCCCCATCTCTATTTATTTATGTATTTGTTTTTATTTATTTATATTTGTCGTGTGCCATTGTTTTGCCTGCATGTATGCACATCTAGTGCCCATGGAGCCCCAAAGAGGGCATGGAATCCCTTGGAACTGGAGTAGCAGAAGGTTGTGAGCTGCCATGCGGTCAGCACTCTTAACCGCTGAGCTACCTCTTCACCTCCTTACCTTGTCAACATTTGTCAGGCAGCAGCGGGGTGGGTACAGAGTGCCTGCTCGCTCGCTCTCTCTCTCTCTCTCTCTCTCTCTCTCTCTCTCTCTCTCCCTCTCTTATCTCGCTTGCTCTCACTCTCTCTCCTCTCTCTTACTCTCTCCCCATCTCTCGTGCTCTCTCTTCTCTCTCTCTCACTCTCTCACTCTCTCTCTCCTCTCCTATCTCGCTTGCTTGCTCTCTCTTGCTCTCTCTTGCTCTCGCTCTCTCGCTTTCTCTCTCTTTTGCTCTTTTGCTCCCTGTCTCTCGTTCTCTCGCTCTCTCTCCCGCTCTTGCTCCCTCTCTTGCTCTCTCTTTCTCTCGTTCTCTCTCTCACTCTCTAGCTGTCTCGCTCTCTCTTGCTCTCTCACTCTCTCTGAGTGTCCTCCTGTACACTAATTAGCCATCTACACATCTTCTTTGGAAGCATGTTTATTGACACTGTACGTTATCCAGGGGTTTCATGACCTTTGTCAGAATGTCGATTTGCAAATGTTTGCTCTCCCTTTGTGGCTGACATTTTGTGTTTTCAGCTTTTTTTTTTTCCTTTTTATGTGTGAGATCCATTTATGGAGTATGAGGAACAGAGTGTCTGGGCTGCTCACGCCCTAACTAGCCTGTCCTCCCCACCGCTGTGAGAGCACTCTAATGTTCTTTAGCCTCAGATCTGAGTTCGGCACTCTGGGAAATGTGATGACATTAACCCTGCGGTGGTGTCAGCATCCTGATGTCAAGCGCATCCCAGATATCAGTTCTTCCTTCTAGGGGTGTGTCGGGAAGGGGCAGTGAGGTTCCCATGAGTGCATGACAAAGGGAAATCTCTGGTGTCCTTCCTCAAGAGCCTTCGACTTTTTGTTTGAGACACAGTCTCTCCTTGGCTTGGAACTTCATGGCGTAGGCGAGGGTTGCTGCCCTGCAAGCTCCTGGAGGTCCGGCTCTGCCTTTCATCTTGCGGTCGCTGGGACTGTGAGGGAGCCACCAACCAGGCCCAGCTTTCTATGTAGATCCGGAGGCTTGCGCTCAGGTCCTTGCACTTATGAGGCAAATGCTTTACTCACCCAGCTTTCTCCCAAGGCCATATACCGTTTCTTTTTATATCACAAACATGTCCGTTTGGGTGAACATTTGCTGATGGACAGTTTGAGCTGTTGGGTGAGGTCCTACCTGAAGATAAGTCACAGAGTGTCTCAGAAACACCCCGAACCTGACTTTGTAGTGACAGTTCTTCAAAAAGTTTGATAAGCTGCCCAAATGTTAACATTTCTTCATGCCTTAGAAAGTTCCAGCAGCATCCAGCGACAGGGCACTTGCCATGGTATTCTCAAAGACCTAGGTTTAATCCTTAGCAAGACAACAACAGCAAACCCAAAAGACTTCAAACCTCTGGGACAAAGAAGAAAACCAAAACTTAAACTATTTTGGCAGTGTTCATATTGTATATAGTAGTGAATGGCTCTGATCTCACCCTCTGAGGGGTTGTGGGGTCAAAGGCAAGCGCTGTAGAGCGTGGGGTGGATAACACTGGCTAGTACCCACCAAGGCTGGGTTCCACTGAAAGAGGAAAGCCATCCACAGGATCATGGAATTATGGGTGGTGAGGATCACATGGGATTGTGTCTGTCAGTCTGTCACGTTCCGAGGACAGAACCAGGCTCTGGGTTAGTTTCCTGGAGGGGCATGGAGCTGACAGGATAGGGGTTGGTTGGACCCTGTGAGACAATTGCTGAGGAAAACAAGCAATCCCTGACTGATTGTGAGGATTAGCATTAATTATCAACCTGGCAGGATCTAGAATCACTTAGGAACTCTGGGTATGCCTGTGGGGGCAATATTGATGTCTTAACTGAGATGGGGAGATCTGCCCACTGTGGGTGGCACCATTCCCTAGCAGGGTCCTGGGATAAATGGAGAAGAAGCGTTGAGCAGCAGCAAGCATCCCTTTCTGACTGTGAGTGCAACGTGAGCAGTTGCTTCAAGCTCTTGAAGCCTTGCCTTTCCTTCCTGGAGCTGGGTCATAGCTTAGTGGGTAGAGTGCTGGGTAAGTATGCAGGAAGTCCTGATTCAGTTCCTAGCACCCCGTAAACTGAGTGACACACCTATGACCTCAGCAGTCTGGAGATGGAGCCAGGAGGTTATTCTCAGTTTATATAGTTTTAGTTGCTGGGATACATGAGACCCCATTTTTAAAATTGTGAAGGGTGGGGAAGGGGGACCCAAGAGAGGGCTCAATCATTAAGAATATTGTCATTAAAGGGGACCTGGGCTCAATTCCCAGCACCCACATGGCAGCTCACAACTGCCAGTAACTCCAGTCTGGGTGGATCTGATGCCCCATGCTGGCATCCAAGGGTACTGCATGCACGTGGTGGTTCATTCCTGCAGGCAAACAAAAAACAAGAGCCAATGTGATTGGCCGAGTGCTGGTCTTTCTTCTGCATGTGGAGTATCAATGAAATTTGCATAGATCAGTCAAGCTAGTCTTTGTGTCAGCAGCAAGACTCCTCACCCAGGGTGGCCACCAACGTGTTTCATCATTTGAGAATCTTCATGCTGAATATCCTGGGTGTTTGATAAGCCCTGATTTCTTGCCAAACTCCTGTGTGGCTTCTTTTCTTGTCTCTCTGGTCTGATTTTACTTAATGTGGCTGGAAGTGTTTAAAGTTTAATGGCCTTTGGGGACATACTGCTTCCTTTCCTTTATTTGAATTAAACTCAATTGGGTGGATGCTTCCCCAGCATGGGATGGTAGGATATCTGGCCGTTTAGAGTTACCAGCCTCTCATGGTCCTATGTCTGGATCTTTTCCATGGCCAGATGTCAGAGAGGGTGTTTGGACCTCAGGTTGAAGGGGTTGATTAACAGTACCAGTATGAAATCTCACATGTCTGTCTCTCTGTCTCTCTGTCTCTGTCTGTCTGTTTCTCTGTCTGTTTCTCTGTCTGTTTCTGTCTGTTTCTCTGTCTGTCTGTCTGTCTGTCTGTCTGTGTCTCTCTCTCTCTCTCTCTCTCTCTCTCTCTGTGTGTGTGTGTGTGCGTGCGTGCGTGCGTGCGTGTGTGTATGTGCATAGGTCCGAGGGTGACTTTTGGGAGTTGGGTGTCTCCTTACACCTTGTGGTCCCAAGGTTTGAACTCCAATCCTGAGGTTTAGCAGCCACACCTTTACCCTTGGAATGACCTCTAGCTCCTTGACCTTGGTTTTTGAGTTAGAGTCTCTCACTGAAGCTGGGGCTCATTGATTCAACAAGAACAGCTGACCAGTGAGTCTCAGGGGTCCTTCCTGTTCTTCCCTCCCCAGGCCTGGGGTTACAGGCGCCTCCTACCACCCCAACTTTTAAAAATAATTTCTTATTTACTTTTTTTTTTGCTTATATCATTACATCATTTTCCTGTCCCCTTTCTTCCTCCAAACCCTCATGTTTATCACTTCTTGCTCACTTTAAAAATTCATGCACACACACACATACATGCACACACACACACACACACAGGCACACATGTGTGCACATACACACACTCTACTTAGTCTGTATAGCCTTGCTTAATGCTTTTCCGGGCTGGCCCTCTGACAGTGCACACCCTATTGGCGTGCTCTTCCCTGGAGAAGACTGTTTCTGCTCGCGGCATTCCTTGGTTGCCTGTCTGTCTTTGTGCAGGTCCGAGGCCTCATGGGCTCCCTACTTCCTCCACATTTGTCTGTCTGTTGTTGTTATCCTGCTCAGTGGTGCCGAGCCTGGAAACTCAGGCCTCCATGCCTGTGCAGTAAACACTTTATCGACTAAGCCATTTCTCTAACCTCTCTCATGTTTATCTTCAAATCCACTCACAGCTTACAGCGTAACACACCACCTTGAGTCGTTAAAAACACCGCTTCATGCCCTGCACAGAGACTTTGACGTGTAAAGTGCCCAGGCAGAGAAGCTGAAGGGGGTTATGGGTAAATCATATCTGCTCTCCTGAGTGGCAGGTCTTTGGGGACGTCTGGTACACTGAGAGTTTGAGCGTTTGCTGAACTCCTGGTGGGTAGCCCTGGATGAACCTGGCTGACATTTACTCCTCTCTCGCCTCTGTCTTCCCGATTCTGCTGTGGGGCAATGGTATTCCTTGTCTATTAGGCCTGATGCCATTCTTCTCCTGGAATTTTCAGTCTCAACTACCTTTTGGGTATTTATAAGTAAATGTGACTCGCCCTCCTAAATGTACCACCGAATTAGGTAAATAAAACACAACTTAAGAACAGCTTTTATTGAAACAATAAAGTTTGGGGATTTTTTTTTTTATTATCTTAATAACGTGCAGCAATTTCGAGGACCTTCTCAAGCGTAATTTTAAACGTGAGCTAGCCATCTTGCCTAAGAGGAAGGGGTTAATACTGACAGGAATGTGGTCTCAGTCGAGGAGAGCTTTAGACTAATAGATATAATAAGTATTGTCCAGGTGTGGGGCAGCCTGTAATCCCAGTGCTCAAGAGGGAGGGAGGTTGGGCTGGAGAGATGGCTCAGTGGTTAAGAACACTGGCTGCTCTTCTAGAGGTCCTGAGTTCAATTCCCAGCAACCACATGGTGGCTCACAACCATCTGTAAAGAGATCCACTGCCCTCTTCTGGTGTGTCTGAAGACAGCTACAGTGTACTTATGTATAATAAATGAATAAATCTTTAAAAAAAAAAAGAGGGAGGGAGGTTGAAGCAGGAGAATCACTATAAGTTGGAGGTCAGCCTGGTCAATGTAGTGAGACTGTCTTGGTCTTTACCCCTCAGTTAAACAAACCCCACAAGGGTGTGGTTGACGCAGTTTGGTTACTTAACTGCCCAGCTTGTGTGAGCTTTGTTCTAGCACAAAAGGTTGAGTTTCTGTTTTCTGTTGAAGGCTGTTTCTATAGGGTTTCTATAGGGGGTTAACAGCAAGAAGTCTCAAGACGTTTTCTGTGTGGAACTTCACCGTGGGTGGAAAGGCGGGGTCAGCTAGCTGCCCAGAGGGGTTGCCTGGTCCCTGTTGTTACATAGGGAGGTTTGAAGAAGGTCGGCTTGCACTGCAGCCTCCAGATGCCAGTGCGTGCCATGCTGTGTCTAGGCCAGGCCTTTTCTGCTTTCTTCCAGTTAAAACCCGAAAGGTGTGCAAACCAAACGGACTGATAATAAATCATGAAAATGGATTTTTAAAGCAGTTCTTTAATCCAAATTATTTTGGTGTTTTCATGTGTGTGCAGAATGTGTTTTGGTCATTTATTCTTCCCTCATCCCCTCACTCCCACCAAAGCTCTCCTTCAGCATCACCCTCTCCCGAAGTCTAAACTTTTTGTGTGCTTAGGTGAGTGGAGTAGCTCAGTGGGTAACGGGACTTACGGCCAAGCCCAAGGACCTGAGGTCAATTCCCAGGACCCACATGGTGAAAGGAGAAAACTGACTCCAGCAAATTGTCCTTTAGTCTACACACGCACACGCACACGCACACACACCCCCCCCACATACACACTCACACACATACACACACTCTCACACACACATACACACGCACACACACACCCATACACACACATACACACTCACACACTCACACACATACACACACTCACACACACACTCTCTCACACACACACACACCCCACACACATGCGTGCACACACACATACACACACATACACACTCACACACTCACACACATACACACACACTCACACACTCACACACATACACACACACTCTCACACACATACACACGCACACACACATACACACACACATACACACACACACATACACACACTCACACACACATTCTCACACACACACATACACACGCACACACACACTCTCACACACACACACGCACACACACCACACATGTGCATGCACACACACACACACACGCACACGCACACACACACACACACCCCACACACATGCGTGCACACACACACACACACACACACCCCATATAAGTTAAGGAGATGTACACAGATTTCAGGTTGTGGCTACAGCAATACCAATCAATCTAGACTTAATTTTTTTAAACCATGCCTGTTTGCCTCTCCATGTGTATGTACACACATGTGCATTTGCACACACACTCCTGTGCCACTGTGTGCGGAGGTCAGAGGACAACTTCAGGGAGTCCCTGCTGTCTTCCTGTTGTGTTGGTTCTGAGATCAGACTCAGGTCATCTCAGTGGCCTGGTTTGTTTCTAAGAATGACTTTTTTTTTCTTTTAGAAATCATTTGTACATCATGAAAGGAGTTTCTGGACACCCTGTAGAAATATCCTATATGTGTATGAAATTATTATGCTGTCAGCTGTCAAAATTCGAGGAAGAATGTTAAGTTCTTTAATAAGACATTAGTCTGATTCTCCCAATATTGTTTTTTTTTTTTTCCCCTGAACCTCTCTGATCCCAGGGGTTGAACCCGGGGCCTTGTGCATGCTTGGCAAATACTCTACCACTGAACTGTCATCTCAGCCCTCTCCTTACTTTTTGTTTGAGACAACATCTCACTGAGATCCCAGGCTGGTCTTGAATTCCCTCTGCAGCCCAGGAAAGCCTTGAGTTTTTAATCCTCCTGCCTCAGCCTCCCAGATATCTGAGATGACAGGCCTGAACCAGTGGCCCCGCCTCACAGCCTCCTAGTATCCCCAACCGTAGCTTCTTCTTTCGTTTTAAACTCTTACAGTGTTCTAAAAGAATTATTTTATTAATGCATGCATGTTTAGTCGTTATGATGCATGTGTGCCCGGTGCCCGCTGAAGCCAGGAGAGGGTATTAGATCCCATGGACCCAGAGTTACAGATGGTGAGCTGCCATGTGGGTGCTGGGAATCAAACTTGGGTCCTCTGGAAGAGCACCAGTGTCAAGCCACTGGGCCATCTCTACAGCCCCTTTACTTTCATAACAGAGAATGAAGATAAAATTCTGATATGTCATGGCTAAATACTTCAGATCACATAGCTGGTAGGGGGCTTTGGTATAGATTTTATTTTATATGTGAGCATGTATGTTGTGTGTGGGGGTGGGACGGGGGGTTATACATATGAGTGCATTACTGGCAGAGGCCAGAAGAGGGCGCTGGATACCCTGGAGCTGAAGTTGTAGATGATCTAAGCCACTAGATGTGTGTGCTGGGAATTGAACTTGGGCCGCACAGAGAGCAGCACATGCTCTTACCCACTGAGCCATCTCTCCACCTCAGGGTCTATGTTTTAAATCCAGACCCCTGATCCATCAAAGCAGGTGGATGAGGCTCCCCATGAGTGTGTGGCCCCAGACGGACAGAAGTTCCTGTGACCTCCAGTTAGAGCAGAGTACAGTCCGCTTCCTGAGATAGATCCAGAAGGAAAATGACCTCTCTGAGCCCAGAAAGGGAGGAGGCAGCTTTGTAAATGATGACTCTCTTGCAAGTCACACAGGAAAATGAAGAAGAGGGTAAAGTTAGTAGAGTGTTGGGTTTGTAGTCACAGAGGCAGACCTGTAAGACACAACCAAATCCATCTGTCTCTTCCCCATCTGAGTTGTGTTCCGAGGTAGAAAGGCCAGATTTGTAGATTTGTTTGTTTGTTTTGATATTTTTTATACTTTGACATTTGGGTTTTCATTAACATTGACTATAGATTTTGTTTTGTTTTGTTTGAGACAGGGTCTCAGGTAGCCCAGGCTAGCCCTCGAACTCAAAGTAGCTTAGTATGACCTTGAATTATAGATCCTCCTGCCCTCCACAGCCCGAGTGCTGGCATTACAGGCCTGCGCGGCCATCCCTGGTTTCTGGTACCTGGGCATTGTGCAGGCCAGGCACACACTTGACGGAGCTACACTCCCCAGCCCCAGACTGTAGATTCTGTACCCGGTGACCAGGTTGCCGCAGTCTGAATCTTGTTTGGTGAGTTCTTAAGCTTGGTGTTGCCCTTTCTGGACAAGCATGCAGGGGGACATTGGGAGACTTTCTTTGCTCCTTTGCTCCAGACATCCTGGCTGAACGCAGTCTCACAGGGCGCAGCAGGAGCCCCACTCCGTCATGGTGGATTTCCTGATCTCTTTGAGGGGCACACTTCTTGAAGCCTACTCTGTGGTCGTGCTTGCAAATGTTGAGGGTGCAGTCTCAAGTCACTGCCTTGTTAGTGGCAGGATGCCCTTCTTTTTCTCAACACCCTTCTGTTTGCAAGAGTCCTGCTGGGCCCAGGCTGGAAAAGAAGGGTGCTCTGGGTTCAGGGGGTCTGCTCCCTCCCACCAGGCGCTGGCTTCAAGTACTTTGCTGCCTGCTTTACTGATTGATGAGTTTGTTCCTGTCCCACAGATGCCAATCTACAAGTAGCACTTTGCTGTCTCCCGACAGCCACCCCTCCAAATCCCCTACCAGGTTTTCAGTGGCAGGGTTTTGGTTGAAGCTATGGAGCCATTTAGAAGGAACCCCGCGTTCCATTACTGGCTTGGCATCTGCCTCTGGATCTTTTTTCCGACTCCTCCTGAGGCCAGCTCAGCATCTGGCAAAAGCTGCTACCGCCTGCTGACCCCACTATTTGGGGTGGCTCCTTCTCTTCTCTTGGCGGCTTACCTTTGCCGCATCTTCTGTCCTCATTAGATCCCATTACTGGGCATATCCGCGTGCATCTTGGAATAAGGCTTTTTCTCCCATGCACCACACTGTAGGCATTAGTAAGCTGCTTACTGTGTGTGCACACGTCCCTTCTGGTACTCTGCCCTTATACAGCTTTCAGCAGGGTAGCTTTATATTCCTAGTCTAACCGTGTACTGGTTAAAATAGCAGCCAACCAAATTAAACAAGGAAAGGAGTCCGTGTGTGTGTGTGTGCGTGCGTGCGTGCGTGCGAGAGAGAAAGAATGTGAGTGTGTGACTGTGTGTGCATGAGAGTGCATGTGAGTGTGTGTGAGTGTGTGTGTGAGTATGTGTGTGTGAGTGTGTGTGCGTGTGTGACTGTGTGTGAGAGAAAATGTGTGTGTATGTGAGTGTGTGCATGTGAGTGTGTGTGAGTGTGTGTATGAGTGTGTGTGCATGTGTGTGTGACTGTGTGAGAGAGAATGTGAGTGTGTGCATGTGTGTGAGTGTGTGTGAGTGTATGTGTGGGTGTGAGTGTGTGTATATGTGTGCGTGTGAGTGTGTGTGCATGTGTGCATGTGTGTATGTGTGTGTGCATGTGTGTGAGTGTGAGTGTATGTGTGCATGTGAGTGTGTGTGTGTGTGTGTGTGTGTGTGAGTGTGTGTGTGTAGACCAGAGGTTAACCCACTGCCCTGTGGTGTTATCCTTTAGGAACTAACCACCTTAGTTTCTGAGACACAGTCTTCACTGGGACCGGGCCTCACTGGTAGGCTACGCTGCTGGACACGGAGTTCCCAGGATCCTCCAGTCTGGGATTCCAAGCAAGTGCCAACCCGCTCTGCTTTTTACTTGGTTCTGGCCATTGGGTCTGAGTTCTCACGTTTGTGTGGCAAGCACCTTACCAAGTTACCTCCGCAGCCCAAAGCCAGGAGAGGAGGTAGCATGTTCAGAAAGCGCGGACCATGTTCTTCCGCAGGGAACGGTGCACCCTCAGCTCCTTTCACAAGCGTTCTTGCTCCTCGTCGGGGGTTTCTCCCTGGCGGCATCAGCACTTGGGCATGGAGGCTCAGTCTCAAGAGGATGGCTCTCCTGAGCCCAGGGAGGCATTCAGCAACATCTCTAGCTGGTTCCCACTAGATGGTGGTAGCATATACCTCCATCCAAACCGGTCGTGACCACCGACAAACCTGCAGACTGCACTGAGTGTTCCCAGGCGGCGAGAGCCCCCTAGGCTACAGCCCTGTTTGGCAGGTCTGCGGGCAAAGGGACTGAGTATCAGAGTGGTGAGGTGTCTGTCTACCTGGCTTGGGCAGAAGTGAGACTGGGAGCTGTTGGCCTGTGCTTCCTTCCACCCCAGCCCCACCCCTACCCTCAGCTTCTGGGAAATGGCGTTTCAGAGCATACCAGAGAAGCGAGCTGGTGGGGCTGTTGTGTACTTGAGATTTTGCTCTTGGGAAAAGCCCCGCTCTCGTTGCCAGAAGCAGGACAGTCCATCCATCATGTGCCCGACCTCTCCGGCCTTGCGCAAGGAGGGATGCAGATAAAAGTTGCCAGAGGTTCTAATTCGAGACTTGGTGCCCTCGCATGGGGGTCCCGCTCCACCTGGCTGCTAGCAGACTCTGGAATTTGCAGCCAGAGACCCTTCTGCATTCGTCTGAGGGAAGCCACATGTGTTCCTTGTTTCGTTGCCGAGTTTTATCTGCCCTATACTCTTTCGCATTGGTGAAGAGAGTGGTCTGTGAGCCTGGGCCCCTGGTGCCTGCCTGGACAGGGCATTGATGTCTGGGCCTCATGGGCTGTACCCACTCTGCCGTGGTGAGAACCAACAGCCGGGCCTCCTCCTGCCTCATCCCTCTGAGGTCAGATGCAGACAGAAGCTCTTGCCGATTCTCTGGCCTGTGGCCCTCCCCCAAGGTAACTGCTGAGGTTGGGGCTCTAGTGGGGAGTGGGGCTAAGGGGGCATTGACCTTAAACCTACCTGCACTTGTCTGGCTGAGGAAGAAACCTTTGTACCTTGGGACTTCTGGACATGGGCTTGCTCTGCCTGAGGAAGTGCCTCTTTAGATTTTGATGTTTGAAATAGAAAAGGATATTATTAGAGAGCTGACATTTTAAGTGAGAAAAAAACCACTTCATATCTTCCTCTTATTAAGATTTTTTTTTCTATGCAGACTTTGGACACCTGCCTTCATTTTTCTGTTTCGAAGCCCATGCTGGGGGGCTAGCGTCCGGGTGACCCCTGTGGTATAATTTGTAGATATAACACGCCAGTGTGTGTGTGTGGGGGGGCGCAGGGAGGATTCAGGTTTGGAAGTCAGGAAATGTGAGTGATCCAGAAGTGGTGCCGTGCGCCTCATTCCTGGTTCCAGACTGCAGAGACAGCAGGATTACCGCAAGTTCAAACTGGTTTACCTAGCGGATTCCAGGTTAGCCATGGCTGTATCGTGAGACCTATCCAATACAAAGAAACTGAAGTCCCCCTGCTTCCCCTTCTTTATTGGCCTTGAACTTGTCTGTAAAGCATATGGAACCAGAACAGGAGTCTTTCCCTATGGATCTCAGTAGCCTTACTATTTCACACCACAAGCTGGCGTTCCTCAGGCTTGATTTCATTCCAGCTGCCGGTCTGTATCAAGTTGCATCCCCTTGACATCCGCTGTCCTCACCTCGTCCCCCTGCTCTGGGTCCCAGTTTTTAGTCAAGGCCAACTCATTGCCTAGACCAGGCCAGCCTTGAATTGTGTGGATCTGTTAGCGGAGAGCGGTGGCTTGTGTCTGTCACCCCAGCTCACAGCCGGTTTAAGCCACTTCTCTTCTTTAGCTATCTCGGTTTCCCACCCAGTAAAGTGGGTGGAGAATTTTCCCTTCTGCGTGTCACAGAGACATCGTGTGGCAAGTCAATTGATATTTTCAGAGAGATTAGTCAAAGGTGGGTTCCATAGCATTAATAGTATTAATTATAAACCGTGACACACGGTATGATTGCCAGCAATGCCTGCCAAAGGTGTTGGAGCAGCCTCCGTGGGTGCCCTGCTGCCGACCCCTGTGCTCTCGGGAGACACGAGGGATGTTCTGTCTTCTGCTTACTTTGATCTACATGAGGAGGAATTTCAAATTGCTTTTTACAGTGCTTGAAGCTTGAGTATTTTCCTCAGAATAGATCTTAGATACTTCTTATGTCAGTGGTGTGTGTGTGTGTGTGTGTGTGTGTGTGTGTGTGTGTGTATTGAGAGTAGTGATGGCTCTTGTTTGTTGTCCCTTGATAGGAGGCTGAGGCAGGGGGATCACCACCCATTTGAAGCCAGCCTGGTGTATATGGTGACTTCCAGGATAGCCTGGCTATAGGCTGAGATTCTCGCCACTCCCGGCCCCCATTTCTCAAAAAAGCTGGAATGAAATCAATCTGGAAAGGGCTGTCGTTTGGTTAAGTGGTGAGGCTATGGTGTGGTGATGTGGTGAGGCTATGGTGTGATGATTTGATGAGTTTGTGATGTGGTTAAACAGGAAAGAACATCTTGATCCAAGCCCCAAGCACTTTAGAGATGACAGCTTGTTTCTTGGAGTTCAGTTTTTCTAATACACAGAGAGACTTGAACGAGAGGAGACTCTGATCCTACTCACCTGCTCCTTAACAGAACCGTTAGAGCTTGTGTGTTTGCTCTCCATAACATAGACCAGGGGCTGGAGAGATGGCTCAGCAGTTGAGAGTGCCTGCTGCTGCTGCTGCTGCAAAGTCATGACGTCTGGCTTGGATCCCAGCCCCTACGTAATGAGCCCACTGTCCACTGTGACCCCAGCTCCAGGGAACTGGTGCCAGCCTTTGGCCTCTGCATGCAGAAGTGTGCATCCTTGCACACATAGAGGCTTATACACTGATGGACACAGACAGACAGACAGACAGACACACACACACACTAAACTATGGGGGGGGTGAAGTGGATTCTTTGGAAAGTCGGTTGGATGGCATTTTGCTGGGGCAAACATGTGAAGGAATGTTTCATTAGAGTGGATGTAAGTGAAAGGCTCAGGCAGATAGGAAGGAACATTTTGCTGAAGCAGACACAGGAGAGAGGATGTTCTGCTAAAGCAAGCACATGAAAGAACATGTGATGAAGGATTCTTTGCTAACAATACACATGTATTGGTCTGCCTTACATTGCGTAGTTGAGCTGTGTTTGTTGGGACTCCATAGAGGAAAAAAAAATGGACCAAAAACCTTCTGGTGGTGTGCTGCAGTTTCTTGCCACTTCCACAGACTAAGGATGATTGGCAGAGTGGTGTCAGCTGAGACAGACGCACTGCCGAGGTAGGATCTGTGCTGAGACACAGCTTGGCTTGCTGGTACAGCTAGCTGTGCAATGCCTGTTGGTCTCCAGTCTTCACTGATCTTCGCTTCCCTGAGGGAGGTACAGCCAAGAACTTCTCCTGGTGTTCCTGTTGGTCTGTCTTGCTCGCTCAGCTGAGGCTGAGGCCTAGCTGTCTCTGCTAGTTCATGCCACCGCCACTGTTTCTCTCCTGACTCTAACAAACTGGACTGCTGGTGTATCTGTGAAGTGTTGTGAAGTGAATGGAGCTGCCACTGCCTGCTAACCTATGAACTGAACTGCCTGTTTCCAGACAACACAGATAGGAGTTACTCCAAAGAACCTTTCTAAACAGGTCCAATTCCCTTGTACTGTTTCCTTTCGTACCTCTGGAGGGTGGTGGGCTACAAGGGGGGTTAAAGGTTTACAAAAATTAAAGTTACAGGGGGGGAATACAAAACCAGAGGGCTCTGTGATTAAGGACATACATTGCTTTTGCAGAGGACCCTGATTTGGTTCCCAGCACCCACACAAGGTGGCTCACAACCATCTGTCACTTTAGTCACAGGAAATCTGATACTCTTTGGCCTTCACAGACACCTGCACAAACATGGTACACATAAACTCACTCAGGCTCACACACATACATTTAAATAAAGATAAACAAATTAAAACCAAACAAGAATAGAACCAAAAAAACAAACAAATGAAAGAAAAATAAAAACTAAACAAATAAACAAAAGCCAACCAGGTGTGATGTTGCCAGGTAGAGAACAGAGCCAGAGGGATTGCCACAAGTTTGAGACAACCTGCTCTGCACAGGTTCAGCCAGGGCTACAGAGACAGTCTCTGCCTCAGAACAAATGGATGAGCATTGACAAAGGAAGGAGCTGGAGAGATGGCTCAGAGGTTAGCAGTACTTGTCGCTCTTGCTGAGGACCTGAGTTCAATTCCCAGCACCCACATGGAGTTTTGCAAGTGCCCGTAATGCCATTTCAGATCTGACAGTCTCTTCTGACCTCTATGGTCACCAAGCACACACGTGGTGCGCATCCATGCATGCAAGCAAAACACTCTTCTTTTACAAAGTAAAAAAGTATTTAAATCTAAACTACATATATAAAGGATGGTGGGCCTTTAGAGTGACCCGAGAGTAGACCCTTCAGCAGAAGAAATGCTTTGCGGGTGATGCTTACATTAAAAGGGGATGTGAGGTGTGGGAGGAAGCTGAAAAAGCCTTTGTGGATTCCTGGCGGTGTAGAGGCATTCGGGTGACCTGTAGGGGGGCCCACTTATGATTCCTCTGAGAAAAAACATGAGAAAAACATTCTTTGAGGAGAAAAGTCCATTCAAAGAACAGAAGGCTGGAGCCCAGGTTCTCCACAGTTGTGCAGTGGGGGAGGGGGACATGGGTGAACTAAGGTTTAGGGGACAGGAGACGTCACATGGTTAGTCACTGGACTAATGTCACTGGGAGCTATACACAGCTTTAAACTGGTGCGCGATGCATCTCTAAGCCCAGATGATGGTCTGGGGTGCTAAGACAGAGAGACTGAGAGTTTGAGATCATCCGGGGATGCCTAGTGAGACCCTGCCTATAAACGAAACTGCAGAGGCATCATGGGTAATTGGGGAAAGACTTGAAGGAGATTCAGTGTTTACAGGAGGCCACCAACACTTGGGCGTCTCAGGTCGAATTTTAATAATTGTCGCCATCTTGCTATGGGTTTGCCCCTGCAAAGCGTACATCCCATATGTTAGTTCTGACCAGGCAATGCCCAGGTGAGTCGTGGAAACCCAGTCTGGTGGATGGGTGCTGTAAGCCTCCAGGGTCCCTGCACAGGGCCTGCGACCAGGGTTACTGGTTGTTACTTAGCTTGTTACTGGGTCAAAATACCCCACCAAAGCAACCTAAGGGAAAAAGGGTTTGTTTGGCTCACTGTTTAAATGCATAAACCATCGTGGTGGGCACGGGGCGGTGGTAGGGGCAGGAGGCAGCTGGTCACGGTGCATCTTCAGCCTGAAGCAGAGAGGGATAAACACCGATGCTCACTTTATTTTCTACCTTTTGTTTAATCTAGGATCCCCAGCCCACTGGGATGTTGCTACCCATATTCAGGATGTCTCTTATGACAGCCCTTCTCTCCTTAGTTGAATCTCTGGAAACACCTCCTGGGCACCCCCAGAAGTGTGTCTCCTAGGTGACTCTAAACTCAGTCAGGTTGACAATCTAATCACACCAATATCATGACTCGGTCTCTTTGCCTCATGGGCATAGTTGGACTTCTCAAATCTGCGCCGATCAGGGTGATCAATTACCCCCTTGTCTCCTTTTACTGTGTGCCATCTGGGCCTGTACTCTACAGCCCGTCTGGGTGAAGTCCTGGAGCAACTTTGTAAAACTTTGTGCTCTGTGTGTAAGGGATCAGTGTTAACAGGAAAATCCATGGTAGCTCTGAACTGACGCTCATCTGCTTAATTATGATAGGAGTAATACTAGCATCCGGGCATGGTGCCCCAGGCCTTTAATGCTGACACTCAGGAGGCAGAGGTAGGTAGAGCTCTGCGAGTTTGAGGCCAGCTTGAGAAAGTTCTGTAGAGAAAGTTCTAGGACAACCCAGGCTACGTAGAGATACACTGTCTCAAAAAGTAACAGTAGGGGCTAGGGAGGCAGCTCAGTGGTTAAAAGCACTTGCTGCTCTATCCGAGGACCAAGTTTCAATTCCCAGCACCCACAGCCGTCTGTAACTCCAGTTCCAAGGTATCTGACGCCCTCTTCTGACCCTTGTGTGTACTGCATACATGTGGTGCACAGCTATCATGCACATAAAATAAAAACAGTAATACCACTGCACATAAAATAAAAACAGTAATGTCAGTGCACATAAGACCATAGTGGTCTCATCTTTGTAACAGCCATGGTGATTTGGCATAGCTTATCACTACTGTGTTGGGGGAACCTCTTACTAAATTAGATTTTGATTGGTTCCTTAGGATGCTTCTTATTGCTTACCCAGTAGCTCTGGGTATATAGTCCTGACTATATGAAGGATAAATATGATTTGTCTCACTATGAAATGTCTCTGTTTTCCATAAACCTTGTGAGGTTAAGATAAACCCTTCAGGATGGGTTGGTCACAGATAGGAGTAGGGAGACCGGCCATGTTATGAGTCTCCATGGAGACTCACGCAGTTCAACACCTTACATTACTTTTATTATTAGAACTATTGAGGGCTAAGGAGGCGATCCTTGGAGCTTGGTGTGGCGAGCTCACCTGTATTATCAGCACTTTTGGAGGCAGAGACAGGACTGGGAGGGCCAGTAATTTGAAATCACCTTCATCTCCATAGTGAGTCTGAGCCTGGACTACATGAGAATCCTGTATTTAAAAAAAAAAAAAAAGCTTTTGTGAGATAATATCTCAGTGGGTAAAGACCCCTGCTGCCAAGCTTGAGGACCTGAGTTTGATCCCTGAGAACCCACATCATAGAAGGTCAGAAACTCCTGCAAGTTGTCTTCTGACCCTCACAAGCAGATTGTGGCAAACGCACACACAAGGATAAGCTCACTTGAGATGAGATGCATGTAGCAAAATTAACCATTCCAGATGGGACATTTCAGTGACATTTAGTACAGTGTCATGCACCTACTATGTCTGCCTAGTCCTAAGCAACTTTCATCCCCTTCAAATAACCCAGTATCCACTAATGTAGTTACTTTCCTTCTTTTTCCCTGTCTGGAGCCCCTGGAAACCATACATCTACTTTCTGACTCTTTAGATTTGCTGATTTTTGTCTACTTTGTAGAGATGGAATCCTGGAACCTGTGCCTTTTATGTCTGGCTTGCTTAGTGCTATTAGGTTCAACAGTTCTGTAGCATTTATCTATACTTCATTTTTGATGGCTGTATAATATTCCACTGAATGGGCGTACCATTATCCCTTCATTAGTCCACAGACACTTGAGTGGTCTCTACCTTTTGGCTATTGTGACTGGTATTATGTTGCGTTGGTTTGTGCCCACCTATTTGTTTTTCTGTTTCAAATTCTCTGGAGTAAGATATTTATTGCATTTGTTCTCTGGGTAGTGAAACATACAGGTTAGGAGAGCTCGTTCAAATCCTAACAGTTGCTATGTCTATATTTTGTGTGCTTCAGAATACTTCTACATTATGTTGACTTTGGCTGGGTCTTGTGGAGAGCTCACAGGGCCTCTTTTTTTCTGACAGAGGGGGATTAATGCTTTGTTGGAAGTGTCCTAACTCTGTCCTTGGGATCACAGTAGAAAAACCGTGGAGAGACAGAATTTCCCAGTGGACTTCTGGTACCTGCTCAGGGGTACAATCTTGTACTGTTCCACCTACCAGCAGCTCTCCGGGCTTAACCACCCCATCCCTTGCCCACATGTCCAGAGGAAGCATCTGTTGCCTTTGGTTGACTCTTATGTCCCAATGCTGGTAAAGTCAGTTTCATAGCAAGTTCAAGGCCAGCCTAGACTACATGAGACTCTTTCTAAAAACAAAGTAGAAGGTATGATTCTAGCCTGGCTTGGTGGAGCAGACATGTGGTCCCAGCTACTCAGGGAGCTGAGGGAAGAGGATTGAAATCCAGGCCCTACCTAGGTGATAGGTGAGTGAGTTCAGGGCCAGCCCAGACAACATAATGAAGCCCTGTCTGACAATACAGGGTAAAGATAGGGTAAGTAAGGGTCAGGTTGAGTGAGCCCTTGCCTCAGCATGCATCTGGGTTTGATTCCCATACCACAGGTGACGTGTGTCCCAGACACCACCCCATTGTGAGCTTCAGAGCCTTTGCTCTATTTGTGATGTCTGTACAGAACCTTTATCTAAAAACGTGTATGTTGGGATAATTCTCAGAAGACTCGATGGGAAAAAAAGTAAAATTTTCTGCCAAATCAGCTAGAACCAACAAAGATAAATCTTGGTGGCAAAGAAAGGAAGGGGGCTGGGTGGGTCAGCGGCTGGGAGAGGTCACCCGCTAAAGCATGCAGTCATTACACCAGGGCCTGGTACCCCACAATCTCCCAGAAGACAGGGCCTGTGCTTACAGGTGCTGAGACTCCAGGCAGCAGAGTGAGGAAACCCTGAGGGATTCGCTGTAAGTGGAAGGGTGTGGCTGAGGACAGCTGAGCCTCACTGGGGACCCTGAGAACCCTGTAGAGTGGCTGTTCTCAATCTGTAACATGCGGTCGTCATATCAGATTCATAACAGTACAAAATTACAGTTATGAAGTAGCAACAAAGTTACTTTATGGTTGGCGGCCACCACAGCATGAGGAAGGTTGAGAACCACTGTTGTAGAGCACAAAGCCACTTAGAGCTCTAAGTGTAGAGCTCTCCACTTAGAAACAGATGCTGTTCCACACCTGTCAGCCTCACTGACCAGAGGTTGCCTGTGGGGTATTTACTGTCACACCCTTGAACCTGCCTGAGGATTGTTGTGTATCCAACTGGCTTCCATAGGTCATCTAGAGGTCAGAAAGCAGGAGGCAGATGGACTGGCAAGGCCTGGTGCCCTCTGTACTGGGAGTTGACTGGAAGATGGCCCCTGGAATTCAAATTTGGCTTAAGAGGATGAAGCCACTCACATGGTCCCCCACTTTTTAAAGTAATCATTTGAATCCTCGCCCTTGGTCCCCAGGGCCTCAAGAATATGAACTCTTTCAGCCTAGCTCTGGAAAGATATATGTATTCCTGTTCTCCTGATTTAACTTTTAAATTAATTAATTTATTCATCTTTTCACTCTCTTTCTCCTTCTTTCTCTCTCCCTTTCTCTCCACCCCCTTCTCGTGTGTGTGTGTATGTGTGTGTGTGTGTGTACACACAGGTTCTGTGTGGTAGTCAGAGGACATCTCTTGGGAATTGGCTCTCTCTTTTGACCATGTGGGTCCTGGAGATTGAACCCAGGCTGACAGTGCTTGGTGTCAGGTGCTTTACCTGCTCAGCCATCTCTGCAGATCCACACCCCCTGATTTCTTCATGTCTGTGTATGTGCAGAGGCCAGAGGATAATCTGGGATGCCATTCCTCAGACACCATCCACATTTTATTTATTTTTGACATTTTTGTGCTTGTGCACATGCACATACACACCTGGGCGAATGTGTTCATGCAGAAGCCAGAGGATCGGCCATCAGGCTTCCTGCTACCTTGTTCTCTACAATCCCTTGAGGCAGCGTCTCTCGCTGCACCTGGAGCTAGGCTGGCAGCCAGCAAGGCCCTGTTCTCCTCTGTCAATCTCCATGGTGTTGGGGTACAGGCATGCGTGGCCCTTTTGGCTTCTTTACTTGAACGCTTGGGATTTGAACACAGATCCTCATGCTTGTGCAGTGTATTTTTTTTTCTTTTTCCAGTTACTCTGACAAAATTCCCTGACAAAAGCAACTTAAGGGAGAAAGGACCACAGTTGCAGGGCATAGTCCATCATGGTGGGGACATCAGGGCTTCCAGAGTTTGAAGCCGCTGCTCACATCTCATCTGTTGCCAAGAGGCAGAGAGGGATGCATGCTTGCTGTTGCCCTTCTCCACTCTTACACAGTCCAGGATGGCAGCCAGGGGATGGCGCCACCCACAGTGGGCAGCTCTTCCCACCTAATTGAGGAAATGAAGATAATTCCCTCACAGGCATGCTCAGAGACTTGTTAGCAAATAACACGGAGCACCTCAAGGCAGCAGGCGAATTACCCACTGAGCCATCTCTCCAGCTTTCTCCCTCAGTTTAATCTTTTTAAAACATGTTCTTTCACTGGCCTGGGCTTGCCAAGTAGGCTAGGCAATCTGGCTGGTGAGCCTCAAGGGTCCCCTTGTCTTCCCAGTGATGCGATTATACACACCACTGTGCCCAGCTTTCAAATTTATTTTCTATTATTGTTGTTGTTGTTTGTTGTTGTTATTAAAAATGTGGCTCTGGGGATTAATCTTAGATCCTCATGCACTTCACTGACTGACCCATCTCCTCAGTTTCCCAACATTCTTTGCTTCTCTGCATTTCTTACAACTCTTGAAGCCAGCTGATCCAGCAGACCCACAGCACCAAGTCTGTAAAAGCGGCACAAATTCAATTAGATTTTAACACAAGATGAAATTCTCTTTAAAACATGAATAATTTGGAGTCTTCAACAGTCTCATCTTTGAGGACAAGAAGAAATAAAGAGAAATCTCTTCTGTCCCACCACGCAGGGAAAGATAAGCGTTCAATTTTCTCCTTCCGGGAGCTCCTGCAGCCATGGTGACAGTGACGTACTGCCTCAGGAGGGGCACTGCAGGGTGGGACTGCTGTGTTTGGGGAAAGCCCAGAAGTTTCTGTGTACATTCTTGGTGGGCCAGGCTGTCTTTAGCCTGACAGAGGAAGGTATATCCAGTCTCAAGTCCGAAGTGCTCCTAAATCTAAAACTTTTTGAATACCAACATAAGCCGACAGCTGGAAATGACCCAGCTGACCGAGACTGAAGAGACAAAGGCAGGTGATCCCTGGGGCTTACAACAACAGCAACCCCCCCGCCAAACTAACACTCAAAGATAGACAGTGTCTGAGGAATGATACTTGAGGTTGACTCCTGACCTCCACACACATGCATGCAATTCTCACATATGAAGCCATAATATATAAAACACACACACACACACACACCAGTATACTAAAGGTATTATAGAAATTTATTCAGTCTAGACCCAAGATGTGATGTATAGGAGAGAGTTAAACGTTTTCCGCTCAGGCCTGGAATAAATCCATGTGTACGTGCAGAAATTCCAGCATCTGGGAAAGCCTAAAATCTACACTACATCTGACTCCAAGCATTTGGCTAAGGGACAGTCAGCCTTTAACCCAGAGCTGAGCTGCCCTGTATTAAAATGTGTGAACCGATGCCACTTTTTGAAAAAAGGCTTATTTTTATTCAGCTGTATGTGTGTGCTCATGTGCCCATGTGTGGGTACCCACGGAGGCCAGAAGAGGGCGCTAGCTTCCCTGGAACTGGGTTTACAGACAGTTGTGACCTGACTCGTATATTCTGAGAATGGAACCCAGCTTCTCTGGAAGAGCAGTCAGTGCCCCTAACAACTGAGCAACGCACTTCTTCCATTTTAAAAACTGAAGTGACATTCTCAGAATTAACACTTATAAAGTCAGACCCTCAGACCTTGCTGTGTCCCACGGTATTAAATATTTGGCTAAAGTCTAATTCTTTATGTAATTAAACAAGCTCAGCTAGCCTGCAGATACTGCACAGAGAGATTCGGTCAGTGCCGTGGCCAGTTCTGCGTACCCTACAACTCTGTGGCCTGTTCCAGATCCACCCGTTTCCCAACTGGAACAGAGAGGGTCGGGCCTGAAATCAGGTTTGTCTCAAGTTCGAGGTGTGGAATGGAGAGATCTAAGCAGGGAAGTCTAGCCGTTCTTTTTCAAGTCGGAACTGAGTTGAGAACAAACCAAGTCTGTCAACAATTCTTTTTAGCTGTGGGTACTCACAGGTTTTGTTTGGATTTAGGATTCTTAAAAATTTCCAGACTCTCGTGCCTCACAGAGAAACCACTCTTCTGGTAACTAACATATCGAGCTCCGGTTTATCCCTGTCCTGTGAGGGAGTACCCCAGTGAGAATGAGACCAGGCAGAAGGCGGCCACTTAGTCTAACCACGCGGACTGTGTATGAAAAGGGCAACAGAACCAGGAACGGGAAGATGGGCATTGTGGGAAATGGCTGGAATTCCCAAAGCACTCAGGAAGCTGAGGCAGGAGGATTGCTATTAGTTCAAGTTCAGCCTGGGCTACTGTCTTAGTTAGGGTCTTATTGCTGTGAACAGACACCATGACCAATGCAAGTCTTACAAAGGACAACATTTCGTTGGGTCTGGCTTACAGGTTCAGAGGTTCAGTCCACTATCACCAAGGTGGGAGCATGGTCACATCCAGGCAGGCATGGTGCAGGAGGAGCTGAGTTCTACATCTTCACTGGAAGGAAGCCAGGAACAGACTCAACATCCCTGGGCAGCTAGGAGGGGGTCTCCAAGCCCACCCTCACAGTGACACACTTCCTCCAACAAGGCCATACCTTTTAATAGTGCCGCTCCCTGGGCCAAGCACATGCAAACCATCACAGCTACCCAGCAAGATCATATCTCACAGTAATAGAAGGGAGGTTGGCTGTGAAGACATGGAAGGTGGGGGTGGTGCAGCAGTTTTAGGTCTCAGGAGCCTCCTGTGGTCATCCCCATGGAGCTAGTATGGTGCTCCTGTCCAGAGCCTCAGTCATTGGCAGATTTGTGTGTATGTGTGTGAGCATGCATGTTCCTCTGGGTACACATACGGGGGCATGCATGTGGGACAATAACAGAACAAACACAGGCTGTCGTTTCTCAGACACCTTCATGTTTGCTTGAGATAGGGTCTCTCATTAGCCTGGAACTTCAAGAAGTAGGCTGGCTGGTCAGGGAGTCTGGCGATGTTGTCGTGAACACTCACTTACCATGCCTGGCCTGTCACACGGGTTCTAGGCATTGAACTCAGGTCTGCAAACCTGCAAGGCAAGCACTTTACCAACTGAGCCATCTTTCCAGGCCATCAGCAGATTTCCCACCTGTGCTGTCACATCCCTGATCTGGGCTTAGTGTCCGTGTTGTCTCTCCTACCTGGACTCCATAGGACTCTCTCCCCAGCTTCAGCCTGAGAACGTTGTCTACAATGAGATTTTTTTTCCCTTTCTTAGCACCAAATATTATAATGCACAAGAAGAGGTGTCCCTGTGAGCTTCCAAACATGTGCTCAAGCATTTGGGAAGGAGATAATGATCTCTAAGCAGACAGGTGTGCCTCCTGTCACAAATGAGTTATTGATTTGAAGGAAATCAAATTTGCTCTCTGAAACCATCTGCCTTAGAATTGCATTGGGCGCTCCCTTCCTCTGGCTGGTTTGACCCTGTGGTGGGAGACTGAGGCTTAACCATAAACTAGAAGCCTCTTTGTCTCTCCTGGCAGAGGGAGAAGTTAGAGGACTCCCAGACACACACTTGCCTTTTGTTCTGATGTAAAAATACCTTCTGGGTGGATGGGGTGAGGTAGGGGGAAGAGTGGGGGCCCCTCTCCAGAGCACTGCTAAAGCATTTTTTGGTGTGAAAATGACCCACTGTTCTCCTTGGCTCAACATCCCTGTTGCCTTCGTCAGCCCTCAGCCGTTCCAGCTCTTCATGCCCACCCGGCAATGGTCTGTAGTTTTCAATTTAAGACCTAGAGGCACATGGGCTGGAGGTGCAAGGGCTGGCAGTGCGTGTAAGCTTGTCGTAGGCAGCCCAGTGCAAAGCACACCTGTAGTCCAGGTCTGTTCTCATCAAAATTGGTCTCTCCCAGCCATCATCTCTGTGACCTTAAGCCCTGTGCTGTGCCTTGCTTGTTACTTTGTTACTGTGTTACTTTGTTGTTCATTTCTCTGTTACTCCCTCTTCAGAAGCACCCAGGGGGCCTGATCCCAGAACTTTTGCATTGGTTGAATTTCTCCCCAGGGATTTATCCATGAATAGCACAGTATAGTTCTTGGTGAATCTCAGACTTTTTTTTTAATGTGCGCGCGCACGCACACACACACACACACACACACACACACACACACACGGGTGTATGTGCATGTATGCATGTGCGACGATGCATGCAATTGTGCATGCATGTGTTTGCATGTGCACGTGGAGGCTCCAGGTTGATGTCTGGAATCATCCTCTCTCACTGTTCAGAATCTTTCCATCAAACCCAGAGCTCACCCATGTGGCTAGTCTTGTTAGCCAGCTTACTCTGGGGATCCCTGTTTTCTGAGGCAGACCACCTCATCCACCGGACACTTAATTGGATTTCTGGGGTTCTGAACTCTGATCCTCATGATTGTAGGGTAAGAACGTACCCAGTGAGCCATCTTCCAGCCACTGTCATCTCAGCCTTGAACTCAAATCTTCTCTTGAGCTCTCCCATAACCACCCATGTGACACTGGACAAGCTAACTGGTTATCAGCTTCTGCTTTGTCTTGTAACAATTGAAAATCATCTCATGTTTGACCTGTTTACCTTTTTCTTTCCGAAGCTGCTTCCACAAGGCTGGGACAGAGAGATGCTCTGTCTGTTGTGTTTCTGTTATCTCTGTTCAGCCTGGCACAGAGAGATGCTCACTGAGTGTGTGTTTAATCCCAGAATAACGTGTTAGCTAAGGTTGTACCAGATTGTAGTCTGGGACACTTTGTGTTTGTGTATAATTGGTCTTGTGATGCTTCCTGGGGAGATGTGAGCAAATCTCTATTTGTTCAGGTAGAGCACTAAAACCAGACCAACACTGAACCCGTCCTTGAGAACCTGTGAACATATAGGGCTCGGGCTCAGTGAGGGGTTACTCATAGGAGCGTGGGTAAGGCGGTACCCACAGGAGCATGAGGGGAAAGCTATTTACAGGAACATTTTCATTTAAAAATTTCATTTTAAATTGTGTGTGTGTGTGTGTGTGTGAGAGAGAGAGAGAGAGAGAGAGAGAGAGAGAGAGAGTATATGGGTACCTGAGGAGGACAGAAGAGGGAGTCAGTTGCCCAAGTGCTTGTGAATTGCCCAACTTGGGTACTGGATATTTTATGAGAACAATATGCATTCTTTTTTTTTTTTTTTCTTTTTTCTTTTTTTCGGAGCTGGGGACCGAACCCAGGGCCTTCCGCTTCCTAGGTAAGCGCTCTACCACTGAGCTAAATCCCCAACCCCTACAATATGCATTCTTAACCACCAGGCATTTCTCCAGTCCCAAGCACTGAGGTTTTCTGTGTTTGCTCTTCAGGGCAGGGGTGGTGGTTAAAAGTGAGGTTGTGAGGAATCATCGCTAGGGGTTGCTGTATTCCTATCACTTCCCATATCAGCATCTACAGAGTAATTACTGTGTGGTCCTGGCCTGGAGTGCTGAGTCATCACCCTCTAGGAGAGAAGACGGGCAGCAGGACTCCTGGTTAGCTTCTAAGAAGGGGAGGAGTGGTGTGTCCTCTTTTTGTCTTTGACATCTGTAAGCATGCGACCCATTCTGTGCTTATGAATAATTTCGTTAAAAAGCTGAAAATGTAAACTGTCTTAGTCCTAATGAGCTGATTGCCCCAGTTCCTGAGACTTGGTTTGTTCGGGGAGGCATGGAATTGAAAAGTTCCCCTTCTCCGCAGGGCTGGCTCAGCCATTAGGGAGGCAGGTGTAGACTGGAGGCTACCTTGCAGACTTGCTGAAGAGTAACTCACCTTTACTGAGGAGGAAACCTCATCTCTTCCCAAACGCAACACCTCCAAGTTAGGAGTAACTACCAGCTTGACACAGTCTAGGCTCACCTATGAAGGGCGGCTCATTTGAGGGCCTTGTTAGCATGAGGGACTGTCTTGATTGGTAACGGACAGCAGAGGCCCAGCCCCACTGTGGGCAGCACCATTCCCATGAACTCTTTAACAACCCTCTTCCCCTCCCCCTCCCCTAACTCCTCCCCCCCCGCCCCCCCCCCCCCCAAGCTGAGCCAGCAAAGTGCACTGCTCCATGGCTCTGCTTCCAACTCCTGCCCTGGCTTCCCTCAGTAATGGACTTTAACCTAAATGTATAAGCTGAAGTAAACCCTTTCTTCTCCAAATCGATATTCGTCAGATGACCGGGGCAGGGGGGAGGGACAGTTGTTTGTATTTTTTGTTTTTAAAGCATAGCAGCAGTTGGAATTAGAGCAAGATGGGGCACACACATGTAGATCGTAGTGTGTGCATGCAGGTGTGCGTGTCTATGTAAGTGCATGTATACTCATCCAATGGTGTGAGTTACTTCCCTCCTTTCTTCTAAGTTAATTTGTCTTTTCGTGACTTTTGGCTCTCTTGTTCATAAGATGGAGCTCACTGAATTACTAAATTTAAAAAACAATCCCATAGAATTTTCATCAGACCAGTCACAGGATGGTGGGGAGGGCTGCTATCTCCACACCATGGCTGCCCCGCTGGCATCTGCCATTCCACACCCTCAGCCCTTTCCCAGGTGAACCGGTGGTTTCTGTCCCCGAAAGTCTGACACTAATGCCCGTATACCACCGTCCTTACTGTTACTGTGGACGACTCCCCGCTCTGTGCTAAAGTTTCTGCTTGGTTCTTTCAGGCCCGGAGGATGGTTTTAGCTCTTTTCAATTCATCACCTGGCTGGCTGTATTGTGGGCTCACTGATTTTATAGCTTTTAAAAATGTTTTTACAAGTATATTTTGTACTAAACAATGGGTTTCATTATGGCGTTTCCATGCGTGTCCATGATATATAGACTACATTAATCCCCCCATTACCTTCTCTCCTCTCCTTTACCTTCTGGTTTCCCTTCTTCTTCTGTAAAACCCCCAACCCCAGTCCCCACCTGCCCCCATCCCTCTCAATAAGTGTCACGTAAGAGAGCCCGAAATATTTGCCCAAGTCAGACTCACCTCACTTTCCTTGATAGTCCATTTTCTTGCAAGTGACACTTCGTTCTTTTTTACGGATGAGTAATATTCTATTGTACATGCCAGGTTTTCTTTCTACGTTCAGCTGTTGACTGACACCTAGGCTGGCTCTATCACATGACGACTGTGAGTACTGTCATCGTGAGTGCATACGGAAGTTCCCTTGTGGCCATCTGCTTGGTCTGATTGCTTTGGATGCACACTCCAGAGCCGCATAGCTGGCTCACATGTTAGTTCCGTTTCTAGGCTTTTGAGGACTCTTGGCGCCTGATTTCACGGTAACTAAGCTAATCCACATTCCTCCCAAGGGAAGTCCAGCCTCCCTTCCCAAATCCTCACCAGTATTTATGGTGATTTGTTATTAAGATATTCTGTTATCACTTTACCTAGTGACATCTCAGTGTGTCTGATTCACAGAGCATGAACGTCCGTGCTTAGTGGTTCTTGGAAGCCTGGCTTTACCACTGGGGATGAATTCTTGGCATGTCAATTAGCATCACACACTTCCTGCACGGCGTCTCCTTTCCTTCTCCATCTCTCAAACGAGGGAGGCAGGGTTGACCTTTAGAGATTAAAAACACCCAGGCCCCCTTCTTCTGCGTCTCCGCTTGCAAGGGATGGAGCCTGGGTTTGTCAGAGTCAGCCATCACCAGCAGCATGCTCATCCCTGCTTCTCTCTGTCTCTCGTGCTCTTTAAATGACTTTTAGAGAGCGTCAGGGAGCAGCCTCTGGATATGATCCGGTGCCAGGATCTCAGCTTTCCTAGATAAGATAATCGATTACTTTCTCATCTCTGTGACAAAGGAAAAGATTTATTCTGGCTTACAGTTTGAGGACATGCATGGTCCATGGCGGCGAGGAGCAGGAGGCAGCTGGTTACCCACAGGAAACAGTGTTGAATGATGTTTGGCTTACGTTCTCCTCCTGGTCAGTCAGAGTCTCTAGCCTGGGAGATGGTGTCATCCATGCTTGCATGGGTCTTTCTACCTTAATGTAGGAACTCCCTCGCAGACTTCCTTCTTCTAGAGGGCTCTAGATCCTGCCAAGGTGACAGTCAGCATTCCCACCGCGGGGCACTGCCATCCCCTCCGGCTTGGATCCTTTTATTTTGTGATACCAATTCCTTTCCCTTCCCAGTATTCCTCCCTCCATGCCAGCTTTGCTGCTGGTGTGTGTGGGGAAGAAAGGGTAGCACCTGAACATGCCGTTCGCAACTTTAGATTAGAAGCCAGTCAAGAATGGAGAAGACACACAGCTCTGCCTACAACAGCTCTTAGCCACCAGCTCTTCCCCTCGCCTGTCCCTTTCATGCCCTCTCCTTGCATCTGGCCGGCATGTCTTTTTTTTACTGGGGGGCAGGGATGCAGGGAGCCTGCAAATCTCTGATGGCAGGACACAGGGGCGATCCTTCTAGGGAGCCATCACTGTCAACTCAGAATTTTCCAGATGGCTTGCTTGGCATTTCCAGTCGCCCTAGTTGAGGTAAATATTTGGAAGAACCCCCTGCCATGTTGTTCCCCAGACGGCTAATATTTGTTTAAATTAGTAGCAGGGGTACGCGTTGATGACATTTGCAGGATAAAGGCTTGCTCGTTTGTATCGTCTGTAATTTATCAGCTCCCCTGCCACACACACTCCCTCTTCTGTCTCCCATGAGATTTATCCACTGGCGTTCCATTACAGGAAGCCCTAGTGTGTGTGTAGCCATGAGGACCCCACAGTCAGTGCAAGGAGGTGTTTGGTTTTGGTGTTGCGTTCCCCTACCCCCACTTCAAATTCACCACATGGATTTAAATGACAGCCGCTACCTAAATAACGACCTCGACCTCGTGGTTAGCCATCCACAGGGGGTGGCTCGCCCTCCTAGGTAAATACAGCATATTGACACTGCTCTGGGAAGGTGCTAAGAACTGTATAGCTGACTTCCTTTCCAAGATTTTTGTTTTTCAAGTAAAAGCATTGGGGTAGAAGGTAGTGGTTCTTGTGATTATTTATGGTCAAGATATATTTTTTAGTCAGGATCTCCATATAACCTGGACTGGCTTTGACTCTTGTTTTAAAAAGTATTTTATGTATGTATGTATATATGTATACACACACACACATATATACACACCCATGCATGTGGACATGTGTGTATGCTATGATAAGCTATGTATGTGTGTACCACATGTGTGCTTGAAGCCCATGGAGGCTAGAATAGGGCACTGGATCCATAGGGCTGAAGTTACAATTGTGGACCACCATGTGTGTACTGGGAACTGAACCCACGTCCTCTGTAACCACTGAGCCACCTCTTCTGGCCTTGAATTCTTGAGCTTCCTAAGCGATGGACTCCTTAGTTTTTGCTGGGTCTTCATTTCTACTCAAAATTTAGCAAAATAGGGGCTGGGGATTTAGCTCAGTGGTAGAGCGCTTACCTAGGAAGCGCAAGGCCCTGGGTTCGGTCCCCAGCTCCGGAAAAAAAGAACCAAAAAAAAAAAAAATTTAGCAAAATAGGGGTGGGGATACCGCTTAGTTGGTAGAGGGCTTGCTTAGCTTGTGTGAAGGACTGACCACGTCTAGGACGGTATACACTGGGCGTGGTGGCATACGCCTGTGGTTCCAGTACTCAGGAGGGGGAGGGTCAGGATTCCCAGGTAGTATTAAGTTACACAGTGAGTTTGAGGCCAGCCTGGGCTTTATGAGATTCTACTTTGAAAAACCATTAGTTTGTGTGTGTGTGTGTGTGTGTGTGTGTGTGCGCGCGCGCGCGCGCGCGTGCGCGCGTGTGTTTTCATTTACACATGCATGTGCATGTACATATTCTATAGTTTTGATATCTCGTAGCTGGCCATGTAAGCATTAAAGTATATTTTGGGTCTCAGCACCACTTTGATTTCATAGAAATAAGGAAGTTAGTGGCTGCTAACTTTTGTACTAAGCAACTTAACATTTTAAAAAATCAATACTCTCTTCACTGATTGAGTTTTAAATCATGTGAAGAAATGAATGCAGGCTGTGAAGCCCTCACTTGTCAGGCCTGCTCTAAGTGCCTCGTAGGCCCGATACGGCTTCATCTTCACAGGGGCTTTTAAGGGTCAATACTATTATTCCTCTTTTAAAGATCAGGAAATTGATACTTAATGAAAATGGTTAAATAACTCTCCCAAGGTCACATGGCTGAGGGAAGTATAGCTGGAGAAGTAAAACTTGTCTTCCTGGCTTCGTGGCCCAGGGGACTCCATCTTTTGTTGGTCTAGAGTAAGCCGTCCAAACAGCCAGTGTCTTTCTTCAGACTCTTAATACTTGAGCAAATTTACAGTTGTCACGGGATGAGGGAACGTTCCTCTTTCCTCTTCCACACTCCGAAGGAAGAAAAGCTGGAGGGAAAGGCCTGAGGTTTCCCACCTCTGTTTGCCATTGTACATGTGACTACTTCTAAACCACTTACAGGCTCCAACCTGGGTTTTCCTGATTATGGGCATACCAGATCCTGGGATCCTTCCCAAACTCTTTCAGCAATTCAAAGCAACCCAAAATTGTGATTTCTACCCCAGCTCCCACCCCACTCTCCATTCTCTTGTTCGTTTACAAAGCGCCTGCTTCCCTGGTCTGAGGTCCAGCCTGTGGGGACAGGGGTGGGGGTGGTGGGGTGGGGACAGGGGAGAAGGGAGACGCCTGGTGAGGATCAACCTGTGTTCTGTTACCTTGCTTCCTATTGTGCCATCAAGTTCCAGCTACAGGGTTAAGAGCACGGACTGCTCTTTTAGAGGAACTGAGTTCAATTCCCAGCAACCACATGGTGGCTCACAACCATCTGTAATGGGATCCGATGCCCTCTTCTGGTGTGTCTGAAGAGACAGTGTACTTACATACATAAAATAAATACTCTCTAAAAAACAAAGTTTCAGCTTAGGGGATTGTTGTTGGTGGTTTGTGTGTGTGTGTGTGTGTGTGTGTGTGTGTGTGTGTGTGTGTATCACACCTGTGTATACCTGTGTGTGAATGTACCTTTGTATGTATGTGCACCTGTATGTACCTGTGTGTACTTATGTTGTATAACTGTATGTGTATATGTGTATATGTGTATACCTATGTGTATGTACTTCTGTGTGTGTGCACCTGTGTGTATGGACTCTTGTTTGTGTATGTGTATACATTTACTTATGTGTATGTACCTCTTTGTGTGTGCACCTGTGTGTACCTGCATGTATGTACTCTTGTTTGTACCTTTGTGTGAATGCTCCTGTGTGTGTACCTGTATACATACCACAGATAGAGAAAAGTACCCGGACTTCCTGCTTCATCAGTGTGACCCACTCCCTTCAGAGTCTCTCACTGAACCTAGGCCTTGATCTTTTTTGGGCAGCCTGACCGGCCAGCAAGTCCTAGCAGCCATCCCAGCTCTTCACTGCAGCCCTGGGGCCGTAGGCACACCGTTCTACACAGACTCCTTGTGTGGTAGGGAGCCGAACTCAGGCTCTCTGCTCACAAAGCAAGCTTTCTTACACACGTGGGTATCCCCTCAGTCCCGGGACATCTGTTTGTGCTAAGACCAGCTTGTCTTTACTTTTTTGACATTTTCCAACTCTATTCTCAAATTAACATCTTGTTATCTCCCCCCCCCCTTTTTTTTTGAGGCAGCCTTATGTAGCTTAGGCTGGGTTTGAACTTTCTATGTAGGTGAGGGTGACCCTGAACTTCTGATCTTCCTGCTTGTACCGTCTAAGTGCTGGCATTACACGTGTGCACCACCATGCCTGGTGCACGTGGTGTGGGGAGATCAAACCCGGGATTTTGAGCATGCTCGGTAAGCACCCTGCCAACCCAGCCTGCCCCCCTCCCAGCCTCCAGAACTGCATTCTTTTTAAAGTGTACGTGTGAATGTTCTGATCTGTGTGTTTTGTCCGTTAAGATTTATTTTTATGTATGTATGCGTGTGTACATGTGTCTGTATAAATACATGCCACAAGCGTGCAGATGCTCACGGAGGCCAGAACAGAGCATTGGGTCCCCCTGGAGCTGGAGTTACAGGCAGCTATGGAGCGAGCGGGTGCTGTGACCCAAACTGGGGTCTTCTAGACGAGCAGCAAAGGCTCCCAGCCGCTGATGCATCTCTCCTGTCCCTGTCTGTGTGTCTTCTAACACCAGCCACCTCGTGCCTCTCATTGACCTTCCCCAGTAGGGATACTGCTAAGCACGTAGTAGGTATTCAGTAAGTACTTAATTGCTAATTATACCACGGGATGTGGCATGTCACCCACATGCCTTTCTTTTCCTCAGGCTAAACGATGCATAGGTTGGGTAGCAAGAACGTAGCTGTCCCATGGAATTCAAAATTTGCAAACAGGCAGATCCCTTCCCCCAGTTCGAAGTGAAGGCAAGCAAGCTGTGGAACCAAACCTCCTGCCTTCTGTGCTCTCCCCATCGCGTCTGGCTCTTTATAAATAAGTCTCTACTTGATTGGTGTGTGGATCTTTAAAAAAAATATTTGGGGGGTGGTTAAAAGGAATTCTTTTGAATAATAGTGAGAACGATTCTTGGATTTCCACAAGAACTTGGCACAGGGCTGCTGCATCTTGCTTCTTACAATTAACTGTACAGCTCAGAGTTTTTCTCAAGGTCAATGGCTAGAGGTCTTCTTCAGCATCCTCTCCCTGCTCAGTGGTATTTCATTATGTAACATACCTCACACTGTTGACAGCCTCCGCCATGAAATACTCCGCTGCAGTCATTAATTGAGGACGCAGCGTTCCTCCGGCATGCAGGTCTGACTGGAGGACGGATTCCAGGGATTGTAGTGGCTCAGAGAGGATGCTGGGAGCAGATCTGCTGCCATCAGGCTCCATTGATGACTGTGTGCTCGAACTCTGGAATGTTGAAGCTGATGGCTGAAGCACGCCTTTTAAACTTCGTTTGGGCTCACCTTTTTTCCGGTGCACACAGTGGGACCTACTCCTTGGTCCGGTTTAAGGGTCATTCATCGTTCTGTTTTGAGGAACTTGCTTCTTTGCTTGGCTCATTTAATGAACGTTTACAGCTTTACTTTCCCCTTGACTTTATGGTGGTGATGGTGGTGATTTTTACCTTTAGGTAGCCAAATTTACCAGGGCCTTTCTTTCATAGTCTTGCCTGCATGCTGCCTTCCGTGAAGGCCTCTCATTCTTCTTCCTTCGAAACCCCTTTGATTTATTTGGAGCCTTTCCTCTGAGAGACGAATCCAGGTTTGTTCTTCAGACTGGCTGTCAAGTTCGTCTTCATTAAATTGAAACACAATCTTCACTACCGATTAGTAATTTGAATTCCGCTAGTATTCAAATGATTATATTTTGATATATTCAAATTGCAACCATAGTACTATAGGGGTATATAGAGGTGGGGCGTAAAGACTATAGGGTGAAACATAAGCTTTGGCTAACATATGAAATAAAGAACTTAGTTCAACATTTATTAAGCACTTAAAATCATTGTTCACGGGGCTGGAGAGATGGCTCAGGGTTAAGAGCACTGACTGCTCTTCCAGAGGTCCTGAGTTCAAATCCCAGCAACCACATGGTGGCTCACAACCATCTGTAATGAGATCTGATGCCCTCTTCTGGTGTATCTGAGGACAGCTACAGTGTACTCGTATATAATAAATAAATAAATCTTTAAAAATAAATCACTGTTCACCAGGTTTTGGGATATGGAGACGATGAAGAGAGAATCTCTGACCCAGGCAATCAATGCCTTTGGTAAGCAGACAGGAACTGCTAGGGAGCGAGCTTGGTGAGCGAGCTAGGGAGTTGCTTCCCAGACCAGACAACATTAAACCCAGTGTTAGGGTTCCATGGAGGGGATCATTCTGGAGGGGAACGGCTTCCAGAAGGAGGAAGCCATGAGGGTAGAGGCAGAGGTTCTGAGCCTATGGCACTTGGGAGATGGCTCTCCATGACCATAGCAAAGGACAGGAGACATTAGAGATGAACAGGGTAAGTCAGCAGGGGTGTATCACTCACTTCTTATCCGTGGCTATCCTGGAAGTCACTGTGTAGACCCAGGCTAGCCTTCTGAGTGCTGGGGTTAAAGGTTTGGACCACCGCTACCCCTGACATTTTCTTTAATTGGGTCCTCATGGGTTTCAGACGCAGTGCAGGTAGACCTCCCCCACGCCTACGTCCTTTTAAACAGATCGGGGGGGAATCCGAGAGCCCACACGTGTGAAAGGCAACAGTCACGTTCTGTGGGCCATTTGCTGAGTTTTGATGCCTGTTGCTTGTTCTAGACTACTCCAGGCTCCCGCAGCCGAAGCCTCACTTTGCTCCCCCATGGAACACCCAGTTCTGCGTCTCCCTGTAGCCAGAGACATCTCAGTGCGGGCGCCCCCGGTGTTGTCTCAGTCACGCGTCACAAGTCGCCTGCAGCTGCCCGAAGAGCCAAGAGTCAGTATTCCGGCCAGCTTCACGAAGTCAGAGAGGTAGGCCTTGCTCTTCCTGGGTTATATGCCCACTCACCTCCTGGGAGTTGGGGACTGTGGCTATGGCCCTAGTGGCACCTCTTCCTTCTGACCCTGCACAGAGCAGAAACACTCTCCCAGCCACCTGCTTGCAGCTATTTTTCCCACATGATAAGATAATTATGGTCACTGCCGTTTCCGGAGGTTAAGTCATTAGGAGACCTCGATCCTAGCTCAGAAAGCAGAGAAGCCCATGGTAAAATGGGCTGGGAAGGAGCATTGTTGATTAAAGACTCCTGCTCAGAGCTAGGATGAGACCCACATGTGGAGAAGCCCTAAAGCATCACGGAAATGGTTGACCCTCGGGAATGGTGGTCCTGATGCTGACTTTGTTCTCCTTGGGAAGCTCCTGCCTCCTCCTTCACTTTGTGGTTCTGAGCCCCACTCTGCAGTCGTTAGAAGGGAATAAACATTAAAGCCACTGTTGCCAGCCTTGTGGGAGTCCCGAGCTCACTTGGAAGCTATGCAGTGAGAGAGACACCAGAGTTTGCTGGGTTTTGCTTTTGAGACAGGGACTCATGTAGTCCAGGCCATATTAGGTGAGGTTGACCTGGAACCTCTGATCTGTCTTCTGCCTCTGCCTCGAAGTGCTTGGCCATGCTCAGTTTTGCACAGTGCTGGGGATGAAACCCAACACTCTCTATAGCCTAGGCAAGCACTTGACCAACTGAATACATCTCAGCCCCAAAGCTGTTTTATGTCTTCTCGTGAGAGGCCCCCAGGAAGCCATGAGACCGTTGGTATTCTTGTCCTCCTTCCCGACCATCAGGACAGCGGACTGTGTTAGAGTGGGGTAGGTCCTGGTTGCCTGACTTCTGTCAGATGCTGAGAACTGCTGCCCGGAGCTCTCTGGTCCTGCCCAGTTTGCTGTCCCCTCCCCTGCTGTGACTGCAAAGCCCTTGTCCTGGCTCCTGGAAGGATGACCCTCATAGACATTTGAGGCAGGATTGGTGCTTTACTTTTTACACGTCAGAAGCCAGGCAGTATTCTGATCTCAGACTGCCTCGGTCTGATTCTGGTCAAGAATTTGCCTCAGGCCTGATGCGCCTATATTCCCATATGGCCTCCAAAGAGGAATGTATGGAGTTGGAATTCTATTTTAACATATTCAGATGTCTTTCATGTGTATGGGTATTTTGCTTATGCATATGTATTGCAGTATGCATGTGCATACATGATGTGCAGTATGCGTGTACATACATGATGTGCAGTATGCGTGTGCATACATGGGCTTATAGACATAAGCCTCTACGTCTGGTTTGTTTGGTGCTGGAGATGGAACCCAGGGCTTCATGCATGCTGGCCAAGCACTCTCCCAACAGAGTAGCACCCCCAGACTGCCTCAACATGGTTTTTATTTATGATAGAAAAAAAATTTTTTTGGATGGAGTTTGAACCAAGGGCTTCCATGGGCTAGACCCGCACTTACCACTGAGCTAGACCCTCCGACCTTAGGCTGGAGAATGTTTAAGGCAGGTTCCACATTGTATCATTTCCTCACTGACAGTGAATCTGTCAGTATCACCCTAGTTAGAATTCTTTTTTTTTATTAAAGATTTATTTATTGTATATGAGTACACTGTAGCTGTCTTCAGACACACCAGAACAGGGAATCAAATCTCATTACAGATGGTTGTGAGCCACCATGTGGTTGCTGGGATTTGAACTCAGGACCTCAGGGAGAGCAGTCAGTGCTCTTAACCACTGAGCCATCTCTCCAGCCCCCCCTAGTTAGAATTCTTGTACAGTGTGTATGTTAGCTATGTTTTTAGTGGCTGGGATTAAAATACTACAACCAAAAGAAAATTATAGAAGGCTCTTATTTTGGCTTAGGGTTTCATAGGGCTAGAATTTATAATGGCCTGAAAGGCAAGACTCAGGGTGGCAGGACCAGGAAGCTAGCTGATCACAGTTTTACCTACACATAGGAAGTGGAGAGAATCGGGGATGGAGAGGGGGACTGCAGCAGAGGGAGGGAAGATCTCTCTGTCTCTGTCTCCCTCTGTGTCTCTGTCTCTGTTTCTCTCTCTCTCTCTCTGTGTGTGTGTGTGTGTGTGTGTGTGTGTGTGTGAGAGAGAGAGAGAGAGAGAGAGAGAGAGAGAGAGAGAGAGAGAAAGGTAGGGAAGATGAGAAGAGAGGAAAGAGAAGGAGGGAGACAGGCAGTGGTGGTGCACACCCTTTAGTCTCAGTACTTGGGAGGCAGAGGCAGGTGGATCTCTGAGTTGGAGGCCAGCCTGGTCTAAATAAGAGAACTCCAAGACAGCCAGGGCTACACAGTGAAACTCTGTCATGAAAATCCAAAAGAGGAGGAGGAAGAAGAGGAGGAGGAGAGGAAAGGGGAAGGGGAGACAGGAGAGGCAGGATTATAAGCTCTCAGAACATCCTCAGTGATGTCCTTCCTCCTGCAAGATCTAAAAGTTCCGTAACCTCCCACCCAGCACCACAGTGATGGACCAAACGTTTAAGTTCATGACTGTATGAGAGGCATTTCTCATCCAAACCACCACAGCGTTTATGGCAATGCCACTATTACCATATATTTCTGTAGACCTCATTGCAAAGTATCTTACAAGTCATTTGAAGCTGTAACCTTGCAGCCGGGGTTGGGACCGTGGCACATGCCTGTAATCTTAGCTCTTGGGAAGTTCAAGCAGAAAGGTAATAGATAACAATCCAGTTTGAGTAACATGGTGAGAACTCGCCTCAAAATAAAATAAATGAATGGGTAATAAATAGGGCACAATTTAAATTTCAGGCGAAACACCCTCATAGCCGTTCCTGTTTGGTTTTTATGACCTGGGTGGCAGGGTGTGTCTCATTTCATTGCTTTTGCACATGATGGTCTTGTTTGCCAAAAATTCAGTTTAGAAAATAAAGATTTAATTTTAATTGTGTGTGCATGCGTTGTGTGTGTGTGTGTGCGTGCATGTGTACGCATGCGGGTGCACACGCACTTGTGCATATAGGAAGTCGGTGCCAGAATGAGACCAGAAGGCATCTGATCAGAATCTCGAGTTATAGGGGGTTGTGCTGGGAACGAAACTCAGGTCTTCTGGAAGAACAGAGGACCTGAGCCACTCATAATGACTGAGCCAGTTCCTCCCATCCCAAAATTGATTTTAACAAGACCGAGCTTATGGCTACAATGCCAGCATTCAGGAGGATGAATCAGGAGCACTACCATGGCTCAGGGACACGGTGAGTACCAGCCAAACCAGGGATACAGAGCGAGACCCTGCCTCAGAATGCAAACACAAAGCTAGCCAAGATGGCTGAGGTATAAATGCTAATTCTGGCAGCTGAGAAAGCTTTAGAGCGTGGAGGGCTCCAGGACAAGTTTGTAAGCTCCAGTTCCTGGCAGTCATGGCCGCCATTACTCCTGGCTGGAGAGGAGACCATTCTATAGCATCTGCTGGGCTTCCGTGCCATCAAGTCCACCTTGAAAACTATCCAAGAGCACCTTGGTCACGAATTCTCCACTCTAAAGGCCTGTGCTGTTTAAATTACACTGAGTCCATCTCTGATGTAGCTAGAAGAAAATGGAATAACGTTTTAACCCAGCCATACAGGGAAGATAAACTTCTGACCACTGAAGCAATGGGGAGAAAATGGTCACACACAAGTGCCTGAACAGCCGAAGAATAAAAGAAAAATACCCAGCCAAAGGCAATGGAATAAATATTAAATGGAATGTCACAGTGAAGGTGAAAATAATGGGGTAGTTTAAAAGATTAAGTGGTTATAATCTAAAATATAAATTGAAATACCAGAGGTCAGAGCCCAGCGTCTCCATAGGATGGTGTTAGAGACGGGCGTGTGTGTTTCAAGATGTGAAGTTGCCATAAATGGCAGGTATGTTCTCAACAACAAACTGAGACAGGAAAAGGAAGCTGACTTTACTGAGGAAGTGTTTACTGCCCTAGTGGGCGGGATGAATCTGGAAGAGAGTGGGGCCTAAAACAGGCCGACTAAATTCCCATGCAGAAGCCAACTTTTCTCAGAGCATCGGACAACTTGTACTCTGAGGGTGAATCAAGCCGTTCAGTTGCAAGGACAAACCACATGTGGCAGATGCACAGGTTTTCAAAGAGGCCCACGAACAGCTGGAGTTTATAAACTCCTATCTGCTACATCTGGGAGGAGCACAGAAGCAGATCCCAAGAACAATCCTGTGTGTTGAAGAAGCTGAGGACTCCCTCTCGTCTTGTTTTCTCACGAGCACTCTGAGCTCCCCTCCCTGGACTACATTCTCGGATTGCATTCTGACAAGGAGGTTTTCAGAACCACCGTGGGTTGGGACAGTCAGACAGGGTGGTCGGGTTTTGTGGCATGTTGTATCAGGCAGTATGTAAACCTGCGATTAATAAAGGCTGAGGAGAAAGCTTAATCAGTGGGGTGCTTGCCAGGGGATCTGAGTTTGATCTCCAGGACCCACGTAAAAATGCCAGGTATGGTGACATGTGCCTGCGATTCTGGAGCTGGGGGACAGATGTAGGTGGGTTCCGGGGGGATTGCTGGCCGGCCAGGCTAGCAACATCAGTGAGCCACAGTGCTAAAAACCAAGGTGGAGAAGCAGTTGAGGAACACATCTGGATGTCACCCTCTGTGCTCCACTTGGACCCTCCCAGGGGAGTCTCCTCCTCTAGCTGGGAACTGTATGAATTACATCTATGAAGTTGGGGGCAGGAAGAAGTTTATCAGGACAGATCTAATTTTAATTTAAGACATATGTCATGTTAGAACATGGTGTACACAGATAAACAAATAATTTCAAATCAAGAAAACCATGGTAAGAGTAAGTAGATAACATTTAAGATACTGAGTTGCCAGACAGCAGTGTAGGATAAAAGCCATGCCCACGTTACCACATGGACAGGAGCATGTGAAGTAGTCGGAAAACATGTGAGTGTTATATCCTGGGCCTGTCTGACTGAACTGCACGTGTTGTTTAAACTGGTTCTGAGAATCCTGGATTTTACTTGCAATGTAAAATCTAGAAATGGAATTTTGGCAGTCCCATATTTCTGCAGCCTCATCTGATTCTCTGGTCTGGCCTCACACACCTCACACACATTGTATCCACATGCAATAAGAAGTAAAAAGACAGTATAAAACAAGGTAAAGATGTTTCACTAACAATGTAAATATTGATAATATGGAAACATATATAATATATAATATAAAGTATCATATACACATATACATTCACATACTATATATATACATAACCTTTTTTGGTGTGTGTGTGTGTGTGTGTGTGTGTGTGTGTGTGTGTGTGTGTGTGTGACTCTGCCTTGCTATGTAGCTGTTGCTTGGCAAGCACTCTCTTAAGAGAACTAGACTGGCCACAAGCTCACAGCAATCCCCCTGCCTCTTTCTCTGTAGTGCTAGGATTACACGTGTGTACCACTGCACCCAGTTTTCCGTTTTTCCGTTGAAGGCTGAGTCTTATTTCCGGTGTCTTATGGGCACAGTGTGGTAACTGGGTATGCTGGCCGATCAGGTTTCCCCCTGACGCCTCTACACAGCTGATAGAATTCTCCAACAATGGAAAGTGGAGTCCTGGACGGGTTGCCAAGGTAACCTGATCATCTCTGAGAGTAGACCCCTGGCGAAGGTGCTGGGGTTGTCAGGTGTTCCTTGGGCCTTCTCTGACTGCTCATGTTGGTGAGTGTCTAGTCACATGACTGTGATGAGGAGAAAGGGGTGCTGGTGTAGACCCCTGCACATGACCCTGGAGGTGTTTTATTAGTAGAACCTAATGTTTCTCTAAAACTTGGTGCAGCTCCTTGGTTACTAAGCATGCGATGATGGAAACATATGATATCGTATTTTTTAAAGCTTTATTTATTTATTATTTATTTATTTATATATGTTTTGCCTGCACCCATGTAATGTATACATGTGTACCACATGCCCATGGAAGCCACACGAAGCTCTGGGCTCTGCTGGAACTGGAGCTACAGATGATCATGAGCCACCACGTGGGTGCTGGGAATTGAACTTGAGTCCTCTTCAAAGAGCAGCCGGTGCGCTGGACTGCTGAGCTGTCTCTGCAGCCCATCACTGTATATATGTTTAGTATTGAGGCTGGGAGAGTGTAAGAGACGGCTGAGCAGTTGGGAATTTGCTTTACAATTATGAAGACTGGGCTTCAGATCCCAGCACCCATGGAACAAGTCAGGCATGTCTGTAACAGCGACTCTGAGGGCGCAGAGGCAGGAGGATCCTGGGACTTGCTGATGTACAGCCTCTCCAAGAAAAGTGTGACCTCCAGACGCTAGGAGAGACCCTGCCTCAAGGGAACAAGGTGGGGTGCCATAGAGGAAGACACCTGGCACCCTCTTCTGGCTTCCACTTGCACACACAGTTCTGACACAGTCACAGATACAAACACACATATATGACTCTTTTCCCCCACCCCCCACATTTTGACTGTCCTACATCTAGTTCATTGCAACAAGTTTCGACATGCCTTATGTTGATCTCAATACAAGTTCAGTGTGGTTTTGATGAAATCCTGATATGCTAGATGATTTCTGAAGAAAACAAAACTCAACCTTAAATATGTTCATGTTAGCAGCTGCGTATGAACCGGGTAAGCCAGAAGACCCCAGGGAAAAGCAGGCGTCTTACCCACGTACAGTGTTTTTTTATTTGTGTTGTTTGAGGCTTAGGAACATGCATGGAGTTCATTGGGGAGGTTTTGTAGCTTTGAGGAAGGCCACTCTAAGGAGTGTTAGAGGTGGCGTTTAGCATCCACCTGTGTTTAGTTAAGCAGCAATGAGTTGTCCGCAGCAAGGATTCATCTTTCCCGACCACTTAAGGGAATGTTTTATGTTTTAATTTGTGTATTATGTATGTCTTATGAATTTAGGCCATGTATATGGGGATTATCCAAGGAAGCCATAAAAGGATGTCCGATCTCCTAGAGCTGGAATCCTAGAGATAGCTGCGAGCCACCGTGTGGGTGCTAGGAACTGAACTCAGGAACTGAACTGTGCTCTTAAAGCATGAGCCAGCTCCCCTGTCCTCTTAAACTTTTTAAGTTTTATTTTTCCTCCGAATCTACACTGTTGGGCAGAGAGCAGTTGATTACTGGGCAGATTAAACTGCCCCAGATCTGTGTAATTCAACATATTATTCAATAAACTTTTTATAGGACTAATATGTGGGGATGTGTGTTTATGTGGGTCCAGTTGTGCGAGCATATATGTGTTTCTTTGTGGAATGGTCATGTCATATTGACTCTCATAGGGACAGCCCCTTAATTAAGCTGCCATCTTGACAGATGGCTATTTCCTCTGGATCCTCTTCCTTCAGGATGATTTGAGCTGATCCTCCTTGGTGTGGACTCGGTAAACGTCTGGGGAGAGGCCCTGATTCACGGGCAGCCTTTGTGGCAGCAGCAGCCACTGTAAACTATCATGCTAACACACTTTATGAGGTGATTAATCTTAAGGTAGTGTGATCTGTGCCGACAGCAGGGACTTCAGACCATCCTGTCACCAGGGAAACCACAATTAGTACAGCGTACACATCTTCCCTTTGTGAGCAGAGTAACTCCTTTAAATCAGGCTCTGAATTAAAACCCGGTGCGCTCTGGGGTTAAACGAATAGAAGGAACTGTGGCATGGATTGTGGAACTTCGTTCATACTATTTAGTTCTTGAGATGGGACCTTCAGGCTGGCCTCAAACGTGACAGTGTAGCCAGGGATGGTCTTGAACCTTTGCTCCTCTGACCCCACCTTCTGAGTGCTGGGATTAGCGATGTGTACTGACCCACCTGGTTTATGTGATGCTAGAGGTGAAACCCAGGGCTTCGTGCATGGTAGACAGGCACTCTACCCACTCCAACCCCACCCTGTGGCATGAATGTTGGGTGGTGATTAGCCATCTTTAAATTATAGGCCAGTGAGATGGCTCAGTGGGTAACAGGCGCTTGCCAGCAAGCCTCATGACCTGAGTGTGAGCCCTAGAACCACTCGTGGTGGGAGCAGAGAGCCGGCTCCTGCAAGCTGTCCCCCGACGTTCACAGGTGTTCCGCGGCATGCCTCCTCCGTCCCAAATAAACAGATGTGAAGACATGGATTTCATGGACAGGCAATGGAAGCTGGGTGATGAGACGCTGTCTCCCGATGAGGGGTGGATGAGGAGAGTCAGGAGAAAGCCTAAGAGACTATTTCTAGGAGAGAGAGGAAAGGTGTCAGGCATTACGGGGTGAGCGATAGGACAGCTGATATCAGAGAAACAGAAGAAAGACTTAAAGAACAGGAAGTTCTCGAGACTCCCCTGAGGGGATGGGAGGGGGAAGCCATCTCTTAAAGGTGGCCATGGAGGAAAGGGACGGTGGCCCCACCCACAGGCCAAGCTTTGGATCCAGTTGTGATCTGGGAGAGAAGGACTCCTCTGGTATAATGCGTCAAAGGCAAGAGGAGGCCCATTTTGTCACACTCTGTGTCTAGGTGGCCCTGCTGCTAGCCCTCATAAGAGTACACCTGTTGTTTAAATCGGGCTATTTCTGGAAGGCTGATAATAAGGAACAGGGAGCCCAAGGTCACCCCACTCCACAGCCCAGGGATGGGGACAGTGTGAGGCCATCCTGGATTCCAGGAAAGCCAGATGCTAGCACGATTGAAAGCTCAGGGGACCAGGGACTCATCTTAGGCACTTAGTACCTGGAGAGGGAGCCTTGTCCTTGGCTTGGGGACACATCAGTAGTCCCAGCATCCAGAAGACAGAAGCAAGAGGGTGCTGAGCATGAGGCCAGCCTTGGCTACACAGTGAGGTCCTGCTTGCCAAACAAAATAAACCAACCCTTGTGTGTGTGTGTGTGTGTGTGTGTGTGTGTGTGTGTGTGTGTGTACCGACTGTTAACAGTTTGAAAATCAAATGCCCCCCCATAGGCTCATGATTTTGAATGCTTGGCCCCCAGCTGATGGTTCTGTTTTAAGGTTGTGGAGCCTTTAGGACAACTGTTCTCAATCTGTGGGTCATGTCCCTTTGAGGGTCAAATGACCCTTTTACTCAGGTTGCCTAAGACCATTGGAAAACAGAAATTTACATTACAGTTCATAACTCTAGGGACATTACAGCTATGAAGTAGCAACAAAAATAATTTTATGGCTGGGGGGAGGTCATCACAGCACAAGGAACTGTATTAAAGGGTCACAATGTTAGGAAGGTTGAGAACCTCTGCTTTGGGAGGTAGAGACCCCTGATTTCTGTCCCCCACTCCCACCTACTCCTGGGGCATATCATCTTCCTATGAGGGCTTGATGGATTCCTTCATGTGAGTGGTCATCTGAGAATGCTGTGAGATAGGAATTCAGGGGTGGGGGAGGTAACCCCAGGTGCAGCTCTTGGGCAAGTCACATCAGGTCTCTTCTAGGTTCAGGGGACGCATCCGACAACTTCCCCCATGGTGAAGGAGAACAATGTGGCTGGTTTAGGACAGGTCAGAGTGGGTCCCAGCTGTGTCAATCACTGTCTTGGGATAGAGGGATCTTCTTGTTACTCCAGGAAGTAACTCCTGATGGGCAGAGTTGCCTAGGAGCAAATCCCTTGAGATGATTAACATTGTCAACTTGACAGGAGTTAGAATCAACAAGGGGGTGTGGCTCTGCGTGTCTGTGAAGGCGTGACTAAGTTAGGTTAATTGGGGTGGAAATACCACCTTCATTGTCAGCAGCACAATCCACGGGCTGGGGTCCAATGGAATAAATTTAAGACACTAAGCACCAGCATTCATCTCTCGCTGCTTCCCGACTGTGGTCTCAGCTGCCTCACCATACTGCTTCCGTTCCCAGCTGTGATGGACCATGCCCTCAAACCCCACATCAGAACAAATCCATAAGTTAATTTTGTCAGGCATTTTATCACATGACAGATAACTAATGTTATTGCCTCTCTTGTCCACCCCACACTCCCTCTAAAGTACGTCGGTCCATCCTTCAAGATTCTAGCCTTTCAGCACGCATGGATCCTGCCCGATAGGACCTGCTGTGTACCCGACCCTCTTTACTGAGAAAGGACAGGGAGGCAAAGGAGTGAATGGGGGCTGACTCATTAAGTTTTGTTTTTGGGGTCACCACCAGCCTCACCTCAACTGAGCAGATCAGTTGTCTCTGCTGTATCTCCTGCTGGGCCACAGGACTTGAGCTGATCTCCAGAGAGCCCTCTTCTGAGAAGGGCCACTGGATTGGATTGATGGGAGCTGTGTGTGTTTAAAGACTTATTTCATTTTAAATTGTGTGAATGTGTGTGCACATGTGTGCACGTGTGTGCGCGTGTGTGCAGTGCCTGTGGAGGCCAGAGGTGTTGCACCCCTTGTGGAGTTAACAGGCAGTTGTGAGCTGCCCAGTGTGGATACTGGACACCGAACTCAGTTCCTCTGAGAGAACAGCAAGCTCCCTTAATTTGCTGAGCCATCTCTCCATCCCTGAACTGTGTACTTTGGAGTACAAGTAGGAGGTGTGGAGAAGGGTTTGGCAGAGAAGTTGATTGCTTCTAACAGGGCACAGAGCATCAGAACCTGTCATCTACTTTCCGGTTGCTGTGATGAGATACCGTACACACCTAAGAAGGAAGAGTTTATTGAGGGCTTGCTGTTTCAGAGGGCGAACCCATCACCATCATGGCAGGGAGCATGGCAGCATGCAGGCATGGTGCCGGGGCAGGAGCTGAGAGCTTATATCTTGAAACACTAGCATCCACGTGCAAAGAGCGCTCACTGAGAATGCTGTGAGCTTTTTGAAACCTAAAGCCCGTTCCCAGTGACAAACCTCCAGTGTGGCCACACCTCCTAATCCTTCCCAGACAGTTCCACCAACTGAAGACCAAGGATTCAAATATAGGAATCTGGCGCAGGGCTTGGGGGGTTAGGGGGTGGGGTGGGGTGTCTATTCAAACTACCACAGGAACTAATCCTAAACCAGTGGGATCCTTGAGGTGGTAAAGGTATGGTGGTTGCTAGTGTGTTTTCTTGGGGTTTTTCAGATGATTACAGCTGGGAGGGAGTTTAGTGATTTGATTTGAGGAATTGGTTCCTATGGTTATGGAGGCTGAGCCACAACTGACCTGGTGGCTGGAGCCCTGGGGAGGAGGCTTGAAGTTATCCATTGGCGGCAAGTCCCCCCTACCTTGCTCCAAGTGGTCGGTCGGTCTCGTTCCATTTCCACCTTGAGTGGATCGATGAGAGTCACAGGAAAGGCCATCTGCTTTTTTCATATCTAAGAACTTATACCTTAACTTGATCCAACATCCAGAATAATGGCGACTATGCTGTTTATTGTCAGCTTGGCAGGATCTGCAGTCACCTGGGAGGTGGGTCCCTGGGCATACCCCTAGGGGGCGATCTTGACTGCGTTAGTTGAAGTGAGAAGTCCTCCAGACTGTAGGTGGCGCCATCCCCGGGATGGGATCCTGGGACTGCAGAGGCTGGAGAAGGGAGGTGAGCAACTGCACGCATGCACTCCCCTCTGCCTCCTGACTGTGGATGTGATCAAAGGGCCTGCAGCTCTCACTTCCCCGCCCTGTAGGACAGCACAAGGAAGCATGGGGCAGAATAAACCCTTTCTCCCTTAATTTACCACTGCCACGGCATCTTACCACAACAGGCAAAGATAACAAGACAGTGACTACCTATCTGGGCATGGTGACCCAGCCAAGTAGCCACAAAACTAAGCATCCTCAGGCCCCCTAGGCTGGCAAATCCCCCTTTTTGCCATGACTACCATGTTGTAAGGTATCCACCAGAGAGGACTGCCTGGATGTGGGTTCAAGCCAAGAGGAAGTCTTTATTAACTGCCAGTAGCAACACGGGGTGTCTGGGGACAGTCCCAAGCCTTTCTCTAGGGGAGCACAAAACCCACATCCTGGCTTGGGACACTTCAGTTAATAACAGCAGTTAGCCAGAAGTCGGACTACAGAAGCCAGAGGGCGGCAAGGTTAGTTCACTGAGGCACTTTCCCAGAACTGTGGGCTTTGACAGGTTAGGTCTTTGTTCTTCTGTTGGCAGAGGTTGCTGCCCGTGGGCACAGTTCCAGGGCCTGAATGGTGCTTCTACATTGCTGTCAGATGTGTTAAGGTGTGGGATCCCGTTACACACAAAACTCTGGGCCTGCTTCAGGAAAGCCGAAGGAACCTGATAGGTTCTGACCTAATCATAGGTGGCCATTTTACCCTCATGCAGGCTGGTCTCTAGAGTGGCGGCGGTGGAAGGAAGCCTCCCATCCAGGAACCGTGTAGTCCCAGGGAGCTCTTTCAAACTACATGACACCTGCGTGGTGCTACGTACTAGTTAAGGGCAAGAGAAATTTGCTAGAGGCAAGCCTACCTTGTAGATCGGCTGTTTCTCAGTGACCGAGACCTACAGAAGTGCGACCCCAGTGTGAGTCAGGTAAATTGGCTCTGTGACTTTCATGCTGTGCCTTCCTGGGGTTGGGGCACGGCTGGGCGTCTGTCAACTCTGCCTCCACTCAAAGACTCGGAGCTCTCACACCTTGGCAGCGTTAGTGAGTGTGTTCCTCGCTGCTTCCTAGGAAGCTAAGTGTCGGGTTATTTTCTGTTACAGTCTGCGATGTGGAAGGCTCATTGGCTGTTTTTCCATAAGTGCTCTGAGGCCTGGAGACAATAATTGGCTGCGTGCCAACATGGACCAGGAAGGAATCTGGCCAAATGCATCCTGTGGCACTGGAGCCTCTCTCACTAGCTGTGCTTGGGCTCTGCGTTCCGGGAGATCTGGAAGGGCGTTTCCCCCAGTGGCTCACTCTAGTGTTTTAGCATATGCTAGTGATTCTCGATCCTTTAAAACCCATCTTTCTTATTCGCTTCTGCAGAGTACAGCTTTGGACAGTCCCTCTCCCACCTGCCATTAGATGCCTGGCATCACAAAATTGCAGGTTAAACGCAGTGGTTACCATAACTAGCCATCTGTCAGCTAACTGGCTATAACTGGGGTCATTCCTTGTAGCTCCGAGCTGCGTTTCCCTAGTTCTTCCTTTTTAAGGGATAATGTTTGTTTCCACCTTTATGTTAGAGATTGAGCATCTGAAGCTGACCTGAAGACCTGTTGTTGATAGGAAAGCCCAGGAAGCCTTAGGAAGGTGGTGGCTCGATCAGTACAGTGGCTTCTAGGCAAACATGAGGACTTGAATTCAATTCCCAGAACCCACAGTATTCAAAAAAAGAAAAAAAGCAAGCTAGGTGCTAGTGTGTGATTTTAATCCCAGAAACATGGAATGAGGCAGATGACTGGGGCTCACACACCAGCGAGAATAGCCTAATTGGAGAGCTCCTGGCCAATAAGAGACCCTGTCTCAAAATAAGGTAGGCTGCTTCTGAGTAACGACAGCCAAGGTTGTCTTTTATGCCTTCCCATACACATGTACACATGTTCCTGCCTACATGTGATTAGTGTACATGTAAACACACACACGTACAAACAGCCAAGGTTACACACAGACATACAAACAGCCAAGGTTGTCTCTTACCCCTTCACATGCATGTGTACACATGTACCTGCCTACATATGATTAGTGTACATGTGTACACATACACACACACGCGTGCGTGCACATACACACACACACACACACACACACACACACACACACAGAACCCTACTCTCCAGGATGTTTGGGGCTTCTGGGGACAGGTACATCTGGTGCTGGCCTTCCCATAGTCTCAGACCTCCCAAAGACTGAGACCGTTGGTGTGGTGACTTCTGATTTCTTCAATGGCTGTCTAGGGTCTCTGTTCTTGGGAGATGGAAAGCAGCAGCTTAGAGCCTGTAGCACACACCACAGTGTGGCCTTGTTCCTTGTCTCTCCCTACCCGCCATTTTCTTTCGGGCATGTCAGCCTGAGATCTAGGCTGCAGGCGGCCAAGGACAGTTAAGGATGGACTTGTGCCTCATCCAAAACCGTAGGCTTAAAATGTTATTGGACTTGAGTGCGCGTGCATGCGTGTGTGTGTGTGTGTGTATGGATGTGAGTGTGTATGTATATGTGTGTGAGTGTGTATGTGTGAGTGCATATGCGTGTCTGCATGTGAATGTGTCTGTGTGTGTGTGTGTGTTGGTATGAGTGTGTGCACATGTGCATGGAAGCCAGAGGTCAATGCTGAGTGTCTTTATTACTCTGTGCTTCACTTTTTCATTCAGGCTCTCACTGCCCCTGGGGTCACTGATTTGGCTGGGCTGATCATCAGGGATCTGCCTGTCTCCACCTTCCTAGAGCTGGGATAATAGTATCAGTGTGTGCTGTCATATCTGACTTTTTAAATGGATACTGAGGACCCAAATTTGGGTCCTCATCTTATATGACATGCATTTTACTGACTGAGACATCATATATATGTGTGTGTGTGTGTGTGTGTGTGTGTGTGTGTGTGTGTATGTGTGTATTAAATATGTGTACATATTTAATTTGGTGGCTTTGATTATGTGTTTCTCATGTGTAAACTTTATAGATGACAAAGTCACCTCAAAGTGGTAAAAGCTTGGATACCCTGTTAGAGTCAGAGTACACACATTATTTCGCATGTAATGTCCAAGTTGTAGTTGGTATTAGGAATTGACTTACATGGAATGTTTTATTACATGCGCCATTGTATGAAGAACAGAACTAACCCTGCCTATGCAGCAGATAAGAAATAACTCGTGTAGCTTGTGAGGCGGGGTGGAGACTCACAAAGGGGTTGTTCTGCCTTCTGAGCCCATGTGTCACTGCATGGGGGAGCCATTTGGCCTTTGTCTCCACCTATAGGATGAGGGCACGAGGCCTGCTAGCCAGGTCAAAGATGAATTGATCCTTGAATCAGGACACAATGTCACAGTGAAAAGGACAGTGTGGTTTCTTTTGAGAATCATTCTTTCCTGTAGCTACTTCCATTGAAACTTTATTTCATTATGATTTAGTATATGGGCGTTCTGCCTGTGTGTCTGTCTGTACCCTCTGCGTGCGCCTGGAGCCAGCAGAGGCCCCAGGAGAGCATCTGGGAACTGGAGTTACAGATGGTTGTGAACCACTTTGTGGGTGGAATCGAACTCAGGCTCTCGGAAAGAGCAGCTGGTGCTCTTAACCACTGAGCTGTCTCCAGCTCCTTGTTTTCATTTTTCTTACGCTGTCCTAGTGTAAGGACATCGTGTTTTAGTGTTTATCATTGGATGTGTGACGTGAGTGAGTATGGCGTGTTTGTCCACAACAGTTGAATCAGAGGACGACTTTCAGGACGAGCCTTCTCCTTCTATTTTGTTTGTGAGCTGGGATCTCTAGTTTCTGCCACGCTGCATACCCCAGGCTGGCCAGCCAACGCGTTTCTAAATGATTCTGTTTCCTGTCTTGGTATAGGAGCCTTGGGTTTACAGTGCACACCACTGCCAAGGAGATTGTCTTATATGAGTCTGCAAGGTTGCTTTCCCATGCTTTCTGATTCCTCTTCCTCTTCATCTTCCTCTTCCTGCTCATCTTTTCTTCTCATCCTCTTTCCTTCTCTTCTTTCTGCATCTCCCCTCCCCCTCCCTCCTCCCTGGAACCGAGCTCGATGCCCTCACGCATACTAAGCAAGCTCTACACCGAGCTGCATGCTCTGCTCTTGTATTTCTTATTTATTGTTTGTTGTGATTCTAATATAAATCAGGGAGTGTGATTTATACTGGTTGATTTGTAGGGATAAAGGCAGAACCATAAAAGTAAGCAAAAAAGAAAATACCTTTGGTATTTTGGAAGAAAAATAGAAGGCACCTCATTTCTGCGCACATTTTTCTAACACAGTAATTGTCCTTCTGACATGCTATCGGGGAAAATAATTTCTTTCTTTCATTTTGGCCATTGTATAATCATCCCGGCATACCTGAGGATAAACATCTATCCACTTAACACCCATGAGAGGAGAAGATGAGGTGTAGATTTCTTCCTGACAGAGGAATTATCGCCGTAGGGCGAGGGCGTGTTCCATGGCGTTTGCTAACACTGGGGTCAATGAATCTCAGCAGCGCTGTGTGATTACACGGCTTCCCTTTGAGGTCTAAAAGGCATTGGTAAGCTGAGAGGAATCATACATGTACAGGACTTTTGGCTCAAAATATATTAACAGAGGACCCTTGGGAGCCAGGTTTCAGGTGGGGAAGGAGTGCCCTTGCAGTCCTCCCTGGAGATTGACTAGGCTCTGACTGACAGTCATCTGCCCGGCGTTCCGATGACGACCATTTGTTTGCTTTTGCCTTTGTAGAGATAACTGAAGTGTTACTTATTTCTATCAGCAAATTAGACTTAATTGCTGCAGCATACACACAAGGCTAGCCGCAGGAGCCCCTGACCTGCATGAACGGTGCTCTAGGAGTCCCTGTCATGTCCTGCCATCACAGCTTCCAGGTGTGACCATAGCAGACGCCATGCCGACTTCATACGTGTTATCACCTCACAGCGTGTTTGCTTTTATGTGCCTGTATATGTGTGTGTATGTGTGTGTGTGTGTATGTATATATCTGTGTGTATGTTGTGTGTCTGTGCATGTTCTTGCCCCGTACAGGTATGTGTATGTACCTTGTGTTCACATGTTTATGGAGGTCAAAGACTTCATTTCTCAGATGCTGTCTAATCACTTCTTTTTTGAGTAAGGATCTCTCATTGCCTTGGATTTATACATTTTTATTCATGTGTATGTGTGTGGTGTGTGTGGTGTGTGGTGTGTGTATGTGTGTATGTATGTATGTGTGTGTGTGGTGTGCATGTGTCTGTGTGTGTGTCTGTGTGTGGTGTGTGGTGTGTGTGTGTCTGTGTGTGTGTATGTGTGTGGTGTGTGGTGTGTGTGTATGTGTGTGTGCATGTGTGTGGTGTGTGTGTGTCTGTGTGGTGTATGTGTGTGTGTGTGGTGTGTGGTGTGTGGTGTGTGGTGTGTGTGTGTCTGTGTGGTATATGTGTGTGTGTGTGGTGTGCGTGTGTCTGTGTGGTGTATGTGTGTGTGTGTCTGTGTGTGTGTATGTGTGTGTGTCTGTGTGTGTATGTGTGTGTGTCTGTGTGTGTATGTGTGTGTGCATGTGTGTGGTGTGCGTGTGTCTGTGTGTGTGTGGTATGTATGTGTGTCTGTGTGGTGTGTGTGTGGTGTGCATGTGTCTGTGTGTGTGTGTGTGTGTGGTGTGTGTGTCTGTGTGTGCGAGTGTGTGTGTTAGGGGGACAGGGTCTCCTGTCTCTCAGGCTGTATTCTGTATCTTGTTTGTTTTATGTTATGGTTCCTTTAGCTAAGGATGTTCTTGAACTTCAGTTCTTCCTGCCTCTACTTCCTGGTTACTGGCACGCACCGCCATGCCTGGTTGATGTTGTGCCCACAGCCTCAGGGTGTTAGACAGGTATCAACCTACACTGTCCGCCCTTTCAGACTTACTGAATGCAGGCGAGACTCTTTATTGCTTGTTTCCAATGACAGTCAGCATGAAGATGGCATGTTACCCCTTCCTGAAAACTGCTCCACCCCACCTGGGGTGTTCTCTTTCTAAATGGAGCGGGGATGGAGGGGGTGGGCGGGGAGGTTGCTATGTTTGTTTGTTTTATGTTGTGATTATTCATTTTTCCTGAGTTAGCAGGTGTCTTTTGATGTAGGATATCTTTTTAGTAAAATTTTAAATTTTTACATAGTCAAATTATCAGCCTTAAGAGACTGAAAATTGTCTATAAAAGTTATTTGTCACTTTGGGATCCTTTTTTTATTTTTTGTGGTGTGTGTGTGTATGTGTGAGTGTGTGTGTATGTGTGTGTATATGTGTATGTATGTGTGTGAGTATATGTGAGTGTGTGTTTGTATGTGTGTGTATGTGTGTGTGAGTGTGTGTGTGTGCGTGCTTGCGTGCACGTGCACACACATGCATGCATTGGGAATCAAATGCTGAACCTCCCATGTCCAAGCATACATTCTGTCCTTGAACCGAATCTTCATCCTAGTTTTATAATTACACCAAGACTGGCCTAGGGTACTTCAATCACTGTAGTTTGTTTTTTCTTGGTGTGGAATTGATCTGGTTTAAGACATAAGAAAGATAGCTCGTGTGTTTGGGGAGGGGTAGATCAGTGGTTAGTGCTCTTGGCAGAGGACCAGGTTTCCAGTACCCACATCAGACAGCTCACAATTACTTGTAACTTCACCTGTGGACCCAGTGCCCTCTTCTGATCTCTGATCATACCGCTCACGCATGCACTCATAAATAAAAAGTGAATCTCTTAAAAAAGGTTATCCACCTTCGTTCTCTTCTGCTTGGTTTCCATTGCTTTTTGTTGCATAGTCCATCCCTCCACCCCCGTGGTACACCACCGTGGTACTAACCAGTTCCCTGTTTCTCTAACAAATACCCAAGCTAAAAGCTTAGGAACAAAGAAAAGTTTCCTTTGGGACCCCCAGTTAGGAAATGTCAGTTTTGATCAGCTTCATCCGGGAACGTAAGGCTTCTGCTGTGTGAGGCAGCCTATCATAGAGGATTATCTCATGGCCCAAGTATGGAAGAGAAAGGAACGGAGTTCCATAGTCCCTTTAAATGGCACACCGCAGTGACCTAAAGCTCCCACAGTCCCCACCTCTTTAAAAGTTTCCATTGCATCCCTGTAGCTGCCCTCTGGGCACAGCACCTAACAACCCTCGCCCTTAAATTAAATCCAACATTTGGCTCCACCTCCAGCTTCTCTCTGGTTTCTCGCTGACTCCTGGTGCTGGTCACAGCCTGCCCTGTCATGCTACTGTATCAAAATGTTGTCATTAAGTCATGCGTTCATACTGCAAGACCAGCGTACCTTAATGTCCTGTGCAAGGGCTTGTCAGCCATTTTTGAGTGTTTCTGTGAGAGCGTGTTTGTGTGTCCACATATTTGTGTACATGATACAGCATGCATGTGGAGGTCAAAGGGCAACCCCAGGTGTTGTCTCTTGTCTCCTTGTTTGAGACTGGTCACTTGTCTGCTGCTGTGGACAGCAGGGTGGCTGGTCTATGCTTCTGGAGAACCTCCTGTCTCCCCATAGGAGCCTGAGACTAATAGGTGCACACACACCCCTCCCCCACCCCCTGCACCCGCTTCTGACACCCCTCCCCCAATCTCTTCAGCTTTCCAGTTGGGTGCTGGGCATCTGAGCTCCGGTTCCTGCAGTCTCATAGAGTGCACCTTACCCCCTGACTGGATTGATTTTATGCGTTACTTAGGGGTTGAGGTCTAGGAGGCAGCCTTTCTGAGAACAGGGCCATTCTCAGTACTATGTGCTGGGTGCACTTAGTACTCCTTTAAGTCCCTTGGGAGTGTTCAACAGCCTGTAGAGCCCCCTGTTCCTCTCGGTTGTTAAGGATTTTTGTCCCTTGGTTGCTTTGTTGCTGGATGTGGCAGCTCATGCCTGTATCTCGGCACTTGGGAGGCAAAGGCAGGAGAGTTGGACTTCTCTACATAGTGAGTTTGAGGCCAGACTGGGCTACAAGAGACCCAGTCTCAGAAAAGAAAGGAAGGAAGGAAGAAAACGGTTCAGGGATTTCCATTGTATTCGATTAATGAGTTTTGTTATCAGAAGTGGGTGTGGCTGTGAGGTGGACAGATTGTAGATCGGAGGAGTTCTCTCTCTATACTGTTTGTGGCCTAGGGATGGAATTCAGTCATCCGGTGGGTGTTTTTGGCAAGTACCTTCTCTATCAACTGAGGCCTCTCGCTGCCCTCCATTGTATTTTTTGTTTGATTCATTGTGCATGCAGGTTTCTGTGTGTTGAATTGATTCTCTTAGATCTAAATGTATCATTATTGGCTGATACTGTTTCTCTTGACTTTCTGGATATGCAGTCTTAGCTGTTAGAAGGGGTGACCGCTTTGTCTCACTGTTTTATATCAGATTTCTTCTTATAACCATAGCGATATGTGTGTGTGTGTGTGTGTGTGTGTGTGTGTGTGTGTGTTATGTAGCTGAGAGTGCTCTTTAACTTGTAAAACATTTTACTTGTTGCCTGTGTATAGTGTGAGCAGGTGTGTGTGTGTGAGAAAAAAGAGTACGTGTGCTGGGGGCATGCATGTGGAGGTCAGTTCTCCTTTTCGTTCTTGATCCCGGGGATGGGACTCAGGCCACCAGGCCTTCACAGCAAGTCCTGATCTACAGACAACAGGCTGGAGGAAGGGAGAAGGGGGAGGGGGAGAGGAGCAGAGAGGGAGGGGGAGGAGAGACACTGGGCCTGGTTTAGGTTTTTGTAACCTCAAAGCCCACCCACAGTGACACGCCTCCTCCAACAAGGCCACACCTCCTAATCCTTCCCAAACAGTTCCATTAAGTGGCCCATACTGGCCTTTACTTCTGGCCCCCCTGCTTCTACATCCCAAGGTCTGAGATTTCAAATGCGACCCCCCTGCCCACAGCCCTTCCCCCACTAACCTTCAAGGTAATTCTGAGCAAGATAATACCAATGTGCTGGGCAGCGGTTGTGTTGACCTGTGTCTTAGTTCCGTTTCTGCTGAGATGCTCCCAGCCTCTCTATGAAGCATGGAACCCAGAAGTGCAGGTGACCATGTGTACTGATTTACATTTTCTAATTTTTATTTTACCTAATGGGTATGAGTGTTTTGCCTCTGTGTGTGTGTGTGTGTGTGTGTGTGTGTGTGTGTGTGTGTGTGTGTGTGTGTATGGTGTGCCCACGGGAGCCAGAAATAGGTGTCAGATACCCTGGAACTGGTTTACAGACAGATGTGAGACACCATGTGGGTGCTGGGAACTGCACCCAGGTCCTCTCCAGAAAAGCTCTCAGGGCTCTTAGCTGCTGAGCCATCTCTCTTTCCAGCCCTGTGTTGATATTTTATCTCCATTACTTGGTTAATAAAATTCTGATTTCAAGAGAGAGATTACTTTATTCCTTTGATAGACAGGATTACGGACTGATGATGTCCTGAGGGGAATCACCGAGTGGCTACAGTGGAAAATGAAGCAGTACACACCCAGAAATGGAGAAGCCACCAGTGAGGCAGGACGGACAAAAGCCTAAGTCAAACTTAATGAATATAGGTGACCAAGGCGACAAGCAAGAGTGGCGTGGAGAAATACGAGAGCCTTTGCTGAAATGTCCGGACGGGTGTGGCACTTTAAGTGATTTATCTTCATTATTTTAAAGTATGTATATTTGGTTTTATGCGTGCAAGTGCAGGTGCCCACAGAGTAGAGAGGAAGATACTTACACAGCCTGGAGTTGAAGTTACAGGCGGGCGTGAGCATCCAGAGTCAGTGCTCAACTCTGGTCCTCTGCAAAAAGAGCATGAATTTGAACCCACGAAGCCATTTCTCTCTTTCATGTTACTCTCTCTTCTTTGTATCTGATCGAAGTCTTGCTCTCTTGTGCGCATCCCACCCTGCTTGCCAGCCCCCAGCCGCCTGCTTTGTAACCGTTCACCACTTATTTCCAGGATACTGAATTTGTCAGACAGCAGGGTAATTTGTCACCTTGGGTGGACACACTGTTGCTAAGACGACTGGCTACATCCTAGGGCCACAGTCTCCAAGCATGACACCTGACAGGGTCAAGGCTTCCCAGTGAGCATTCCGTGGCCACCAGCTCTTCTTGTTCTTGCCTTGAATGTTACCATGTGTTTTAGTAAGGTTTTACTGCTGAGAACAGACACCATGACCAAGGCAACTCAGTCCATTATCATCAAGGCGGGAGTGTGGCAGCATCCAGGCAGGCATGGTGCAGGAGGAGCTGAGAGTTCTACATCTTCACCTGAAGGCTGCTAGCAGAATACTCGCTTCCAGGCAGCTAGGGTGAGGGTCTTAAAACCCACACCCACACTGACACACCTACTCCAGCAGGGCCACACCTCCCAATAGTGCTACTCCTGGGGCCAAGCCTATACAAACCCCCACACCATGTTAGACAAGGCAATTTCTCTGAAGTATCCGCCCTTTGCTCTCTCTCTCTCCATCTCTTCCTGTGCGGTTTTCAGTCAAACCTGCTAGGGTTTGGGTCTGTAAGCCACCTCAACCACTATTAATGCATTTTTATAAATGGCCCACCATTTTTATTCAAGCTGAAGGGGTTCTCTGTCCCTCTCAAGCAAGTCCCTTGGAAAGTGCTTCTCTAGATGCTGAGGCAGCTGTGGGTAGGGGTAAGGGGAGGGATGGGAAGGGGTGGGAGGTGGGGTAACAGGCTCCACCCTCAGCTGGTGGCAGAGCTTGGCAATGTCATTCATCTGATACCTGTTTCATGAAGGGCAGCCAAGGCCAGGTAATGTGTAGCAGGCTGAAAGTCCCCACAGATAGGTTCTAAGAGGCTATGGTGGTTTGAATGATAATGACACCAGTTGTGTTTAAATGCTTGCTTCCCACTTAATGCAACTGTTTGGGAAGGATTAGGAGGTGTGGCCTTGTTGGAGGAGGTGTGTCACTGTGGGTGGGCTTTGAGGTTTCAAAGGCCCAAACCAGGCCCATTGTCTCTCTCCTCTCCCTCCCTCTCTGCTCCCCTCCCCTCCCCCTTCCCCCTTCCTCCCTCTCTCTGCCTGTTACCTGTAGATCAGGACATAAAGGTCTCAGCTACTTCACTGACACTATGACCACCTTGCTTGCTACCAGCTCTCTGCTGTGACACTTATGGACTAACTCTGTAAAACTGTAAGCAAGCCCTCAATTAAATGCTTTCTTTTAGATGTTGCCTTGGCCACAGTGTCTCCCTGAGAGGAATAGAGCAGTGACTAAGCGCAGAGGCCATTGTGTGAAGATTCAGAGGTGAAGCCCACCTTTCAGTGGAGCTCCCAGGACACTGGACTGCCAAGTATAGAGGACATTTGCCAGGAGAACAGAGCTAACTCCTGTGAGATGCCTGCCGACCAACTGTATCTCACGTCCCTCAAGGGGTTGGCCCTAAGCTGATGACTCAGGAAGGATCTCCTGAGCTGTCCAGCCATACTGGCTAGTCAAGTCCTTGTGCCTTCAAGACACAGGGAGCATCTCCACCACGGTCACCCCCTTACACATTGAAGCCTCCCTCTGCAGCCTTACCCCGTGTTCTCCAGCTCAGCAGGCAGAGATGACCACGTCCAACCACACAGTGGTTGAGAAGCTTGCATGGATGTGTTATGTTTATATGAAAACCCACGACTCCTCTAGGTGGCAGGCTCTTTGTGACTGGGTCCTCTGCCATGTCTCTGGCCTTACTTTACTTCTTAGATGCTCCCATCCCAAGAATTCCCTAGGTTCTAGCCAGTGGCCGCCTGCTACTGCACTACATAACCAGAGACACTCCCTCCCTTTTGGAGCCATTGTTGTTCCCACCTGCCCCACCCCACACTCACCCTACTTGACTGACCGTCTCACTCCTTCATTTCCATTTCTTCTCCTTTTTGGTTTGTGTGTGTGTGTGTGTGTGTGTGTGTGTGTGTGTGTGTGTGCGCGTGTGTGTGTGTGCGTGCGTGCAGGTGAGCTCACCTGTACATGAGTTTCTTTTGTTCCTTGAGGCAGCACGCGCATGGCGGAGATCGGCGTTCTCGCTACTCTTTGCGTTCAGCACTTGAATACACCTTGATGTCCACTGTGGGTCATGGCTATTTGTGGCTTACCCAGAAGAGCAGAAGACTCTACTGGCTGGAGGGGTGGGGACAGACCAGGAAACACAGCTAAGTTCTTTCATATCACATAACAATTCCCACAAATGAACATGGCTGGAGGAAGGAGAACAGGAGGCCAGCACAAGATGATCTGTGGGTCTGCTGACCAGGTTTCTCCCCGTACCATATAAAGGCAGTCTTCTGCGTGAGGCACTGCGAGCGTCTCCAGTGGGAAGCTCACAGACTGTGGGGAGGGTGGTGCAGAACACGGAATGTCGTAGTCTGGGCCGTCTTGGAGAATGACGACTTCTGAGCACAGCGGGTGAGGGGTGATGATGTATTGTATACAATCAGTTGTGCCGTTCACTGTGGAGAGGCCGCAGTCCCGTGCTAGTTTATCTGAAGTGAGAGAAAAGCTGCCATTGGGCAAGTCAGACCCTGAGCGCCTGTTGAACTAAGAACACGGGGGCCATGATGTTCTTTACATTTATTGTGACTGGGCATGCTTGTGCCACTGCCCAGGTATGGAGGTTAGTGGTCAGTTTGTGGGAGGGGAGTCATTTCTCTCCTTGACCTTGTGGGATAGGACTGTAACTCAGGCCTTCAGCCTTGGTGACAAAGGGCCCGTATGCACCGGGAGCCACTCATTGCCAGCTCCATCATCATGATGTTTGCGAACAGCATGGACCAGAAGGCAAGTCAGGCATGGTACATGCCAGGAGAATACAGAATCGTAGAGGGGAAGGCCTTTTTGCTTGAAATTAGGATTCAGATTGCTCCCACCGACATGGACAGAGTAAACTACTTACCCAGCATAAAGAAATTGCAGCAAAGCATATTTTAAGAGTTGGACAGCAAAAGCGTATTGAAGTTGAGTGACCTGAAGCCGCTTACTCTCGTAAACTTCATCTGTGTCCTGCTGTTTATTGCCACTAGTGGCCATCAGTTTATGCGCGGTGCATCTTCCCGGAGTCCTTATGTGGTGCTTCTACGGGGCTCTTGGGTTAGACCCACCATGGAGCCAGGAGCTCTAAGGAGCCTCTTCGGGATGAGGGCAAGTTATCTGATGTAATCAGTTCCAGTGAGGACCAAGAGCGCCTGCGATATGGTTTTCTTCTGCCCTAATAAACGCCCACACGGTGGGTAATGGTCTGCATTTTTTGCTAATTGGTGATGACATCGCTGTTTCGACTCTGGAGGGTGAATCCTGTGCTGATTAAGAGCTGAAACTCAGCTTCGTGTGGCTGCACGCGCCTGCCATCTTCTCGTTGAGAGGTGGAAGCAGGAGAGCCAGGAATTCAAGGTCCTTGGCTACGTAGCAGGCTTAAGGCCAACTTGGCTACAGAAGATCCTGACTCAAAACTAAAGCAACAGAATCAGGGTGGCAAGATAGCTCAGTGGGTAGGGTGCTTTCTGTGGACTCCTGGTGACCTGAGTTTGATATCCTGGTACCCATATAAAAGTGGAAGGAGAGATCCAGCTCCACAAAGTTGTCCTCTGACTCCCCCCCCCACACACACACACATACTATGGCATGTGATTCCATATAGACACACGTCATGAACATACACACACACACACACACACACACACACACACACCAATAATAAATAGTTTAACTTTAAAAATGCACAGGTGAATGGACAGAGAGATAAAGACCAGCCTGGGCAACACAAGATGCTGACTTAAAACAAGAACCAGAAGAGATAAGTGGACAGACAGGTGGATGGTCGGATGGTACCCTAGCCAAGGTTACAATTGCTGTGATGAAAACGTGACCAAAGGCAGCTTGGGAGGAGAACATGCATTTGGCTTACACATTCACAGCATAGCCCATCATTTAAGGAAGTCAGGACAGGAACTCTAACAGGATGGGAACCTGGAGGCGGGAGCTGATGCAGAGGCCATGGAAAGGTGCTGCTTACTGGCTTGCTCCTCATGGCTTGCTCAGTCCGCTTTCTAACAAAACAACACAACCAGCCCAGGGATGGTGGTACCTACAGTGGACTGTCCCCTCCCCAATGGGTCACTAAGAAACTGCCCTAAAAGCTTGCCCACATCCCAATCTTATTGGAGGTATTTTCTCAATTGAGGCTCCTTCCTCTCAGATGACTTTAGCTCAAGTCAAGCTGACATAAAACCAGTGAGCTCAGATGGATGGACAGATAAATCCACTGGACTGGCCTTACGTTTCAGCTGCTGAAATGCTGTACGACTTGGGTTTCACGCTTCAGAATTCTGGAGTGTAAGGAATAAGAACCATTTGTGTTGATAGTATTGTTTTAGAACCCCTAGAAACTGTGTGAGTAAATGCTGACCTAAATAGATAAGTTAAGAAACAAATTGTGGTTGTAAAATTATAAAAGTTAAAATGGCTGTCTTTTACCCCTACTAGATTTGGAACTGCAGTGCCCCAAGATATCTGATAGATATCGTGCCAGAAACACACATCCCAGTTCCGTGGTGGTTTAGTGTCTCTAGCTGCCACACACTTTCTCTAACTTAATTCGCCACAAGAAAGAACACACCACACAATAACCTCTGATCCAATTGATGAGATATAATTGCCCACCTAGACATACAAAGCCCTGTACACATCCATCCCTTAAGAACATTCATAACAACCTGTGAATACACAGAGTGGAATGCTAACGTCAGCCTCCATGCTCTCTCCACAGCTTCTCCTGCTGTCTCCTCCAGTCTCCCTTCTCCTTCCGTTCCAATCTCCTCCTCTTCCTGTATGACAATCCTACAACAAATGGGTGGGGGTTGCTCCTGGCAGAAAATGGCAAGCTAATAAATGAAGGCTGGGTGGGGACACAGACCCCACCACCACCACAGGGTCAACATGACAATAATGACTGTGGTAGTCGGTGTTTTAGAATCTGTGTAGAAACAGATTATTTCGAGACTCTCAAAGCATCTTGCCCTGGGATGCAGGGAAATATCATAGTGGAGAAACCCAGCAAACAGTCACTAAGAGATGGAGGTTAACACCACCAGTTGGCATAGCAACACATACTACGAGTCTGATGGGCGGCACACCCTCTCTCGGTGTTCTTGGCAAAAGTGCATAAAACTTGGATCTCGCTGGCTCTAGGGATAATTTGAAAGTCACCAGCCAAGACATTGCAGAAGTACCAGATTGAAGAGATCCCGTGCTGTGATCAGCCTGGACGGGCATCACCTAGTACTGCCCTCTCTGTTTACTCCAGAGAAGGGCGCTAGGACTCAGATGCTCATCTCTGGGACAGAGACTAAGCCTGTAAAGTTGGGGCCTCTCCTGGGAGTTTTCTCCTCAGGATTTGCCTTCTGAACTCCTCATTTCAAGACATTCAGAAGTGACCAGAAATGGGTCACTACTTGGGAAGCAGGCAGGTGAGGAGCCCAGTGGGGGACGGTGGCAGGGAATTGAAATCTCTCTCATGGGGAAGGGTCAGCTTCTCTCATCCTTCAGGTCTTCTGACCATTTTATGCAAGTGTGTCCAACCTGTGGCCCATGGGCTGCACATGGCTGAGGATCGGCATGAATGCAGCTCAGCATATAAGCATACATTTACATTTCTTTGTTTGTTTGCTTGCTTTGAGATGAGGTTTCTCTGTGTATCCCTGACTGTACCTGGAACTTGCTCTGTAGATCAGGTTGGTCTCGAACGCAGAGCTCCGCCAGTCTCTGCTTCTTGAGTTCTGGAATTAAAGACATTTGCCACCGTGCCTGTCTTACAAACTTACTTTTAAAATTGAGCTTGGTTTGAACTGAACTGTGTGAGTATGAATTTTGTAGATGACAATGTCACAACAGCTAAAGGTTGGAGCTGTTCGTGAGAATGTTGTAGGCTAAGGGGATTAACCACTTAGACTTTGCTCTGACCATGATTCCTGACAGACCTCTGGGGAGGAAAGATGTATTTAATTCATGGTTTCAAGGGGATCTGATCCACCATGGTAGGGAAGGTGTAGTGGGATAGCCTATGGCAGGAGTGTGATGCTGGACCCTTCACATCAGACAGAACCAAGAAGCAAACAGCAAGGTGGGAAACAGGGAAGGCATATCCTTCTAAGGCTCACCCATAGTGACCTAGCCCTATCAGCCAGGCCCTGCTTCCTAAAGGTTCCATGACCTTCCCAAACACAAGCGTTCACCACATGGCCCTTAGCAGACACTGAAGACTTAAATGATAACATCAGGGTACCACGTGTTGTCATGTGACCATGTCACAGGAAGTCTTTGTGAAGAGAGACCCCATTCAGTGCCCACAGAATGTGGCTATCACATCTGGGCTGAGCAGTGAGGCATCCACAAGAAGCCCCGGTGGCTGGCCTAGGGCCCCCCATCTCCCTCCTACAGATAGCCTAGCTATGACAGTCTGAGCTGTCTTACAAAGAAGAACCCATTTAAGAGACTTACTTGGGGGTAGGGTGGGAGGGTAAAGGCGCTTGCTATGTGAACAACTCCATCCCCTAAGGAAGGAGAGAACCAACCCCACAGGGTTGTCTTCAGACCTTCACATGCACATACAACAACGCTAATAAAAGGTCAAGTTTTTATTTGATGTGTGTGTGTGTGTGTGTGTGTGTGTGTGTGTAGGCCAGAGGTTGACTGTGGGTGGCTTCCTCTCTTGCTCTTTACCTCATTTTTAAGATGCTCTCCCTGAACTCAGCACCCGCCATTTTTGCTAGGCTGGCCAGCCAGAGAGTCGCAGGGATCTGCCTGACGTTGGCTTCTGCTAGGGACTCAAGACACCATGCCCAGCTTTTGTATGGGTGCTTGGGGGGTGGAGTGAGCAAATTCAGCTCTGCATACTTTTGTCCAGCAAGCACCTTACCCACTGAACCATATTCCCAGCCAAGGTGTTTTTGGTTTTGTTTGTGGTTTTGGTTAGGAGAACCCTAAAGGGTTTCTTTGCTGCCGAATTAAAATAGAAGAAAATTAGCAAAAGCCCAAGACACAATTGTTCTTCTAGTGTTCCTCTCGAGAAGCCTTGCAAGAAAAACCAAATGGTAGGAGAAACTGAATTACACCGATAACATTTTCATATTCTAGCCTCATATAATCCCGTGTCTCCCTCACAGCTATCAGTGGGCCTTTCTAGAGTAAAACTCAAAAGCATGCCGTAAGTTTTTATAGCATATTGAATTTCATGGCATGGTTCTGAATTCTAACCTGACCCACAAGTATGGTTCACTGAAAGTCTTTTCCTGCTGTAGCCCTCGGTGCTTGGATGGTAATTGTTCATTCTCGGAAGCACAAGTGTTAGGTTTGTTTGTTTGTTTGTTTTTTTCCCAAATAGAAGGGAAGGTGTGTGTGTGTGTGTGTGTGTGTGTGTGTGTGTGTGTGTGTGTGTGTGTGTGTGTATGTGTATAAGAAAGTACTTCTTAGATGGAGAATTGACAGCCTAAAGCATTAAGTTTTTAAATGTGTCAGGTCAGCAGGGGTTGGGGCAGTTGTAGTATTTGGTGACTCAAGTGGCCGTTGGGACAGGGACCGTCATTCTCAGATCTAAATCCCCTCCGCCTACCCCTTCTTCTAGTAGAGCTAGGGCTGTGCTGTGAGCTGCCAGGTGCCAGCACAGGGGAGCTGTGCCTCTGTGACCCATGTGATGGGTGACCTTGCTGTCAGCTTGATGGCACTGAGAACGCCTAGGCCATTAGTGAGTTGCACATCGAGGCAGGTCTAAAGGCCCAGAGTTAGCTGATGGAGGGTGGCCCTTCCCGAATGTGGTAAGCTGGGGTCCGAGTGGATTAAGAGGAAAATGTAGGAAGCTTGCTAGTGTTCGAATTCCTCTTCCCTCTTCCTGGTGGCCCTGAGGTAAGCCATTGCTCTGAATGCCTCTGCCGCAGAAACTGTAACCCACAGTGATTGCCATAGTTACTGAGGTCTGGGACCAGGGTTGGGCATGGTGATGCGCACCTTTTCTTTCCAAGAAAATTTATTCATTCATTTATTTTCATGCTCCAGATTTTATTCCCCTCCCAGCCCACCCCCCGAGTGTTCCACATCCCATACGTCCTCCGTGCTCCCCCGTCTCCATGAGGATGTCCCTACCCCACCACACCTCTAAACTCCCTGGGGCCTCCAGTCTCCTGAGGGGTGGGTGCATCTTCTCTGACTGAACCCAGACCCTGCAGTCATCTGCTGTGTATGTGTTGGGGGCCTCACCTCAGCCTGGTTGGTGACCCAGTGTCTGAGAGATCTCAGGGGTCCAGGTTAATTGAGACTGATAGTCCTCCAACAGGCTTGCCCTCCTCCTCAGCTTCTTCAAGCTGGTGTGTTTGTGGGATGCGTGTATATGTGATATGTGCATGGTATGTTTGTGTTTACTCAATTTTTTTCTACATGTTTGTTCACTGCGTGTGGGTTCTGGTGTGGGGGTGCACATGGCGTAGTGTGAAGGTCAGAGGGCAACTTCTGGGCATTAGTTCTCTCTGTCGTGGATGTTGCAGGGTTCACACTTAAGATTATGAACCTTGGCGCCAAGCCCCTCTACCCTCCAAGCCATCCTGTTGGCCCTTTTATGGGGTGGTGTTTGGCGTTCACAGAAATCATCACTTGGAAGAGTCATGCACATGACCTCCTGTGTTAGCGTGCTTTGGCCAGTCCTCATTTGGTGATGGCCACTCCTCCTGTACCATGAGACATTGGCTGTGAGAATTCCCCAGAGTCAGCCTGTCAAGCCCAAGGCATCCGGCAATGACTGAGGCACCTGCTGATTGACAGCTGATACAGGCCTGGGGGCTACTCGGCACCCTCCATGGCCTCACGGCACCCTCCTGGCATCCTGCAGTAACAAACTGTCTGATCCTAAGTGTCAGTGGAGCTCAGGTTGATAAGCTCTGACTTAAGAAGAAAGGGGCAAACTTCAGCCAGAAAGTTATTTCTCTGTTATATTTCTCATGAGTATAGATTTATTTTTAAATTATTTTCACTATGCTTAGTCATTCAGTGTGCGTGCATGCGTGCGTATGTGTTGGTGTGCAATTGCTTAAGTCAAACAACTTTCAGGAGTCAGTCCTCTCCACAGTGTGATCCCGGGGATCAAACTCAGGTCACTGGACTTGGCAGCAGCCTCCTCACCCACTAAGCCATCTTGCCAGGCCCTTATGTATACGAATTTAATTATGATTTTCCCTAACTCTAAGTCTTCGTAATTGAGTCCCAGTTTGTAAGCCAGTTTTTGTTGGTTTGTTTTAGGAGACCAGCGGCTGAGCTTGTAAGCTGTTTCATGAAGACAGCCTAATAATTGACAGTTGGTTCCTGAAGTTGGTTCCTCATGGTTTCCCCCTTCATGGAAGCCCACTGAGCTCGAAAGCCCAGCAGCCTCGCCACAAAGGCAGTGCTTTGACGGTGCCGTTGTTACTGACTGTGTTATATCTAATTGTAGAAACTTGGAACAGTCCTCCGTAGACTGTCATTCTGGGCATAAGTCATGATGCTGGGGTCATAGGAATGGGTGTGGGTGTGTTGATTGCTACACTGACAACTCTCGCAGAGCTGAGGCTGGGGTACTGGTGGTGTCTGTCACCAGGGCTGTGTTAGGCAGAGAAGCAACCAGCAAAGGGTTGTATTTCTCTTCTGCCTGGGAGTTCAAAGGAGGTGTGGAAAGAAGAGGTAGGCTGGATAAGAGACAGAAGGGTTAGGAAGGTATTCTGCCCCCTCGAGTTGGTTTGTGAGTGGAGAGGGCTGTGGGAAACCGTGGAGAGAGTGAATCGGCTGAAGTGATAGCTATTATCTCTGATGACATCCTTAGCCTCTGGGAGCTCTGAATTATGCACATCCTTGGAGGTCGGGGTGGGGGGCAATGTCAGTCTGTGTTGCTGGTATCTAGATAAGCTGAGAATTAGGACCCACGGACAGACACAGGCAAGACAGACAACAGCATGTCTGTTTGTCCTTGAGCAGTGATTCTTTTCTGTGTCATTTCTGGAGTATGCTCACTCTCTTATTATTATTATTATTCCTTTAAGGTTTATTTTTTTGTCTTATGTGAATAGGTGTTTTGCCTGTGTGTGTGTAAATGTGTATCACAAGCACGCTGTGTCCATGGAGGCCAGAAGAGGACATTTTCTGGAACTGGAGTCACATCATGTGGGCACCGCAAAACAAGTCCTGATCCTCAGGAAGAGCAGCCAGTGCTCCTAACCCCCGAGCTATCTCTCCAGCCTCAGGGAGTAGACACTTATGCACACAGGCCATTTGTGTGCTCGCACGGGACTATGGTATTGTGAATAATATACATTAGGGTAGAAGTCAGATGGCCTTCCCCAGGAGTTGACACTGTTGTGAGTGCTTATGTGTAGTTTATGGGTCATGAAGGCCCAGGTCTTTGTGCCAGCCAGCAGAAGGATTTGTGTGGCTTAGGTTGAGTGTAACACTGGAAAAGGTTTAGCCAGCGTGGCTGTCTCCTGTGCCATTTCAAGATACGTGCTGTGGGTCTTCTGTGACTCTTGACTTGAGGGATACATGCCCCCTTTGCCCAGCATCTGTGTCGGTTTTATGTGGTGCATGAGAGGGATATCATGCTCCTATGAAGGGCGTCGGGTGGCACGGGGTGGTTAGAGCTTCCAAACTGTCAAAATCAGGCTTTGAAGTTAGACTCTGGGATAGTGTCATTTGCAAGGAACTTGTGTGCTTGGGGTCTCCATGGTTGGGAGGGGAAAGTCATGAGACCCCCCCCCCCCGACCACATTGTCATCTTGTGTCCTATATCCCCTGTCATGCTTATCATAATCAGTGGCTGGATCCTATCATCTGGGGTACAGACACGCAGGGACTTTGTACATGTGACTCATGACATGTCTTTATTGAGTACACATCTGGGGTTCACAAGTCCCACCCAAACTGTGTTCCTGGTACCCAGGGGGCAGAGGAAGGAGGGGGAATTCCTGTAACTCTGAGGTCCCCTTGGGTTCCATAGTGACTTCCAGGCCAGCCAGGGCTATACAGAATGGCCTTGTTTCAAAAGTAAACAAAACAACTTTGGGAACATATCCATTGCTCTCCTTGTTATGGTGACCAAATGCCCAGGGGGAAAAAAAAGCAACGTAAGGGAGAGAGCAGGTGTTTTGCCTCTCAGTTCAGAGGTACCATGGCCTATCATGGCAGGAAAGACGTGGCAGAAGTGAAGTGGCTGGTCACAGTATATCCCCAGTGAGGCAGCAGCAGGAGACGGAATGTCTGTGTTCAGTTCCTGTCCTTCTTGTTCAGTTAGGGTCCCAGATCCTTGCTGACACCAAGTCACACGTTGCTGAAAATCCCTTGCCAGGTGGTCAGATCTCCCCCCCCCCTCTCTCTCACACACACACACACACACACACACACACACACACACACACACACACACACACACACACGACCCTGCTAGAATCTGACCTCGTGATCACTTTTAATGCCACCAGCTTTTGCCTGAATTACTCTCAAGAACTTAATGGGTCTCGAGTTTCTTGCTCTCTGTTACGTGGTTCCCAACCTCACGGCTGGGTGAGGTTTGTTTGAAAAGTCGGATTTTCCTTGTTCAATCCCACCATGCTCAGATGGCTGATTCCAGGGCACAAAAGAGAAAGCACAGAACAAGTCTGGGACATGGTACCGATCCAGAAAGTTGGGAGGCGTCCAGAGCATCATGGACTGTGTCGAAAAGATAAGAACGGTCGTATTTAATGCTGCTCGGAGGGTGAAAGATGCTCCATGTGTCTGTAAAGTGCGGGGCTGGAGAGATGGCTTAGCAGCGAAGTGAGAACAGTTGCTGCTCTTGGAGAGGGCAGGTTGGGTTCCTGGCACCCACACAGCAGCTGAGAATCATCTGGAACTCCAGTTCCAGGGGGATCCTTCACTCTCTTCTGAACTCTCAGGGCACTGCACATACACACGCATAGACACACGTCTACACATGCACACCTGTAACTGAGAATAAAGATCTTTAAAAGTGTCAACTACAGGGGTTGGGAATTTAGCTCAGTGGTAGAGCGCTTGCCTAGCAAGCGCAAGGCCCTGGGTTCAGTCCCCAGCTCCGAAAAAAAGAAAAAAAAAAGTGTCAACTACAGGAAAGGATTGAGGAAAACATCTGCTGTAGAAGAAGTGGTGGGAAGAGAAGATGTCGCAATCCCCAGGAAGTCATTGATTTAGGCAGAGACCACTGAAGAGTGTCAGAGCCACCAGGTGAAGATGATCTGTGAAGGGGCTGTTATAACATGTGTGATGGTTGTGATGTGTGTGATGGTTGTGATGTGTGTGATGGTTGTGGTGTGTGTGATGGTTGTGATGTGTGTGATGGTTGTGATGTGTGTGATGGTTGTGGTGTGTGTGGTGGTTGTGGTGTGTGTGGTGGTTGTGGTGTGTGTGATGTGTGTGATGGTTGTGATGTGTGTGATGGTTGTGATGTGTGTGATGGTTGTGATGTGTGTGATGGTTGTGATGTGTGTGATGGTTGTGTATGTGATGTTGTCGTGTGTGTGATGGTTGTGATATGTATATGATGGTTGTGATGTGTGTGTGATGGTTGTAATGTTTGTGATGGTTGTAATGTGTGTGATGGTTGTGAGTGTGATATGGTTATGTGTGTGTGATGTTGTGTGTCTGATGGTCGTAATGTGTGTGATGGTTGTGTGCATAATGGTTGTAATGTGTGTGTGTGTGATGGTTATGTGTGTGTGGTTGTTGTATGTGTGTGATCTGTGTGTGTGTGTGTGTGTGTGTGTGTGTGTGTGTGTGTTGTAATGTGCCAAAGACATTTTGCTAACGACAGGAGGTACTGATGTTCCCACCTCACTTATGTGTCCACACATCATCACTGCTGTGGGAACTTTCTCCTGCTGTGATGGGATCCAGTGGATCTGCTGGTGCTTAGCTTCCTGATGTTTTACACTCTGAGTCTAGTCACCTCTTACACCTACCTTCTGGTTTGCAGAAAAATACAGGTGAAGGGAGAAGAAAACTAAATACCGCCAGTCCAGAGCCGTGAGACAAATCACAATGTGAATGGATTCTTCTGAATAACCACAGCCTTACCCTCTTCAAGTTTCTGTGTCAGGGGACGATGGAGGGGATCTTACTGTTGACGAGAGACTATAGATAGAGACATAGGATGGTACGACCTAGAATCACTTTGGAGACAAACCTCTGGCATGTCTGTGAGGAAGCTCTAGATTGGGTTAGTTGAGGTGAAAAGACCCACCCTGAATGTGTGTGGTGCCGTCCCATGAACTGCCGTGCTGGGCTGAAGTAAGGGGAGACAGTGAGCCCAGGAAGAGCATCCACCTCTCCCTGCCTCCTGACTGCGGATACAGATGAGTGCCGTGAGCCCCTCCCACCACCCTTGATGCTCAGTACTCTGAAACCGTGAGCCAAGAGAAACCTGGCCCCACCTATGTAGCTTCTGTCAGGTATCTTGTTCCAGTAATGACAAGATGGGTGAGAGCGGACAGCCACCAGATCCTACATGTAGATGTAATGGTGTGGGTAGTCAGGGCGTCTGAATGTGGGCAAGTCTGTGGAACGCCATAAACTTTATGAAGTGAGGCAGCTGGAGTGTCTGGATTTTACGAGATGCTCTTAAATAAGTGCACTGTGACTTAATGTTTTAGGGAAAGCGCTCACACACAGTGTGTGTGTGTGTGTGTGTGTGTGTGTGTGTGTGTGTGTGTGTATCATCAAAGGAAAAGCTTACAGGTGTGAGCAGCTGTTGAGTCTGGGTGTGTGTGTATGTGTGTAACTGTACATCAGGGTATTTTACTTATTCCCTGAACATGGAGATTTGAAAGAGACTACAAACCCCACCTGAAACAAATCCTAATGTCCCTCTTTCCCTGTGGAATGAAATCTAGACCTTGCAGTCAGAAACTCTCCCTTGTGTGACCCTGTCCTCTCCCTTCTCCCTGTCCCCGACTTGGTCTAGAAGCCCCTCCGATTGTGATGCCCAGATCAGGCCACCTCCACCCCAGGGCCTTTGCACGTCCAGTCACCACCTCCAGAGCACCCTTCTTTTGAGCCCACCCCTGGACTCCCGAGTTCCCTCAGATATTTTCATCTTAGTGACTTTTCCCCAGATACTGAAAAATCTTTCTCTTTCCTGCTGGTCTTTCTCCACTGAAGTTCAGCTTCTCCGTCTGCAGGAGATGAAGCCAGTGAAGACCTATTCCCAGGTTTCCTTTCCAGAAATTCTAAGTGGCCTTTAAACCACAATAGCTCTGTGACCCCACCGAGAGGGGCGTCAGAAGGCTGCTCAGGCGGACATCATTAACCCTGAGTGATGGTCGTGAATCCAATAGGCCCTGTTGTGTCAGACCTGCCCAGAGAACGATCTATGTAAAAAGAGGCGCGTGTGAGCAGGTCTGCTCCACTTCAGAATCGTTACCGTTAGACCTTCAGGGCCGCGTCTTCTGAGTATCTTTTCTGAGCTTTGAACAGCCGCCGTGGTGCTGACGGCTCCAATTGCGGTTCATCACGGCGCTTTAAAATAATCGTGTCGCATTAAACCGCCTGCTTTGACATGGAGCCGGTGGTGAATAAGTGTCTTTTCCCACTAAGTAATCAGAGAAACATGTGAGTTACGGAGGCGTGAACAGAGCTAAATGGTGTCCCGTGGCCATCGACATGCACACATGGGTGTGGCATTACACATCTTCAGTTTGGGACCTGAGTTCCTTCCTATTAATTTAATAGATCTGGGTCTTCAGATGTGCCAATCATTTAAAAATAGAGTGGGCCATTGGTATATTTTTGGATACGATATTTTTATGTGCGTGCATGCATGGGGAGGCTAGGGGGTAAATCTGGCTGTCTTTCCTCAGGTGTCTGTTTGGCACAGATAAATGTAATTTTTAGAGTGTTGTTGCTGTTTTGCTTTTCTTAAAGAAGTACCCATAATGCCTTCAAAGGGCTGAGAAAGTAGGCAAGGCCTAGCTCTTGATTTGTGAGGCAGTATCTCATTGTGGTAATTATTATCCTGGGGGTTTCCATACCCTCCTGTTGCCTTAAATATCGAATAGGGGTTTCTATTCAACTTTGTACCTTTAGAAGAGTCAGGGACTTTCGGATGGATAATACGCTCTAAGGTACTAGAGCTGGGCAGATACAGCCTCTGCGCTATTTAGTCTTCTTGCCTGTGGTGATCTCGGAGATGTCACTTGTCACGTTCTGCCTGGGCCCCTCCTACTCTATCAGGCCAGCCCTTGTGACCAGTGTTCATGATCATGCTACCCCGTGATGACCTCTTCCTCCCCATCTTCCTCCTTCCTCTTCCTCCTCCTCTCCCACTTCCAGCCTGAGACTCCAAGCCCTTTGAACCTTTGTACGGCCCCCTCTCTTCTGCTCAACCCAGGGTGTAGGTATTTTTAATAACCAATCAGGGGTAAACAAAGTTTACATAGCATCATTTGGCTATGTGAGGATCTCCTCATCGGGGAGCATCCAGATCTTGGGGGCCAGTATTAAGCATTTGAATGCATAGCAGCACCAGACCAAACCCCTACAATGGCTGAGCCTAAAAGCCAAATAGATAGCACTGTTGGTAAGAGACATATGTATGTATAGATACAATGTATATGTTATACACACATATACATGGACATACACATATCATGTATGTATCTGTGTGTGTATATGTGTGTCTGTGTGTGCATGTGTGTGTATGTACATGTGTGCGTATGTGCGTGTATGTGTGTGTGTGTGTGTATGTGTGTATGGTGTGTCCGTGTGTGTGTGTAAGTGTGTTACCACCCAGGCTCAGCCACTGAAACGTGCAAATGTGTGTATAGGTGAGGATGTGTGTGCTGCTTTGGACATTGAGGGCAGCTGTGAAAATGTCGCCTGCTCTCAGCATTCCCTCACACTGCATTTGCAAATGATGGCGGCCCGTTAAAATGCATTTGAACTTCAAAAACCTAGGGCTCCAGAGTTCTTATGGTCACCCACAAACTCCAGATACACAGCCACTAGCTGAGGTCACACAAGCTCTGCTGTATCCTCCTGGTTCATCCTCACACAGAGATGGGTGGAAAGATCAGAGGAGCACAGCAGGTAGCCAAGCCTGAGCCTCTGGATTGGGAATGGTGTTTTTACTTTTTAACTTTATTTGGTGCGTGTGTGTATGTGTGTGTATGTGCGTGTGTGTGTGTGTGTGTGTGATGTGTGTGTGTGGTGTGTGTGTATGTGTGTGTCTGTGTGTGTCTCTGTGTGCGTGTGTGTGTCTGTGTGTGTATGTGCGTGTGCGTGTGTGTGTGCATGTATGTATGTGTGTGTGTCTGTCTATGTGTGTGCATGTGTGTATGTGTGTGTCTGTGTCTGTGTGTGTGCGTGCGTGTGTGTGTCTGTGTGTGTGTCTGTCTGTCTATGTGTGTGCATGTGTGTATGTGTGTGCGTCTGTGCGTGTGTGTGTGTGCGTGTATATGTGCATGTGTGTGTGCGTGCGTGTGTGTGTGTGTGTGTGTGTGTGTGTGTGTGTGTGGTGCACAACCTGGAGTGCTTTCTCCCCTTCCATCTTGTTGAGCCATGTCTCTCTTCTTTCCGGTTCTTCACACCCCAGGAAGCTGGACCGTGAGTCTCCTGTTTCCGCCTCCCACTCCACCATGGAGTACTGGGTGAGCCTCCACAGCCAGCCATGTGTGGATTCCAGGGATTGAAAGGTCTGCAGGCTTGTGTGCCAAGGGTCAGTGATGCAGGATGGAGTTCAAATCCCAGCTCTGACACCTTGTCTTAGTTAGGGCTTCATTTCTGTGAGGAGACCAGGGCCACAGCAACTCTTATAAAGAAAAACATTTCATCTGAGCACTTAGAGTGCAGAGGTTTTAGTTCATTATCTTCATGGCAGGAAGCATGGCAGCGTGACTTCCAGTCGTGCCCTCTGTTATGAAATTCAGGGCAGTCTTAGTTGATCCACGTTCAATCTTGGTTCATGAATGGGGTCACAGCTGAGCCACAGCTCTCTGATGTCCTTCTACCCTAGCCTGGCTTCCGTCACAAGCTCCACACCGACCCAGAGCTGCTTAGGGAAGTAGACCGGCCAGAACGTGTTTGTACATCCTCTCAAGAGTGCTCAGGGGGGAAAGGTTTTTGCTATGAAGCCTGGGAAACTGAGTTCGATCCCTCAGTCCCTTGAAGGAGAGAACAGATCTCGTAGGGTGTCTTCTGCCCACACACGCACCGCGGCACTGCATGAGCCTACAACACAGACCTTGATTCCATTTTGTTTTGTCTCACGATGTAGCCCAGGGTGGTTTCGAACTCAAGGAGAGCCTCAGTCCCAGCCTCCTGGGTGCTGGAAACACACGGGCCATGTCATCTGGCTTTGGGGAGAGATTCCTTCATGCTTCTCGGAACAATTTAGTTCTGAACTTAAGTTTAAACTTAGGAGTTTAAAACTTAGGAATTCTGGGGCCGGAGCGCTGGCTCAGTGGTTAAGAGTGATGGCTGTTCTTACAGAGAACCCGGGTTCAATTTTCAGCACCCACATGGTGGCTCACAGCTGCTTACAACTCCAATATCAGGGGACCCAGTGCTATCTTCTGGCTTCTGAGCGCATACTGGTAGTTCAGAGTACTCTGCAGGCAGATTCACATAAATAAACTAATAAAGTTAGGTGTAAAACAAAATAAAACCAAAAAATTTTTGGAGTTCTTTATTCTGAAGTTTCTTTTGTTTGTTTAGTGTTTTGAACTCTAGTTGACCAAAGGGCAATGATGTATGTTTGTGTGTGTGTGTGCATGTGTGTGTGGTGTGTGCATGCGTGTATGTGTGCATGTGTGTGTTGTGTGTGTGTGCATGTGTGTGTGGTGTGTGTGTGGCAAGTATGTTTACGTGTGCATATGCACCTGTGTGTCTTGTTCCTGCCGTCACACAGGTGATGAAGACGTAATGAAGGAGCTGCTTTCTACCACAGGGATGGGCTCTCTTGCTTTCCAAAGACTTTGGCGAAGGAGCCTGAATCCTGCAGTGACATTTGTGCTGATGAGCATGTGACCAGAGGCTCTGACTGATAAGAATTGGCCATAATCGACTGAGTAAAGTTATTGATTTATTTTAAAACTGCTTTAAGCGAGCAGTCCTACACAGAGCTCTCTAATATGTTTTATATTGAATAGATTGTTTTGCCTTGTTTTTCTAAGTATTGGAGCTTGAACCAAGAACCTCATGCCTGATACACAAGCGCTCTGATACTAAGCCACATAACCAGGCCTTTAAAATGTTCTTGATACTGGGTATGACTGTATAGCCCAGGCTGGTGTCAACTCAGGCCAATCCTTTTGCTTTAGCTTCCCAGGTGGTGGCTTTACAGACATGCACTGCAGTGCTCTGCTTCTCTTCTTCATTTTATGGCTGGCCTTGGAGTGAGATTGTTGTCACGTTCCTCTGAACGGTGCATGATTTAAGATTTATGAGTGAGGACCTAACTGGTATTGAACATGGCCTGTAGCTGTGGATGGCCCTGAACTTCTGACTCTGTAGCAGTCACTTCCTAGTTACAGGTGTGCACCAGGTGTGCTGGGGTCACAGGTGTGCACCAGGTGTGCTGGGGATTACAGATGTGCACCAGGTGTGCTGGGGATTACAGGTGTGCACCAGGTGTGCTGGGGATTACAGGTGTGCACCAGGTGTGCTGGGGTTACAGGTGTGCACCAGGTGTGCTGGGATTACAGGTGTGCATCAGGTGTGCTGGGATTATGCTGGGGACGGAACCTAAGGCTTTGTGCATGCTAAGCAAACATCCTTCTGACTGAGGGGCATCCCCAGCCCATATATTAGTACTAAAATTAAACAAGTTTTATAGAATTTGGCTAAAATTAACCCAGAACAAAAATTCCCTACTTTTGTTTGTTTGTTTTTCTGCTGATGTTAGCCCTCATCTTGTCCTGGGTCCTTTTTTTTCCAGTTCCCTTCACATCTCCTGCTGTTCCAAATGCTTCTCTGTCTTCTCACTGAACCCTCATGATATCCATAATAGCTGTAGAGCTTTGCCCAGTCCTCCCACCCCTCAGGAGTGTTTCCAACTGTGTTGTGGAGTTAGTCATCCTGTGAGAGCCTGAGTGATTGACAGCTATCAGTGAGTCCCATTTTGTAGGAAAGGAACCCGAGGCGATTTGAAGTAATGTGCCTGAGGTTGTGGTTAGAGGATCTGAAGCTACGTTCTCAACCCCAGTGCCTGCTGCTCCTCCATCTTTAAACTGCCTCGCTGGGAGTGACCCCGCTCCTTCAGCTCTCTATATCACCACCTTCCCATGAAGCCAAGGGCCCTGCTATGGCTTAAAATGTGAAATGTGCCTCAGCCCCAGGCTCAAGTGTTTGAACTGGTGAAGATGTCTTAAAGGATTCTGGAACCTTCAGGAGGTGGAGCCTCACCGGAAGAAGTGTGTTACTGGGGGTGGGACTTGAGGCGTCACTGCCCGGTCCTACTTCCTATCCGCCCTCTGCTTCCGTCTTCAATCGTGCTTTAGACTTCCGACTCCTCTCTAGGCTGGGCTGCGTCCCTTCCAGTTGTAAGCCATGTGAAGCCTTCCCTTATGCTGCTTCCTGCCAGTCACAGCTTTAGAGAAGTGATAAATACGTGTGTAGACAGGGTAGCTGGCAGCAGACAGGAAACACGCGGGTGGGGTGAGCCTCACGCAGAGCAGAGGGTGTGTGGTGTCTGGTTAGGTGCAGAGGAATCCTGATGTGGTTGACAATCGTTCTTCAGAATGGCAAAAACAAAACATACAGACACCACCACCAAGCCTTTACATTGGCTGATACGGCCGTGGGGTGTCACAGTGTGTAGTAGGGTTGGCATAGCTGCTCCTTTTCCCACAAGAAAGGAAAAGCAGACATCGCCCTCCCCCCACCAGTCTAGGCTTGAATCTAGGCTTGGCTGTAGCCTCTTTGACTAGGAAAAGCCTCTGCCTGTACCAGGAGCCTTTGCCTCACATCCCTGGGCCTGGAGACACCTTTACACTTTATTTTTCTTAGTGATTGATTGATCGTCAGCCACAAGTCCCTCTGAGAATTTACTGAAAGTCAAGGGCCCTTTCCTTAGGAAGATGCTTCTAGGTAGAGAAACTGGCCATTAAATATGTGTATTCATTGTATCTGTGTGTATCATTATATCCTTTGAAAACCCCATTGAGATCTTGTATTCATTGTATCTGTGTGTATCATTATGTCCTTTGAAAACCCCATTGAGATCTTTTTACCCTCCCCCTCTCAGATCCTTCCCACCCAGCTCCCCGGTCTCCTTCTCTCTCACCCCACCCCTCCCCAGCCCCGTCTCCCCCCACCCCTGAATTCTCAGGTATCATCTTAAGACAACGGATTCTAGATGCTTCTTTAAGGACCCATGAGGTGTTTTTACTACTTTAAGACACTTAACTAAAGTCATACTGTCACTGTGTTTCTTTTGTTTTGTTTGTTCTTGGAAGGGTAACTCTGTGCTGAGTGAAGTTAGGTTCCTCAGAGGGAGGCTAGGAACCACCAGCTTCAGCCCGAGGGGCATCTCCGTCTTCACCATCATCTTCACCGGCCTCACCCTTCCCAGAATCCCCTCCTACTGGCAGCCCTGGTTTGCCACAGAGGTTTACTTTAACATGGCTCCTCCTTGACATGCAAGGTCTGTGCTCCTCCTTGGACCCTTTAAGGGACCAGGCCTTATAGACCCCTTTGTTCCTTCTCTAACTCTTGCCAGCCAGTGCATCACTAGCCTTTTTGACCTGTGAGGGCAGTGTCTGGCAAAGGTGCCTGTCCTGTGGTGATCCCAGAACAGTGCTGGAGAAAGCAAAATGGCCTTTGTTTTTAAGACGGTGAACCCTGCTTTTCAGAGGGCCTGTTAGCTACTCATGAGAAGGCTGAAAAATGCCCCTTAAATGAAGGCAACTTTGTTAAAAATCTGGCATTTGTTTCTGCTGAGAGTAACATGGTAAACTGTGTTTGCTCCAGGGACCGCCATTTGCGTGCAGTATTAGGGGCTTTGATGTATTGGTGTGGGACAGAGGGCGAGGGCTGCAGCCAGCTGCCGTGGAAGAGAACCATGTGGCCTCACTCGGTCTGACCCTACCTTTCACTGCTTCTAAATATATGCTGAAATAAAGCCAATTTATCCCCAGAGTCAAATATCTATTTCCACTGTAGTGTGGAAAGAATTACAGCAGGTGTTTCTTCTGCAGTTGGGAAACATGAGTGAAAAAATAGCTGAAAGGCAGCTATGTAGGTATTTACTAAAAGCTTCATTTAAAGGTGGTGAGTTAACAGAACCCTGGCAAGTCAGGAGGAAGATGGTCTGAGTATTTTCTGGACTGGAAAGGAAATGTGTTTTCCTATTGCAGATGCCATGATTAGCTACAATTAGCCTCAACCGTTGATTAAAAAAAAATAATTACTGAGAAAGAGCAGCATCTCTGGGGCAGACAGAATCGAAAGCCTTGAGCATGGGTGTTTAGGGCTCCCTGGGGGCTTGACTGGCATCAACCTGTACCAGCTGAATGCCAAGAAAACAGGCTTTGGCCTTCTGTGTGCACCCCAAGTGCTGTAAGGGGAAGCAAGAGCTTTGAGAACCTGGGGCATTGTGATTTCAGACCTGGATGTGGGAAGGCACACACTGGAAAGGCTGACAGTGAAGAAGGCTTCATGGAGCCTTCAGGAGCCTGACCTGGGGGGTGTTGACCTAAGGAATGAGGCTGGCATGCTGGGACGGGAGCAGAAGAGAGCTGACATCAAGCCAGCAGTGGCTTGCCCAGGGTGGGCAAAGACAGTGAAACCTCCCTTTGGTTTATTTTTTCCTATTCTGTGCTTTCTGGGCCCAGCATTGTCTTTTTCGCTTGTTTGGCGACGAAGGGAAGAAGATTATTTCTGTGACCCCAGGGCTGCTTTAATCGCCACTGCATGAGGGAGCCAGAGAGTGCTCGAAGGAGAATTGCCTCCTGAGAGAGCAAAAGCCAGAGCTCCTTGTGGTAATTTAAGTTTTCACGAAGTTAATTGAAGTGTTAGACCTGTGGACTTCATGTGAAGGAGCAGACAGCAGTGCAAATCGGGTTGTTCTCTAGATCTTAGAGATCGCCAGAGGAAAGGTGAGCTGAAAGGACACAAACTGAGCCCTTTCTCTTCTGCCGTTTAGTTCCGAGGAGTCCGTACTGTAAGTGACAGGAAGAGGTGGCGTGCTCTGGGCTGGTAATGGTGTGTGATCCTCAGAGGTGTGTGTCAGCCATGCGTTAGGACATTCAGGGATCTTCTGACTGGAAACCGTGTAGCCCTGGGACACGTGTCACACTGGCATTGGTTTAGAGAAATGCCTCACTGTCTGAATAATTGTTTCTGACAGAAAGTGTTAAGTGATGTTGTGGCTGACTCAAGTCTAGCTGTTTGAAGCCAGACACAGTGAGGCTCACCAGGGAGCTCACCTGCTCAGGAGCTGAAATGGAAGGGTCCTGGGAGCCAGGAGTTTAAGGCCAGTTGTGGAGGCTGGGGGAGCCAGAGAGAGAGAGAGAGAGAGAGAGAGAGAGAGAGAGAGAGAGAGAGAGAGAGAGAGACAGACAGACAGAGAGAGAGACAGACAGACAGACAGAGACAGAGAAAGAGAAAGAGAGACAGACAGAGACAGAGAGAGGCAGAGAGACAGAGAGAGAGACAGAGAGAGAGGCAGAGAGACAGAGAGAGAGACAGAGAGAGAGGCAGAGAGACAGAGAGAGACAGAGAGAGAGAGAGACCCAGAGAGAGACCCTGTCTTCTTTCCTACACCCACCCCCAATACAAATCATCATCATATCTTGTGACTTCTATATTGAGTTAAATGTCATTATTGAGGCTGGTGAGTTGGCTTGCTATTCAAGCCTGGAGACCTAAGCTAGATCCCTGGAACTTGTGTGCGGTAGTCAGAATGAGAGTGTCCCAGCCAACCCCATGGGGTCATATGTTTGAATACTTGGTCCTCAGTTCTTGGAACCGTTTGGGAAGGATTAGGAGGTGTGGCCTTTCTGGGGGAGGGTTGTCACTGAGGTTTTAAGAGTCTGGAGTGGTTTCCAGTATGCTCTCTGCCTCCTGCTTGTGGATCGAGGTGTGAGCACTCGCTGTTGCTGCCTCTCCACCTTTGCTCTGCAGTCATGGACTCTAACCCTGTGAAACCATAAGCCCAGGTAAACTCTTCTATAAGTTGCCTGGGTCACAGTGATTTATCACGGCAACGGGATAGTAAGACAGCACATGAATGTGGGAGGAAAGAATCGTTCCTGCACAGTTGTCCTCTTCCCTCCAGCTGTGCACCTCAGCAACCCTGGCATCCCATGAACGCACATGTGATAATAATAAACACGGTTAAGAAGTCATCAGCACAAAGCAAATCACATCACCTATTGCCTTCATTTAATCTTGTCGTTCCTTTGATTGGTAGATAAGTATTTAAAGTGAAAATGTTCAGCCTGGGTAGCAAGCTGTGAGTAAGGTGCTTGGTGCACAAGCGTCAGGGTGTGGAGAAAGGCAGATCCCTGGAGCCCAGCTGCCAGCCGGTCTAGCCGAACCAGTGAAGAACCCTGTGTCAAAAAATTATATAGACGTAATTGAGAAAGGCATCTGCCATCAACCTCTGGCCTCTATATGCAGTCGCATGCACCTGCTCATGAACACACACACTAGCACATACACAAAGTAAAAAAATAAAAATCTATGCTCCGGGGCTGGGGATTTAGCTCAGTGGTAGAGCGCTTACCTAGGAAGCACAAGGCCCTGGGTTCGGTCCCCAGCTCCGAAAAAAAGAACCAAAAAAAAAAAAAAAAAAAAACTATGCTCCTAGTAAACCTAAACAAAAAACCAAAAAGCCAAACAACAAAATCAAAAACCCACAAACAAACAAACGAACCATAGATAGGAGAGGCGCTGAATTGAAGGGGTCACATGACCACTGTCCTCCCTGTACTCAGTGTCAGGTGACTGGAGCAGGAACATCCTCCCTGAGGCCAGCGTTCATTCTCGCTGAGCCTAAATTGGGAGAGGAGGAGCCAAGCCACATAACTGGGTACTAGTCTCTCCAATGCTGGCCTTGTTAGCGCCACTGGTGGCGGAGGTGTGGGAGGCTCCCTAATGAACAAGACAGTGACTTGGAGTGGGGGAGACCAGAGGACATGGAGATGAGGGATGGAGGGCCAGATAGTTATGTCTCAGAAGGAGAGGATTGGGGAGCCCATTCCTGGTGGATTTTTTCGATGACCGTCAGTAACTCTTCTCCTTTTTTGAGCTAACATGATTGAGTTTCCCCTCTTTCTTCAAGGAAAATACAGAACCTTGTTTCCTGAACCCTGAAGTTCCTAGCCTTCAGATGGCCCCGAATGCCATCCCCAACCTCACCCCTGTTCTTCTCCCAAACCGAGATTGTATTTCCTTTCTTCACTTGCGGGTTTTGCTAGTGTTTCGTTTTGTCTATGCTCAAGGTCAGAGGAAATGGGGAAGGAGTGAGAATGGATTTGGATTCAGATTTGTGCCGGCCCCATTTCCACCCCTGCAAACGGTGAGGGCTGTCTTGCCGAGCACCGTGAGCCATGGACTACGGTTCTGTTCTACATTTGAGCACCTCCAGGATTATGCTGTAAGCAGTCGGTGTGAGCAATTCATGTTCTTTCTCGTGAAATGATAGCCACAGGTCCATTTACCCTGTAGGGACACAGCAAATCTTAATTACCAGTGGCTTATCCCCGAATACAACTGTCCCCTTCAGATTCACAGAGCAGATTCCCGATGAGTGCCTCTCTCTCTCTCCAGGGCGTCATCTGTCAGGGTGCCGAAGCTGTCAAGGGTTTGCCTAGAGGGTGAGGTTCCGGTCTGATCTATTGCTTCCCTCTTTGGAGCACCTTCTCAAGATGCATTTTCATCTTGAAAGTAATTGGCAGGCGTGAGATTCGTTTCAGAACTTTGTGTACCTCTGAGGGGATATCTGAACCAAACACAGTAATTAAACTTCAAAAGCAAGTAGCAGACATTCGCTGGCTGACTTCAGGCTCTGTTCCACCAGCAGCGGAGGTTAGAATCTCAACTTTGTTGTTTTGAGAAGAGGGTCTAACCATGTCCCTAGCTTTGAACTCATGGCAATCCTCCTGCCTCAGGCTCCCAAGTGTAGGGATTCCAGACCCAAGCAGGACATCCAGTTAGAGCTGAGGTTTGATGTGGAGTTTTTTTTCTTTAGGGAATCTCAGAGGCATCCTGCTCTTTTTGGAAAAGAAAAATACTTTTCTGGAAGCGATCTATGAAAGTCCGTGTTTGACGTCAACCTGACTGGGTTTGGAATCACCTGGGAGACTCAGACCTGCCTCTGAGTATGTAGGTGTTTCCAAAGAGGTTAATGTAACCGAGGAGGAAAGACTCATCTCGGATGTGAGCTGCATAATCCCGTGAGGTGGGGATAAAGTGCAAAAGGTGGCACTTGGTTTGGTTTGTTATAGCACTGAGAAAAGTGGCTAGTGAATGCCGTAAGCTTACTATCAGCACACTTAGTGCCTCTGAGCTTGGCTGCTTATTGTGTATGACAGGAGAGAAGAGATGAGGGAAAGGCTCTCACATGTTTACCTTTGGCTTGTGGAAGTTCAGTCTATAAGACGCTGTAAGGAGAATTCTCATGTTCACACCAGGGCGGAGGTAAGCTGGCCTTTGGGGATTTTGTTTTATTTGGCAGATGTGTAATGGCATCTGATTGGTGGGGAGAAACATCACACATGGGTACGATGTTTGCTGAGTGTCTCCCAGAGGCTCTAGGAGCAGGGTAAAGCCTTTCTAGTGATCTCTTTGACGATTTCTCCCTTTCCCCGTTGGATGTATGTATTCCTCTCCTCTGTTCTAAGTTGCTTATCTCCCACACTATGCCCTGTGTGTCCTGTCTGGATGGTGTCTTTATAAGTCATGAGGACTCAGGAGCCTTAAGAGTTCAGAGCAAGATCCCAGAGGCAAGAGAGTAGGGAAAGTGTAGAGAGCAAAGGTGTCTTCAGTTCTCTCAGGGTAATGGCCAGGTGTCTTCATTTCTCACAGAGAAAATGTCCAGCTGTGTCACCTGGAGCTCCAGGTGGACCTGGTGTGGGTAGGAGAACAGCTGCTTTTACTTAGAGCATTCAGAACTGGTGCCTGAAGGTCTAAAGAGAATGTTGGTTCTGTGAGTTTGTAACGACCTGAGGCAGTGGTTCTCATTGACTCTCAGACCTATCAGGAGGGAAGTCTGGTTTCTTAGAGATCTGTGTCCCCAGGTCCTCACAGTCTCTCCATCACCAGGTGACCACACCCACCTGTCCACTTCCACCTCTGCTCTTATAAGGGAAAACATGCTTGGACTTCCTTTTAGTATTTTTGCAGCTGCTGTTGTTTTGAGTTGGGGGTCTCATAACGTAACGCAAGCTGGCCTGGAACTCAGTGGATAGCTCAAGCTAGCCTCAAACTCGTGGCAGTCCTTCTGCCTCAGACTTTAGTGCTGTGTTGCAATTTGGAACCATCATATCTGGTTTCCCCTTTAATCTTATTTGCTTTAAATTTGTTTACAGGACACGAGCTTTTTTTTTTTTTTTTTTTTTTTTTTTTTTTGGTTCTTTTTTTTGGAGCTGGGGACCGAACCCAGGGCCTTGTGCTTCCTAGGTAAGTGCTCTACCACTGAGCTAAATCCCCAGCCCCGAGCATTTTTAAAGCATTGTTTATGTGTGTGTGTGTGTGTGTGTGTGTGTGTGTGTGTGTGTGTGTTGGCGTATGTACGTATCTGGGCACATGTGTGCTATAGCCTGCCTGTGGAGGTCAGAGGATAGCTAGCAGGAGCTGGTTCTCTCCACTGTGTGGGCTCTAGGGTCACCAGGCTTGGTGGCAGCCATCTTTACCCACCAAGCCATTTCTTTGACTCCAGAATGTATCCTTGGCTGTCCTGGCACTCCCTCTGTAGACCAGGCTGGCCTCGGAGTTCCCCCTGCCTCTGCCTCCGGAGTGCTGGGATTAAAGGCGAGCGCCATCACCGACGGGCTTGAGAAATTATCTGTATCAGGACATGGACACGGGGTTAAAACGATGGCTGGGTTGGAGTCTTTTTATTATAAACTTGATCAAGCAGAAAGTGCCACTGGCATGTGACACGGGCAGCTCATGCTGCTGACGAAGGACAGGTCGGGGTCATTTTCTTCGAATGGGGAGCACATGGTGTTTATTGGAGGCCATAGAATGCTAAGTACCACAAGGCCCTGCAAATCCTCTTCCAGTGACCTGTGCTGAGACTTAGCTGCAGAGAGGTGTGCTGGACTGTGGTTTATTCCAGAGCAAAAAGTCACAGATCATTGTGACGCATGGCTGGTGGGCCCGGGGTTGGGTGTGTGTGTGTGTGTGACCTGCAGTAGTGCGGGGCAGGGATGTGGTGGGCTATGAGCTGTGTGGTGGGCTCTCTGTCTGGTGGAGTGAGCTGCCGTATTTCAAGTAGTACCATGGATCTGATGACATTATTTACAGAATTCGCAAGGCTCCATACGTTCTGCGTTTCTGCCTTGCCTCTGAGATGCCGGAGCACCCACGTCACTCAGGGAAGACAAAATGCAGTCTGGGAGAGGGGTCCCAGCCTGTGTTTCTCCGGGTGAAAATGGGAGGTGGGAGGCTGTGGTTCCTGCGGACCCAGGAACCGGGAAGAGTTGGGAACTGGAGTCCGCAGGCCCTGGGACAGGGGGGAATCCGATTTGGCTCCAAGCGAGTGCCAGAAGGAGGGGCTGGGACAGGGGCCTTCTGGGAGCCTGTGTGTATGACGAAGCCCCACCCCGGGGCGGACCCTGATGAAGGGGATGGTCCTTGCTTGTCCAAACTGTTGCATTCATGGCGGATGAAGATGCATATGTCTTACTCAGGGTGAACCAGGGATTAAATACATTTTGCAGGAAGGGATGCCCAGGAAGGGAAGCTCACTGGCTAAATACTCAGGGTCTCTCTAGATACTCATCAGCCGTGGAGACTCTAGGTTTTTATGCTACATGACCGGTTGCCATGGTCCTCTTCGTGGGGATCTAGTTCCTATTCCTGCCATTCTCAATTAGGAGATTTATCAGTTTTCTGAACTTGCTACAACCTTACTAGTTCTTCTGTCTGGCCGCACGGTCCCCTGCCACACACATACAGAAAATTGGTCCTCTGCCGCACACCTTACAGAGTCAGCTGTATAACTGGTTTCATAAAAAATAAAGAGTACGCACATTTTCACAATAAGTTCATGTACCAGATGTTAACATTTTTAATGCGTGATAGATAATTTATTTAGCCTTTTAAAAAGAAATATTTTATAGTTTAACTTAAATTTTTATTTAGAAATGTGAGTATTGTAGAGGATGAAAAAGAAGTTTCTCTCTGTGCTTTGTGACTCTTAGTTGGGAGGGACCCCTGTGGTAAAACAGAGTCAGGAAAGAAGCCATTCTGCATGGGGGATACGCAGAAGAGTGTGTGAGCTTCAGCCCTGGCCCTGACTGCAAGTTTGAAGGCAACCGTCGTCCTCCTCAGACGCATACAGGGAGGTGGGTGTCCTAGGTGCCCTTTGCACCAAGAGCAGGGAACGGCGATGTGGGTAGAATTTGGTGCCTTCCCCTGGAGGACGGTCTCTCCTTTTGCTGCCCATCCCTTCCTGGGACAGACAGGACACACTCTCACAAAAGGAGCTTGCTCCTCAGCTGGCAAGTTTCTGTCTGGGAAGGGAATGTCTTAGCTTTCAAAGCTGCTGGTGGGTCCATTGTTTCCAAAGAGATGAGCTCACAGCAAACCTTGTGTGAGAAAGACACTTGTTACACGGCACGGTGAAAGCAGGGGTGTCATGTTTGTGGCTTCTTGTACACGGTTCTAAAAATACTCCCTCAGTTTTCCTTTCAGCAAGAATACAGGATGTTGATACGCACCTGTCACTATACAACTCTTAGGAGGCTCAGGCAACAGGGACATGAGCTCTGGGCTAGCCTGGGATATGTAGTAAAACTGGCTTGATGTACACATAAGGAGTAATGGGGATGGCTTTGGGAATGGGGCTTTTGTTCTAAAACTAGGGTCCCGACTGAAGGTGTAGCTCAGTGGTGGTGTAGCTCAGTGGTAGTGTCTGCCTGGTGTGTGTGAGACCTAGGGTGTGATCTCCAGCACCACACACAGAGTACACTGCCCTGTACTGAGCAGCCATCTTCACGGGCTGACAGTGTCGCCAGTCGCACGTCTGGGTTTTCGTGGGATGTTGGAGATTCAAACCCAGGACCCCATTCTTGTGCGGTCTCCCTAGCCTGGGTCTCTCGACTGTCTCAAGACTTTTGTCCCTCCAGGCTGGCTTCTTAGGCATTTGGAAAGAGGAAATTTGTATTTTGTATTACTGTGGTGTGGAGCTGGGGTGGCATGATGAAGTGTAGTGGTTTCAGAAAAGTTGGAGAAAAGGAAGTGAAATTCATAGGAAATCAAGGCTGGCCCTTTTCAGAAAGGCTTTGAACATGTGTGTGCGTGTGCATGTGCCTGTGCATGTGCCTGTGCATGTGCCTGTGCATGTGTGCGTGTGCGTGCATGCGTGTGCGTGCGGTTGCTTTTGCCCTTTGCCCCCTGCCCTCTGCCTGGGGCAGTATGAGCTAGTTTATAAACATCTCTGGAATTTCCTGGCCCAGCAGACATTACGCTGAGGAGCTGGAACAGGCTCAGAAGTGACAGTCCCACCCGGCACACTTTCCTCCCTCACAAAGCCCATGCCAAAGGCCAACTGTTATAATGTTGAGATGGAAAAATGCCATTCTCCTGTCCAGCCTCCCGGGCATGGGAGCGGACAGAGATGGTTTAAGTCATTCTGTGAAATCAAAGTTAGTAATGGCCTCCGACATCCGAAGCAAATTGGCTGGGAACCCAGAGCAGCACTGAGCAAACAGTAGTGAATACCTCCCTCCTGCCAGGTCTGGAAATGAGTCCTCTCTCTGAATACATTCATGCAGCTTCTGACCAGCCACTTCCAGCTGGAGTGACTCCAGGATGCTGTGTCTGCTTGCCCGGGAATCCCTCACAGGTGTGTCTGAGCGTTCTGGTGCAGGATCAATTGTCAGCTAAAACAAAACAAAATGAAACAAAACAAAACAAACAAAAAAACACATTTAAGAACCATGCAATTGAGTTACTAAAACAAAATGAGATGGGGCAGGGTGGAGTGGCAGGAGTGGGTGGGGGTGGGGAACCCCGTAGCTAACCAGTACCGTCAGGGTGGTCCTGCCTATCATTGACCCACAATGCTCCGGGCTCCCTTCTCTCCTGCCAAGGTGACCTGACAGGTCAAGACTGTGAGATCTCTTCCAAGGGGTCCCTCTCTAGGTCACCAACCTTCTGCCTTTTCCTTCTCCCACTGTGAGATTCTTGGGGGAGAAATTCCAGTTTCTTTGGGGCCACATCTCAGTGGGCTGAAAGCCACAGTGGAGAGAGAGGGCAGTGTCGCTTTAGACGACAGCACTAGGGTGGTTAGGACTGGCCTGGAGGAGGTTGTGGTTTGCATTATGGGAAGTGTCCTTGAATTCTCGGAAAAGCGAGCTCTCTTATTCCAGGTCAGTATTCTCTGGGGTAGGAGGGAGCAAAGATGAGGTGTTGCAGGGTGGGTGGAATTGCACAGGAAAATCATGGGAAAAGCCATTGCATGGCAATGTCAGCCCTCTAGGTGTTCTCTACAGAGTCATTTATCCTATGTATTGGAGTGTTTTGTCTACCTGTGTGTGTATGTGTGTGTGTGTGTCTGTGCAAGCTTGCCTGGTACCTGAGGCACTCAGAAGAGGACATCGGATTGGATCTCCTGGAACTGAGCTCAGAATGGTTGTGAGTCTCCACATAGGGGCTGAGAGTTGAACCTCAGTCCTCTGCACAAGCGGCGAGTGGTCTTAACTTGTGAGCCAGCTCTCTAAATGTTAACAGTAGAATCTACTGAGCAGACGAGGTCACTTTTATTGTTCAGTATTTGGTGGGGTAAGGAGGGGCTCCTCAGGCGCAGAGCAGTGGTTGTGTCTCTGGAGGGAGGAGACAAGGTCAGAATACTAAGAATGGGAAGTTTGGTTCACAGTGTGGGGGCTGGATTGAGACTAGATAAAGATCAGGAAGTAACAGTCTAGGGTCCAACAGCAGAGGAGTGGACAAACATCACACACACACACACACACACACACACACACCTATATACACATACACGACACACACATACCACACACATGCACACAAACACACTACAATACTTTCATCCACATAAACTATACACACCACATACCACACACACACATATACACTACACATACCACACACTTTCATACACATGCATATACACACCACACACACACTTTCATATACATGGCCACCACACTACACACACATACCACACATACCAGACACATACACACATACACACGTGCATGTGCATATACAAACACAGTGGAATTTTTTTCAGCCATGAAGGATGGATTAGCTTGTCTCCAAAGACTGTTAGTAAACAGAAGGATACCCCGGTTAGCCACTTGGACCCAAAGTGGAGATTTAGCAGTGGCTCAGAAAATTATGGACAAATGCTCAGTAAAGCTACTTAGTCAGTGGGGTGGGTTGTCACTACTTCCGAGCAGGGTAGATTGAGTTCCGGAAGGCCCCAGGTAGCCCGTGTAGGCTCTGCCAACCAAAGCATACAGCCTGGCCTGGCTTCTGATCTAGGAGAAATCTGTGGTCACGAGGCACAGCGATCTGTGTTACATAAGGGACGGATGACCGACCTTGTTGTAACTGGCCTTTGCAGACACCTCGACTACCAGCGTGAAGGTTTGCAGCTGAGAAAAGCCAGAAGCAGGGACGGAGGAGGCCCTTGTTCGCCCATCCCCCTCCGAAGCTTCCTTCAGCTTTTTCAAGGAGGATTTAAACGTGTGGGTTTGGGCTACTGAGCACTGTTCCTGGTTTCAGCATCCAACGTTTCCATGCAGCCAATGACCCTGTTAGCACTGACTCCCCTGATTTGATTCTTTACTGCGTGTTGCCTCTGCAAGTGCTGTGGGAACTGGCCATGGGTTCCCTACTTTTATGAAGTGGGTTATATGGGAAGTGCAGCCTGATCTATATGTGCCTTTGACATTTAATTTGGGATCCATTTTTGTGCCTATGTTACAGGTGGGTAGTGCCCTTGAGAAGCCAAATACCAGACTTTAAGGCGAAATTTGTACTTGCTTTGTTCTTTAAAAAAAAAAAAGAGTGCTCTGTGTGTGTGTGTGTGTGTGTGTGTGTGTGTGTGTGTGTGTGTATGTGGTGTGTATGTGGTGTGTGTGTTTGGGATGTGTGTGTGGTATGTGTGTTTGGGATGTGTGTGTGTGTGTGTATGTGGTGTGTATGTGGTGTGTATGTGGTGTGTGTGTGGTGGGTGTGGTGTGTGTGTGTGGTGTGTGTGGTATGTGTGTTTGGGATATGTGTGTGTATGTAGTGTGTGTGTGTGGGTGTGTGTGGTGTGTGGTGTGTGTATGTGGTGTGTATGTGGTGTGTGTGTGGTGTGTGTGGTGTGTGTGTTTGGGATATGTGTGTGTGTGTGCATGTGGTGTGGTATGTGTGTTTTGGGATATGTGTGTGTGTGTGTGCATGTGGTGTGGTATGTGTGTTTGGGGATATGTGTGTGTATGTGGTGTGTGTGTGTGTGTGTGTGTGTGGTGTGTGACTTGGCATACACATGGAGGTCAGAAGGTAACTTGTAGGAGTCGGTTCTCTTTTCCCACCATGTAGGTCCCGGTTAGGCTTGGTGGTAAGTAAGAGTCTTTACCCACTAAGCCATCTTGCTACCCCTGGGTTTTCTTTTCTTTTCTGTGTGTGGGTGTTTCCCCTGCACTGTGCACAGTGTGTGCAATGCCCATGGAGGGCAGAAGGGGCCGCCACACCCTCAGGAACTGGAGTTTTCTTCTGGTTATCTTCATGCTCAGTTTATGGAGAATGGTGATGAAAGCCAATAGATGCCTTCTGCCAGGTACAGAGTTGCTCCAGGGGGTGCTGTTGACATTTAAACATAATTAGGTCCCAGGGCAGAGGCTTGCAGGTCCACCCCGTCCCTCTCCCACTGGGTCCCAGGGTATCTCTAGCCTTGTAAACAGAAGCCCCAACCCCGCTTCCAAGTACCTTAGCCTAAGGTCTCCCTGCCTCTGGTCCTGGCTCTTGGTAGATCCTGCTGAATGCTTTGAGAGAGCTGATGTGCGGCCCCATCTCTGGACACAGGCTTCTGTGGCAGTAGAATAGGGTATCCCATCAGCCTGTTTTGTGCATAATGGCTCATGCTTACAGAATAGCAAGTATTCATACTGTACGATATCATTGGAATATGGGTCTCTTTGTTGATTAAACTGAGAATATTCCATATCCACTGGCCGCTCCTTCTTGCTTATCTTTCTTGTTAAGCTTTAAAGCACCGTTTGTAACAGTAAAAAAAAAAAAAAAAAAAAAATTGATTATGGCCTTCACCATTATGTTCTTGGTGGGGAGGGGACACATCATTTTTCCAAGACTAAGTTTTATGGTAAGAATTTTGAGAAAGTGCTGAGTCCTACTAATAGTATAAAATTCCATTTTCTCTGTTAGCAGATTTACATATAGTTGGCCGTCAGCAGCCACTTCGATATTTTATCTTGTTTGACGTTAAACTTAACCATTTGGTGGTATCTCTTGGCAAGCCGAAACTGATTTTAAAAAAAGATATGGTTCCTTAGTGAACTAAAGGACTTAGAAGGCCAAAACCCTGTTTGCTTATTGAGCAGGGCGGTTTAAACTTTAAACTTTGGGTCCTAAATAAATCCCCCTGCACTTCGATGAGAGAACGTCAATGTTGGGACTCGGTTTTTCAGTCCGCATCTGGGATTTGTGGGTGCACAGTGGTGACAGTGGTCCCCCATCCACAGACCAGTGTCACAGAGCAGAGCCAACGCCTGCTGTCAGAGGGGATCAATGCTTTAGAAGCTCAAGCTGCCGAGGAGGGGTGCAGGAACTCAGCCTGAATTGCAATTCTTTTCCTTTTTTAAACTGGTCTTTGGCTTCCTTGAATTTTTGACATGGCTGAGATTGACCATCTCCACTCCTGAGGGCTGGGTCTAGGTGTGTGAGGGTATATACGCTCAATTCACACGGTACTGGGATCAAACCCAGGGCTTTGCATGCTGGGCAAGTATCCTATCACCTCCACCATCTCCCCAGAACTGCACCCTCAGCCCTAGGCCACGGTGTTAATTTAGATTGATTCAAGAAGCTTCCTGGAGGAGGCAGAGAAAAAATCCAGCTGAGCCCTGCGGTGTCTCAGGTGCTGTCCAGCGGGGCAGAATGGCTGGTGCAGCCTCTCTGAGCTGCAGAGGCCAAACTGCACAGCCAGATTAGGGGTATGCACAGTAAAGTGAGGGGGGATCCAGATGGTGTCTCTGCGGTGTTTTTATGACCCTGTGAAATTGAAATGGATGGGGGAAGAGAGAGAATATGCTGTGTATATGTGCATGTGTGTGCGTGTACATGTGTATGCTTTTGTATGCCTGTGTGTGTAGACTGGAGGTCAACACTGTGTATCTACTGTAATCTCTCTGTGTCATACTTTTTGAGACAGTCTCTCACTGGACCTTAGGTTTGCCAGTTAGCCTGGGCTAACCGGCCAGCCTGCTCTAGGGATTGATCTTCCTGTGGTTACAGGGACGCACTTCTTGATGTGGCTTCTAGGAATCAAACCCAGGTCCCCAAGCTTGCCCAACAGGCACTGGGCTGACAGAGCATCTCCCCAACCCAGATGAGCTTTTTTTTTGGGCACACAAGTACACAAATAATAGAAAATGGCATTTGTTTTCAAAGCAAACATGGCTGGGAGCCCATGCTTGGCGTATTTGCTGCTTTTCTTTCTTTTCTTTTTTTAAAGATTTGTTTATTTATTAGAAGTACACTATAGCTGTCTTCAGACACACCAGAAGAGGGCATCAGATCTCATTACAGATGGCTGTGAGCCACCATGTGGTTGCTGGGATTTGAACTCGGGACCTCTGGAAGAGCAATCAGTGCTCTTAACCGCTGAGCCATCTCTCCAGTCTTCTGCTTTTCTTTGTGACAAAAATATCTGACAAGAAGCAACTTAAGGGAAGAGAGGTTCATTTTAGCTCATGCCGTGAGGAGTCAGTGGTGCCAGCGGAGACACAGCTATTCGGCAGTGGGGGTGATACAGCCGTTTGCTCACCTTTCAGAGAACAGAAGCAGAATGGGCTACACACCCTCCAGGCCCATCCCCTAATGAGCTCCTTCTTCCACATCCACAAGGCTCCCCTAAACCAGTAACAGCAGCGCCTAGCTGTGGACCAAGTGCTCAGGCCCATGGGCCTATGGAATCAAACACGGGAGAGCGATGGGCCCAGCTGTAGAGCTCTTACACTTGCTACTTCTTCCCAGCTCCACCCACCATGCTGGTGACAGGAATCCTCTGGGATTGAGAGGGACGGAGCAGGGAATGTCACTCTAGATTGAGAACAGGTTTTGTGGGAAAGCCCAAAGAGCAATGGGCCAGTGTGTGCATCCCAGACGCTGGCTGGCTGTGTCAGCAGCCCCCTGACCTTGGGCCGTCGCTCTCACCCTCTCCTTGCAATGACTAATTGTCCTTTAGATGGTCCTCAGCACTTTATGTGCAGCCTCCTCCTCAATGTGACAAGCCGTAAAACACAAGGGGCCCAAATGGCACAAGAAAACCGTCAAGTACTCTGCTAGCTCCCCGTGGAGTGCTCTCTCCACATGCAAAGACACAGTCAGGCTGCTGTTTGCCTTCTGATAAGCTGGCCAACTGAAGGCAGGCCACGAGGAGGCTTCCTTAAGTTTTGTATGGGCTGAGCCAGGGCTTAGGGCTGAGTCTACTGTTCCTGGCTGCCCTCCTCTTCCCCATGCCTTACCTGGTGACAGAATGTTTGTCTTATGTAGTTTATGTCCTATGTGTGGAGTGGGATGGTGTGGCAGTGGCTTCACCATGACCTTTCTCACTTCAGCTCCTAATTTCTCTCTGCTTGGGATGGCAGTGCTTGGAAGTGACCGACCGGAGCCGGAAGGAAATCGAGAAACAACCCTTGCTCAGAGAGGGAGAGCCCTCCCTAGAAGCAGAGTGTAGAGGAGGGTTGCAAAGATCTGCATTTTCTTTCAAGGCATCTCACAGCCTAGGCCGGCTTTGAACTTATCACATAGTAGAGAATGACCTTGAACTTCTGACCCTCCTGCCTCTACCTTCCTAGCTCTGGGATTATAGGCACACAACACCATGCCTTGCTTTATGCGGTGCTGTGGCTTGAACCCAGAGATTTGTGTATGCCAGGCGAGGTCTTTACCAACTGAGCTATCTCCATACTCCAGGGCTTCTGGCTTTTAATGTAATTACTATTGACTCATTTCCTGAATCCCTGTAAAGTAGTGCCCCATGGTCTGCCATCCCTTTCAGCTCTGCGGCATTCCAACATTCTCTTTGGGTCAGTGTTTGGGGCATAAATCCAGACCCAGGCACCGTAAAGGCCAAGCATGGGAAGAACACCCTATAGGCAGAGCTCACTGCTTCCGTCCAGCTCCATCCAGCTTCATCCAGTTCTGTCCAGCTCCATGCAGTTCCATCCAGCTCCATCCAGCTCCATCTAGCTCCATCCAGCACCTTCCATGTGGGCTTGGAGTCTCTCTCTCTCTCTCTCTCTCTCTCTCTCTCTCTCAAACCTCCCTTCATCCCGAGTCTTTGTTTTCTAGATGATGAACCAGGTGGAAGGCCAGCAGAAGAACCTCGTGCATGCCATCGAGTCCCTGCCAGGCTCAGGCCCCCTCACTGCCTTGGACCAGGACCTGCTTCTACTGAAGGCTACCTCCGCCGCCACCCTCAGCTGTCTCGGGGAGTGCCTCACCCTGCTCCAGCAGAGCGTGCGCCAGGCTGGCCCACCCAGCCACAAGCCAGGAGCCTCAGGTGAGTGCTTTGCTCCCAGCCCCCGAGCTTGTCTCCTTGAGATGGGTGCTCCCCTGACTACATGTGTGCGCCTCATCCTGTGCCTTCGCCTTGATGACCTTCGTGTGCCTCCCGTGCCATCCCGCCCATTCATTTATTCTTAGTTTCCTGGGAGAGGATGTTAATGTTCAGGGTGGCTTTGAACTCACTACGTAGCCTAGGCTAGCCTTGCTCTTATGCTGATCCTCCTGCCTTAGGATTCTTAGCGTGGCAGTTATAGGTGTGGACCGCCATGCCCTACTTTTTCTCTATCCACCCAGCTATCTTTTGGTCCAGTTAAGTCTCCGTCCCTCCTCCCCAGTGGTGTACCATCCTGTAAAAATGCACCCACTGTGTACCCGAGGGCTGTCAAGTGTCCTCGTGGATCTGGCAGCCTGGCCCTGGTGTTTTATTCTGTCTGTGACTCCCATCCTCAGCGTGTCACCTTTCAGAGTTGTCACCGAGTGCCCTTCACCCCGTGTTTCCATGGCGTCCATCCTTTACAGGTTAGCAGCCACAACAGGTGACAGATGCTACACGTGACCTCTCCTTTCCATCCCGTTTGCTCCCTCTAAAGGATGGGTTCATGCGAATCCCTTTAGGGACAGTGTCATGCTGGCCTCCCATGGGGGCTGGTCATGTGGGAGGATTTTGCTGAAGAACGTTCCAGAAGCATTGCTAGTTCCTCTTCTAAAAGCCAGGGGCAGGAGCATAGGGCTCTGAGAGAATTCAGTCCTCTCTGAGGAGTAGCTAGTAAGCAGGCAGAAAGACATCACTGAAGGGTAAATTCAATACTGAAGATGGAAATAGCTTGAGGGGAGATGGTTCAATACTCTGTCTCAGGACAAACCAAAACCCAAACCTAATAAATAAATGATTTCAGGCTTCGGATAGGTTATAAGAATACTCTGGGGGGATTGGGGCGGGGGTAGAGTTGTCTCCGGGTTAAGAGCCCTTGGTAGAGCTGGGTTCCCAGTGTCCACATCAGTTGGCACATGGCTGACTGTAATTCCAGCCCCGGGAATCTGATGTCCCCTTTGCCTCCACAGATGCCTATACTCATGTCCCTGCATCCATCACACCCCTCCCTCCATGCCACACACATACGCATAATTAAAAGTAAATCATTTTAAAAATGAACAGTAGACCAGATTGTCCAGACAGGGTGCCTAAGGACCCACCTATGTCTGCCCTCCTGACACTTGGATCGCTAATTCCAACGAGGGTGCCTGCTCTTTTTTTTTTTTTTTTTTTTTTTTTGGTTCTTTTTTTCGGAGCTGGGGACCGAACCCAGGGCCTTGCGCTTCCTAGGTAAGCACTCTACCACTGAGCTAAATCCCCAGCCCCGGGTGCCTGCTCTTTAATTTTGACCTGCTCACAAGAGGTCAGACTCAGCCCTCAAGGTTGCACAGCAAACCCTTTCTCCACCGAGCTGTCTCCCCAAGCCCCAGCCATCCTCCATGATCATTTTGTCAAGCCAGCTGGAAGTTGGAAGGCATCTCCACTTACCACTGTGCCATCCCGAGTGACTGGATTAGTGGGAACCTGAAACCTGATAGGTCCCCTCTGGATCCAACTCTAGGACTGACTCTCGTTCCTACCTAACGGTTTCTAAAACAATGAACACGCGCTGTTTAAGTGTGTACCACATTCTGATGAGAAAGGGAGTCCCCTGTTACATCCGGTCTTCACAAATCAGGGTGAGAGTTACAAAGTGTGTTTGCTCAACATCTGCTCAGGGGTTGCCAGAGCCATAGTAGCCTGACAGACACTGGTAAAGATGTGCTTCTGTCTAAGGAAGGCCAAGATGGCGAATGGAAGCAAAACCGTCCAGAGTTTTCACAGCTGCCGTAGCTCAGCAAACACCCCTGTGTATAATTCTGGCTTACCGTGCCTTAGCTTTTTGATTCTTGCCCTGTGTTTTTATAATCAAAGTGAATTTTTGAGGCACACACACACACACCCCTCTCCCTCTTCCCACCTCCTTCTCCCTTGACTAAGCCAGCTCAGACAGTCAGCTGGGTCTTAAGGGAGTGAGGGAGGATTAAAGAAAGAAGAAGACAATTAGACAACACTGTAACATGACTCCAGCCAGAGCTGAGGCTGAAGCGGGTTTATTTTGTATCATTCTAAGCACATACAAAGAATATGGTCAGTCCCAAAGCATAAACAGTAGTTCAGGAACAAACAAGACATAAGCAAAGGTCACGTGGTTACTGTATTCAGGGTCTCAACAAGACCCATCAGGGTACTCCTCCTGAGCCCACTTCCTTGTCCTAGCCCAAAGTCAAATTCTTACCAATATCTGAGAAGGCGGCACCAAGAGCTCTCCACACTCCCTCTCCTTTCCCGACTCTGTCCACCTCTCTCTCTCTTTCTCTCCCAACTTGAATTTTAAAGACAGACTCTCATACATGGCCAAGGACCTTAAACTTCTGGTCTTCTTGCCTCTACCTCCCAACCACACTTTATGCAGTGCTGGGAACTGAACCCAGGGCTTTGTGCACGCTAGGCAAGCACTCTGCTGATATCTACCCCTGCCCCTTGTGTCGTCATAGTAGTCCATCTCCTGTAAGGTTTCCAAGTGTCTTCTGGGAAGCTGGTTGGCTGAGGCACCTTTGTCTACAGATCTTTTGTCCCAAGTGACCTTTCAGACGCACCTGCTCCCTTCTGTGCTGTCTGACTCCCAGGCCTGTCTTGGGGCCAGGGCGGGGGACAGGATGGGACGCATCTTTAATGTTTTTAGAGAGGTTTGCAAGGAAGAATAATAAAGCAATTGGGCTTTTCAGTCAAGGCTTGAAGTGCGCAGCTCTCTCTCCATTCCTGGTTAGGAGGGGCTGAGAGTCTTCCACAGCCTTAGATCTATATAAAGTGAGCAGACACAGGCCCACAGGCTTGGACCTGGGACTGCACTTGGCTTCCCAGCATGGAGGGGAATTGAAGGGATTGGGGTTTCGAAGGACTTTGTTCTCTTTCTTGTTGGTTACTTCCTGGCTTACTGCTCAGGGTGTGGAGATCCAGCTCCAGGCAGGGGCTGTAACTGCTCAGTTTTCTTCCGAGTCAGAGCTGGATCTTCCCAGCCTGCTGGGCACGGAGTAGGCTTGGAAAATGGAGTGCTGGGATAGCTCTGTTAGGACAGTGACTCAGGTGAGCCTGAATGAGGACCGAAACAAGACAGGTAACAGGAAAGCTGGAGTAGAAGGCAGTCGGTCCATGGTCCCTCTCTCATGTTCCAGAACATTCTCCTCCTCTCCCAAGATTCCTGGAAAGTGCTGTTGATAAGCACGTCCCACTGGAAATGATTAATGGTGATGCTCACTTTCTTGGCTTTCCTGGGTGCCTATTTCCCTTTTCTCCTCTTCTTCCACTCAGCGCCTGCCCTTTCTGTCTGCTCCCTTCTTCAGGTAAAGCTGCTCCACTGCCAGTCACTTCTATTTTATGGTTTTAAGGCAGGATAGAAATGCGATCATGCCCGTCTGTCAGTAAGATAGTTAGGAAAAGCTACAGGCTAACCTCAAGGTGTGATTCAGATGGGTGAGCTTTCTAAACAGTCAAAACAAAGTTCTTGAGTGGCAATTTTTCCATAAAGAAAGCAGTCAGCCAGGGTCTGGGAGATGGCTCTGTCGACAAAGTGCTTGTGGTGTAAGTGAGAGGACCCAAGGTCAGTCCTCAAACTCCTGTTAAAAAGAAAGGTTGGGGGGGGGGGGTTGGGGATTTAGCTCAGTGGTAGAGCGCTTGCCTAGGAAGCGCAAGGCCCTGGGTTCGGTCCCTAGCTCCGGAAAAAAAAAAAAAAAAAAAAAAGAGAAGAAAAAAGAAAAAAAAGAAAAAAAAGAAAGGTGGGGGGAGCCTTGGTGCCATGCGGCTCATGCATTTGATTGAGGAGGTAGAAACAGGAGGAATCTGGGGCTGGCCCACCAGGCTAGATCAGTCAGCAAGTTCCAGGACCAATGAGAGAGACACATGGTCTGAAAAATACAAGGTGGCAGCGCCTGAGGACTGGGAGCCAGCGTTTTCCCCTGGTCTCTGCATGCACATGTGCACACCATTTCTGGTTTCTGCATGCATGTGTGCACACCATTTCTAGTCTCTGCATGCATGTGTGTACACTATTTCTATCTTCGGCATGCATGTGTGCACACCATTTCTAGCTTCTGCATGCATGTTGCACACCATTTTAAGTCTCTGCATGTATGTGTGCATACCATTTCCAGCCTCTGCATGCATGTGTACACACAGTTTCCAGCCTCTGCATGCATGTGTGTGTACCGTTTCCAGCCTCTGCATGCATGTGTGCACACCATTTCTGTTCCTCCTCCTCACATGTACAAGTTAGACACACTGGCTTTCTGCCTCAGACATGCCTCGCACTTTTATCCACTTTGGCAGTTACAGCCTGACTCTGAAACCCCTAGATGATTTACTGAACCTGAGAGACGAGGTCACTGTGAACCCCAGCTGAGGCTTCCTGGGGACATCTCTCATCTCGGTCTCTGGGCAGAGGGCTGGTGGCACCCAGCACCCTGAGGCTCCTAGGAGACACGGGGCTGACTAAGGCATCTCAGCCAAACTTCTGTCTTTAAAACTGCGTGTGGAGCCAGGTACCGTGGCACACGCCTGGGTTCCCCCACTTGGGAGACAGGAGGATTGCGAGTTTAAAACCAGCCTGGCCTCAGGAAAGGGAAAAGAAAGAGAGAAGGAAAAAAGCAGTCTGCTCTTTCTCTGCTGGCCTGCAGAATCTCTGATACTTTTTGATCCACATTGTTTTGTTTTTTGTTTTTCCTACAAAAACCGCATTCCTCTTACCCTGCCTTCGAGTTTTTGGAGAAACCATAAGCCACAAAGGTAGTTTGTGTTGTGTATGTTTTTGTTTTGTTTTTAACAAGCCTTTTAAACCTTTATTTTTCTACTTAACCAAAGCCAGACTACACATGTGTATTGAATCGTTAGTGAGGCAGACTGGGCACACTTGAGCTCTCTGATCACTAGACATGGACTATTTTTGGCACTGCCATGTGTGGCTATTCCTGTGGTATGTTATATCCATGTGACCGTGCTGGGTATTGAACTCAGGACTTTACACTTGTTAGCAAGCACTTTTCCGTTGGCACCCTTCATAGTAGTATATTTCTCTACATGTCAATGGTTAGTTCAATCATTCTGACTTTGATGTGAGATATTTAATTATGTTTAGAAAAATTATCATTAGTCCAGAGACCAGGTAAAACCAATAAGACAACAACCCTGAGTGAAGAATTTGAGTGCCCCAAATCTCAGGAATTAGGCTCTGGGGTGGCTCACTGGTAAATGTTCTGCCAAGCCAGATTGCCTGATTTGGTCCCTGGGACCCACATGGTAGAAAGAGAGAACCAAACCCTGTAAATTGTCTTCTGACCATCATAGTACATGTGGGAGTGCACACTTGTGTATGTGTGTATATATATGTGCACACACATACAGAACTGCAGGTGTGTGTGCAATCATTAATGTAAAAACATCTCAGGAACTGTGATAAGCGATGCTTTAACATGCCATATTTGGAGATGAAATTAATGCAAAACTAACAATGAACAGAATATTAAAATTTTACATAGAAAGGACCTCAGTCAGCTTGTGCTGCAGTTGCCAAGGCTGAATCAACAGATGAGTATATCTGGCAGTGCAGGAGGCTAGGCATCCAAGCCAGGCTCCAGCTGGTGGGGGTTCCCTTTCCCCACTGATGAGCACCGCCCTCCCCCACCACCCTCCCCCACCACCACCATGAGCGTCCACCTGCTGTGCTTGTGCAGTGAAAGCTCTGGTCTTTTTTTAAGACACTGATTCTGTTGGATGAAGGTCCTCGCTGATGATCCCATTCAACTCCAATTACTTCTAGAAAATTCTCAGATCTCGTTAGATTAGAGGTTAAGACACCAAAATCTGAATAGCCTGGGGATGCAAACATTGAATCCCTGCAAACAGGATTCAGCGGGGGTGGGGGTGGGGGAGGGGACTAGGCAAGTGAGACTAAACCACGGACTGACTTTCTCCACACTCTGTCATATTTATTTATTCATTCACATATGAACTCATCTTTGAAAAAGGTTTGTGCACATGAGCATTTTCCCTGCATGTATGTGTGGAAATCACACACATCCGTGGTGTCCATGGAAGTCAGAAGATGGCGTTGTAGCCTCTGGGGTTACAGATGGTTGGGAGCCACCATGTAGGTGCTGGAATTGAACCCAGGTCCTTTGCAAGAGCAGCCAGTGCTCTTAACTGCCGAGCCACCTCTCCAGCCCCATTTGTTCTCTTTTTACGACAGGGTCTCATGTAGCTCAGCATGGATTCAAACTCATCATATAGCCAAGGATGGCCTTAAGCTTCTGGCCCTCCTTCCTACTCCATCCTGAGGTCTGGGACCACAGCAGTGGACTACCATGCCTGGGTTCTGTGGTGCTAGGAATTGAATCTGGGGCTTCCTGCACACCAGACAAGCACTGTAAGCAACCAAACAGCATGGCTGACCCTGGTTTTTGAGTTAACAGCGTTATTGATAGTTAACAGTGTTACTGTATTGCATTGCTGTGAACTGACCCCCCAATGCTCTCATCTTGCAAAACCAAAGCTCCGTTGCTGAGCCCTAACCCTCATGCCTCACACCGACTCCCAGGCCCTAGCAACCGGGATTGCCCTTCCCACCCTTCTCTGGCCTGTATGAATTTTGAGAGGCTGTGAAAGTTACTCAGGTGAAATTTACCTCTCTGAATGACTTCTAACGCTCATTTCTCAACCAACACATATGAAGCCAAGTATGTACTCTGCCCAATCACAGTCTAGGTGCTGGGAACAGCTGGGAGCAAGGACAGTGCTGTCTCCACCTCCCAGAAGCTGGCATTCCAGAGAAGAAAGAGGGGACAAGACTCCAGTGTGTACCCTGGCTGAGCCCAGACAGCAGTGGGTCCTCTGTGTGCCCGGGGTGAGCCCAGACAGCAGTGGGTCCTCTGTGTGCCTGGGGTGAACACACACAGCAGTGGGTCCTCTGTGTGCCCGGGGTGAGCCCAGACAGCAGTGGGTCCTCTGTGTGCCCGGGGTGAGCCCAGACAGCAGTGGGTCCTTTGTGTGCCCGGGGTGAGCCCAGACAGCAGTGGGTCCTCTGTGTGCCTGGGGTGAACACACACAGCAGTGGGTCCTCTGTGTGCCCGGGGTGAGCCCAGACGGCAGTGGGTCCTATGCATGCCCTGGCTGAACCCTGACAGCAGTGGTCCTGTGATACAGTAAGCTGCAGTGTGGCTCCCCATGACTTTGTGTTGCCCCTCACATTAGGGGCTCCACGGGAGCTCTGAGCGAGTGGTGCTTAGCTGACCTAAGTCACCCTCCCCAGAAGAGGTCTAGGGCAGCAGCATCTGGGAGGAAGGGATAGAAGTGCAAAGGCTCTGAGGTGGTAATGAACACAGCTCTGAGGTGGTAATTGAACACATCCGGAACATACAGGAGAGGAGGGGAAACCCGCCAGCTCTCGGGCTGAGAAGGCCTCGAGGTTTACATTTTACTACAGTTGGGGCCCAAGCAGCAAAGTTATGTAGTCTCCTACGTATGCATGTATGGAGCATGGCACTGAGAAGAGAAATATTGACATACAAGTGTGCTTGGTTGGATAATCCTACACTCAGCAACTCCCATATATGCACATATACACTTATACAATACACATATACACACACACATACTTACACACACATAATACACATACACACATATACTCACATACACATACACTCATGTACACACACATATACACATATACACATATGCACATGCACACCCACATACACATTCTCTCTGTGTCTCTCTCTCTGTCTCTCTCTCTCTCTGTCTCTCTCTCTCTCTCACTCACACACACACACACACACACACACACACACACACACACACACACACACATTTTTGCTGCTATCTTATGTCCACCAATCAGATCCTCCCCGATGCTAAAGCTTTCGTCCACTACCAGACTTTCCTCCAAGCAAGTTCAGAAAGGACACCGGCAGGCAGGATTTCTTTGAGAATTGAACACCTGAGACCCGAAGGATGAGTGAGCCCCTCCCCCAGCCTATCTTCCCTCCCATCGTGTACCCCTTCTCACAGGTGGGGAACTGTGAATCTCTAGGCCGGAAGACCCATTTATCCACCTTGCCAGATTGGGGTAAAGAAATCCGCCTTTGGGGCTGGAGAGACGGCTCAGCCATTAAAGGCTAGGCTCACAACCCAAAATATAAGAAATTCACCTGTAGGGGTTGGGGATTTAGCTCAGTGGTAGAGCGCTTGCCTGGGAAGCGCAAGGCCCTGGGTTCGGTCCCCAGCTCCGAAAAAAAGAACCAAAAAAAAAAAAAAAAAAAGAAATTCACCTGTAATTATTCCCATTAATAAGCTCATGATGGTGGTGGTGGTGGTGGTGGTGGTGGTGGTGGTGGTGGTGGTGGTGGTAGTAGTAGTAGTAGTAGATAATATACCGTAAAATCATATTGGAGGAGAAACTCTCCCCCACCCCCATGAGAAGGAAGATCAGAAAAATGCTTTGGGCTTAGCAGGCTGCTACTTGTAAGAATTATTTCTTGCTAGAATGGACCAGGCATATCGGCCCTGCAGGATGGGCCTTCTTAATATCCACCGCAGCTGGCCACATCTGGCAACAGGAGCAGCTGTGTGTGCCCACCCTGTGAGCATCTTTCCTGAAGTGTGAATAGCAAACAACAGACCACATTTCGGGCAGCTTATATCTGATCACGTGACTCGGTCTTTACTGTGAAGTAGTATAAATTATTTTTGCAGGTCAAAAGTCACTGTCACTATCTGGCGTCGGTAGAACTGTTCGGAGGTGACTCTGGTAAAGTGCTTGCCAGTGTGGCGTGAGGGCCGGGGTCTGAGCCAGACACGCACACAAAGAGCCGGGTGGGTGCTGTGGTGTGTATCTGTAATACCAGCCCGGAGGAGGTGGAGGCAGGTGGATTCCTGGTGCTCATTCAGTCGGCCAAGCTGAACTTGGTAAGCTTCAGGTCCCCTGAGAGGCCACAAAGAGGACAAAGTCAAAGTGAGAAAGATACTTGACAACTGTTTCTTCCCAGTCTGTGATGACCCTGGTCCTGATGCTGTAAGGAAAATGCCTCTTAAATGCAGTCAGGTACCTCCTTAGAAACAGACCCCGCCGTGTGTGCCCCCCACATGACCAGGTTGGATATTTCGCAGGCTCTTTGGAGACTATCTAGCGTCACTTTAGCTCTTTATTTCAGAGTCCATCCTGGGATGGCATGGGCCCACGTCACAGTCCACAGACCAACTGAAAAATGGGACCCTTGGCTCTCTGCCCTCAGCCAGTGCCAACATAACCTGGGCGATTCTACCGAACTCAGCCGAAGAGGAGCACAGCTCACAGCCGGAGCCAGAGGTAAGCAGAGGCCTTTCCCAGCACACCCACTGCTTGTGTTAGTACTTGTTTAGGAAGCGAGTGAGTTCATTTATAGCCTGCTCCCTGCTTTAAGAGGAGGCATGGTATCAATAGCAAGAATCCCTTGGAGAGACAAAACTCAGCTCCCTGCCTGCCTGGAGCTCCCCCTTGTCCTTCTGTCTGGCAGCTGCCCGGAGCCAGTTGCCATTCTACCGGTGAGGAGCCTCCGGTTTTGATTGAAATGAGCCTCATTTTAACTTAAAGTGGAAGAGAGAAATTCTAACAGACCCTAAAAGTGTCTAAACGTGCCTATTGGCATAGTGGGAGCAGTTGTATATCGTGCTGCTGCCCTGAATTATGGCTTCTCCATATGGTTCATGCTGTCCAAGCTCCTGCCTCACAAGCTTGACTCCTGCATGCGTCCAGCAGGCCAGGGATGAGATGTCCTCATTTGGCGTTGTATGCAGCAGGGACAACGTCCCCCGCAGACGTTGGCCACCTGCCAGATCCTGCCTGCCCACCACAGCTCTCGTCCCTAATTCTGCTTCTGAGTGGCCACTGGAAGGAGCTGTGTCCCTCTCGCCAAATTTGTTTTGTGTCAAGAATGGCACACATATGTATAGGTTATAGTTCGGTGTGCGCACGCATTCTCTTGAGATGACACCTTGAGTCAGGCTAAGGCCAGTTTTAACCACTAGGAATAGTTCTTAATCTCCATCGAAATAATTTTAGCCTGAAAACTGTTGAAGACTTGCAGTATTCACTTAAAAGGGGCAAAAGTCCTGGGGCAGTGTTCTCCACAGGGTGGCATGGTGAACTGTTCCTGTCCGAGCATCAGCATCTGATACCCTGTGGCAGTGATTTAGTGGTGTGGATTTTGCAGAGGAGGAGCCCTCTGCTAATGGATGTCTCAGCCACTTCTTCCAGGTGCCTGAGCAGGGTTTGGAGGGAGTAGGGATGTGAACTTTGGCCTGTGACGCCGCAAGGAGTTTCAGGCTGAGGCAGACATGCAGCTGACGTTGCGGGCTACAACCTGTGCTGGTGACTGTATTGGGAGCCCCGTGTCCTTCAGGAGACCGGGTGGACTGGTATTTGAGGGTGGGTGAATAACTACAAAAGCTCTTTTTAAACACAACGGGCTGGCCACGGTGGTGCACACCTGTAGCCCCAATATTTGGGAGGCAGAGGCAGGCGGAGCAAAAGCTCGAGGGTTAACCTTGGCTACATAGCAAGTTCTGGACTAGCCTGGGCTACATGAGACCCTGTCTCAGAGAGATAAAGGGTATGTTAATTAGCTGTGAAGATGGATAAAATTACTTTCCATGCCGGGCTGACAGTTTGAGCCCAATCCCTGAACCATGTAGGTAAAGGCGAGAGAGGGTTAGCTCCACAGTTGTCGTCCTTGGACCTCCACATGCTCACAGTGTTACACAAAACAATGAATTAAGAGATACATACGTAACACACATGCAATACCCTCCATTCTCCCAGAGAACTGGGTGCTTAGGGCTGTGTCGCACCACAGTATGCACCCAAAGCTTTACTCCGAAGGGAAGTCAGAAGGGTAGAGTTATTAGTCCCTTGGCGACCATTTTAAAACTGACTTTTGTAGTTAAAAAAAAAAAAAGTTACCTTCATTCACTGTGTGCGAGAGAGGTCGTGTGTGTGAGCACACACGTGTGCGAATGCTGCACTGCACGCGAGAGGGGTTATTTCCTTCCTTCCACCATGTGGGTCTCAGGGGTTTACCTTGGGTCGTCTGGGTTGTCGGCAACCAGTGAGTCACCCTTCCGTTCCCATGATCCTTTGCTTTTGTATTCTCATTCCCAGCTGCATCCTCAGGTTCTCAGAGACTAGAGCCTAGTAAATCCCAGGGAGGTCTGGGGCATCCATTTTTGTCGTATGGGTCCCCTGTATGTTTGTTCTTCCTTTCCCAGGTAGCCGTGTCCCCTGCCCTCTAAAGGTAGAGGCCGGCCTGGTGTTTTTACTTAAGGTTGTAGGCCGCTTTACGCCACCCATCAGTAGCACGGACAGAAGATAGTACGCTTTGTTCCTGCTCCTGAGGCTGGTGGGATGTCTACCACCGAGCCTGACGGCCTGAGTTCATCCCAGGACCAGATGAACGGAGAGAACCAACTCTTCCAAGTTGTACCCCGACCTCCACATGGAACGGACAGCATTTTTGAAAAATGAAATAAAGGGTGTATATGTGTGTGTGAGTAGGCTCTCACGAGTGCGTGTGCCTGAGGACGCCAGCAGAGGGTGTCCGATCCCCTTGGAGCCGGAGTTACAGGTAGTTGTGAGTCCCCTGACGTGGATGCTGGGGCCTGAATGCTGGTCCTCTGAGGAGCAGTGTGTGGAGCCATCTCGCCAGCCGTGCAATTAAATACATACATACATACATATACATACATACATACATATATACATATTGTAAATATATTGTTGTAAATTGTTGTAAAAATATAATAAATAAAAAACTGTCTTTTATCCCCCACTGATCTGTCACTGCAGTGCCTCAAGACATCTGGTAGATAATCTCAGTCAGCAAAGCCTCTCACCCGCTGTGCGCCATCCCATACCACACTGCCGAAGGCCTCTCTCTGAGCTCTCTCTACCCATCCAGTTCCCAAGGCAGGTTTCCATGCCAGAAACATACATCCCAACTCCAGGGTGTCCCACACACTCTCCTAAATTCAATTCTCCACATGAAAGGCCACACAACACAATAACCTCTGGTCCAATTGGTAAGATATGATTGCCCACCTAAACATACAAAGCCCGGTACACACCCGTCCCTTAAGAACATTCATAACAACCTGTAAACACACAGAGTGGCCTCCATGTTGTCTCTTTGTGACTTCTCTGCAGTCTCCTGTCTCTTCCTCCTCTCCTTTCCGTTCCTGCAGTCCCTCCAGTCTCCTCCCCTTCCCTCAAACTTTTCTCCTGCCCATCCTTCCTTCTTGGCCAAAGACAAGCTTATTCTATCTTGTACGTGCCTCACCTGTGACACATCCCACATTATATACATATACAAATAAATACTAAGTTCAGCTTAAAAAAATCATCTGAAAAAGAAAAGATCTGACCATTAATGTGAACGAGCTGTTGATTTCTGACTGTCCTGTTGCCTTCATCCTTTTGTAAGATCGATGTACAACACAGTCATGTGACCCCCTCGAATCGAGACTTGTGGTGGTGGGGTGGTGTGGTGATGGCTTTTAGAGAGAGGAGAATCAAAGTTCTCTTGTAAAGGCTCCCTCGTTTTTCCTAGTGACAGCCCTGGCAGATAATCCTCAAAATCCAAATGGCCAGTGTCTGGAAAATAGTTTTCTTTTTGGATCAACATTCTTCCCTCCCGTCCCCCCACTTTCTAGTCGAAGCAGCTAGCAAGGCCCACCTAATAGTTCTCCAGTCTGATGAAGCACAGTGTGGCCACTGCCTCTTCCTATACAAGGAGAAACCAACCGCAGGAGGAGTGAAGGGGAGTTTCTCAAGGCTGGACGCGCCTTTGGCTCCTTGTCTGTGTTGGTATAGAGCACTTCCGTGAGTGGTCCTCGTTGAAGAACTAATTTAAGCGGCTGGGGAGATGATTCACTTGGTAATGTGGTGGTCACTCAAGCACGAGGACCTGAGTTTGAGTCCCCAGCACCCGTGTGAAAGCTGGCATGGTGGTGCACATCTGTATTTCCAGTGCTGGGAGGTTGGAGACTGGAGGGGGACCCCTGGGGTTCGCTGGCCAGCCTGTGTAACATGCGTGTGCCCAAGGTCCAGTGAGAGACTGACTCAAAAAAAAATGAGGTGGACAACACCAGGGGAGGACACCCAACACCAGTCTCTGGTGTCCTCCTGTGTGTGTGTGCACGCAGGAACACATGCCACGCTCCAGAACACTGTTTAAGGATTGTAGCTATTGTGCGTTAGCTTAAGGGAAGACATCGTCTTGATTATGGCTTTGGTCATCCATTCTGTCTTCCAGAGCCATAAGTAGGATGCAAACACATGCCTGTCTCCTTAACCGGTTTCTGGCTCACCGTAAAACAACTTAGATATGGAGAAAACAGATGCATTTTCTTTTTTTACATTTATTTAGTGTATGTTGGGGGGAGAGGGGACACAGGCTGTGTGTAAAGGTAAGAGGATGGTTTGCGGTGGTCAGATCTCTTGTACTGCCATATGGGTCCAGGGATTCGAACTCAGGGCATTAGGCTTTGCGACAAGCACCCTTATTACCCCCCAAGCCATTGTGCTGACCCACACATGTATTTTCAAGTTTAGTTTGCCTGCTTCCCAGCAGAACCAAAGCTCAAAGGAAGGGCATGTGTCAAACCCAAGCTCTAGAAGGGAGTGTGGTGGGTTCTGACGTGGAATCCGGTGTTCTGCCGGGGCGAGAATGGATATGCTAGAATTAAATGCTAGAATTAAGCAAGCTTCCATAGTGAACTGAGGCAGCGTCCTGGCTTTATGTTTTGTAACCCTATTTGAAATTCAGATTTAGTTCGTAGAAGGTTTTATTCTGCCCCCTGAATCTAGAAACTTACATTTTAGGACGGGCGGGAGATGCTGGGGCACTTTGCCTTTGCTCTGTCTGTGGCTTAGTTTTCCCTGGGTGGATGGAACGAGACAGCTGTACGCCCAGACAGGGACAGATGGCGGAAGTGATTCCATCCGGGAATTTAATGAACTGGGTTTTACTGGGGTTACTTACAGAGCAACGCCTGAAGGGCCCCTTCATCGTCTCAGCTCTAGTCGGTTCTGCAAGGTGGTCCTACCGTGTGTTTCCAGAACTGTGTGAAATCTCCTGCATGTGGCAGGGTACTCCTGGCTGCCACCAGACTTCAGCCTCTCCCTTCCCACAGACTTTTGGGAGGGATTCCAGTTCCTTGGGGTCCATTGTGTAGATGATAATCTGGCCGAGGGGAAGGAAGGGCACCTGTCTCTTTAGAAAACCATCCCCAGAAGTTGTGGTGATTAAATCATCTCTCCACTTTTTGAAATTTAGGTTTTGGATAAGGAACAGAAAGGTAAATAAAACCAAGCCTTTGGGGTTTGAATATTCCGACGCCATGTTTTAAACAACCATTATTAAGCTTGTACTTCATGCGTAAGCAATACGTTTCCTCATCCCCTTCTGCCAACTGAGTGGCTTTGGTTTGTATAAACCCACGTCTCCACCGCAGACAGATTACAGCTCTTGGTTCCAGTCCTAAGCACTGAGCAGCAGTGAAAAGCACAGGATATGAGGGCCTTTGTCTCCATGTCTTTTTGTCTCAGTCATTTGGCAGCATGAAGACTGCCGTTGATGCACAGAATTATCTGGTTGGTTAACAGATCTGAAAATCATTAATGGGAAAAAAAAGAGCCAACTTCCCAGTGACATTTCCACACTGATGCTCGTGTGGGACTCGTTATAGCATATCCATGCCAGGTGGGCAGGTGGTACTATATAAATCATAAGATTTTTTTCTTACCCTACATATTAGCAACGTTAACTATTGAGCTCAGGGTCAGTAAGGTGGCTCAGCAGGGAAAGGCGCTTCCTGCAAAAGCTGGTGACCAGAGTGTGACTCTCCGAACCAATGGCGGAAGAGAAAAGGTGACCATGGACCTTTCTCTCTGACCCCAGCTCCTGCGCCCGCACCAACATATGCGCAAGATCATAGTAAATCAATGAAAGTGAGAGTCTGGTTCTAGAGACATAGCTTAGCGGTTAAGAGCCCTTGCTACATGAAGAACTGAGTTTGAATCCCAGCTCTGTCATAGCAAGGCACACCTTTAGCCCAGTGATGGGTGAGGGAAGAACACAGAGGCTCTGGAGCCTGTTGGCTGCCAGCCCAGCTGAGAGACATCACAGTAGTTTTAGGGAGAGACCCTGCCTCAAAGGAATAGGGTGGAGTGTAATGGGGACACCTGATACCTTCTGCACACAGACCACATACGGGATCACACACCACCTAACACACAACACATACAGGCCCACAGACCACATGCCACACATAGGCCCATACACCACGCATATAGATGTGACATTTTATAATAAGATGCTATCTACCAGGACTTAATTACTGTTGATTAACAACTTCAACATCAGAAGCAGGCCCTCGGGGCTGGGGATTTAGCTCAGTGGTAGAGCGCTTACCTAGGAAGTGCAAGGCCCTGGGTTCGGTCCCCAGCTCCGAAAAAAAGAACCAAAAAAAAAAAAAAAAAAAAAAAAGAAGCAGGCCCTCTTAACTCTGTCAGAATATAAGTCTATTTCTTACGGACTAAAGGTTAGAAACCACACAAAACTTACTCCGCATACTGGGCCAAGTTTTTTAAGTTTTAACCCTTCGAATATACATTTTAAGTTTTCCAAGCAAAAAGCATTGCAGAAGTTGATGGGAATCATTATTTTTTAAAAATGTATTCACTCTTTCACTGTAGAGAATTGATTCTCTTTTCTTGGTAGCGTCAATGACCCCGACCTTTTCCTTTTCATACAGAGTCCTACCAAAGCTGACCCAGCTGCTTCTGGCTGCTGGTCAGAGTTAGCACCCATCACAAAGAGGAAATACCCCACGATGTAAAGATCTTTGACAAACATATCCACTCATGATTTGATGTGTATCGTAGCTTTAATGATACAACCTTATGTTGGGGCCGGAGAAAACTCGGTGGCTGTTCTTGCAGAGGACCTGGGTTCCATCCCCAGTACTCATATCGGGAAGCTCACAAGCACTTGTAACTCCAGCTCCAGGGGATCGGATGCCCTTTCTGGCCTCTGAAGGCGCTTGTTCTCAAATGCACAGACACACACACATGCACACACACACACACACACACACGCCCATGAATTAAATACAGCTCTAAATGTTTTATGCTCTTAGAAGCATAAAAGTGTTCCTAGAAAAGCAACAATCTAATAAAATGAGTTTTTAAAAGAATAAGGTCTCACCGTGGTAACCTGGGTAGCATGGCACTAGGTAGACCAGGCTGGCATCAGACTCAGACTTTTCTGTCTCTGTCTCCTAACTGGCTATCCTTTGAACTCACTCTGTAGATCAGGCGACATCAAACTCTCAGAGATCCACCTGCCTCTGCCTCCCAAGTGCTGGGATTAAAGGGGTGCCCCATCACATCTGGATCATAAAAGAATTTTTAATGAATACCATTTTCAGGCATTTTGATTTTATGTGTATAACTATATATTGAGTTACTTGTATCTCAGAAAACGTATTCTTGGCAACCTCCATATATCAAGAAAATGTTACAAAGCAATTATAAAAAGATTCTTTGTATTACTTTCCCAAATGTACTTAAAATCATACATCTTGATTAGCATAGAGCATTTTTATGTCTTGTTTTCTATTGCCCTTGAATACTAAGGGAAAATGTAAAAACTTAATTTCTTTTTAGAATCTGTTTTAGAAGAAAATCCTTACCAAAATTTATGTAGCAAATAAAAATTTTTGTTACTTAACCAACTTTTATCGTGTGCCTTAATGAATACCGTTTTACGTAAACACTAAGTGTACTTTGAAGTCTTTAGTTGCGATGTTTATTGTCCCTCTAGAGGACTTCCTTGAGAAGATCAGATATCCCTTAATGGTGTGTTCAGAACATTTTAATGTTCTGTGAAGCACATTCAGTGTGCTCGATATTTCATTTTAATAGATTTTAAGAAGTTTAAGAGTATGGGAGTTTATATTGCAAGAAAGTATAGCTCTGTGATGTCTATGAAGCTATAAGTCCAAATTATCTTTATGACAAAGGGAAGTTAAGCCCCTCCGTTTTCACGCTGTGCTGTAAATCGTGTTCCCGAGTTTTAAACTGGCCTACCTGCTGGAGCTGGGGAGATGGATCAATGGGTAAAGGTGCTTGCTGTCAAGCCCGATGACCGGAGTTCAATCCCGGGTCTTCCGGAAAGTTGACCCCTTATCTCTGAATGGCACCATCGAATGCCTGTGGCCCACTCGAATACATACAAGATAAATCAATCTTGGGCTAGGTGTGGTGGCTCATGCTTTTAATCCCAGCACTTGGGAAGCAGAGGCAGGTGGATCTCTGTGAATTTGATAGCCTGGTCCACATAGTGAGTTCCGGGCCAGCCAGTAAGACCCTGTTTCAAAAGTGTTCTTAATTAAAGTTTATAAAACACTCAGATGGCTTCTCAGGTTCAGTTGCCATGATTCCAGTCCCTGTGTCTCATTCAGGCTTGGGTAAGGTGAGGACCTTAACCCGTTTCTCTAGGAGACGGTGTGAGGAGAAAGAGGACTAGAGTTGAAATTTGTTTATAAGCTTACATGTGCAGACATACACACAAAAATGTTTCAGTAGACATTCCAATAATTGCAATGTTAAGCTAAGCTGAGGCAGAGGAAGGGCGATCACCTTACGTTTATGACCAGCCTGGGCTCCAAAAAATAAAATAATCTCTGTATGTAATAAAATAGTCAGAAACACAGACCAACCGGCTAACATGCAAAGTAACATGTGAGAACAACTATGAATGTCTTAAGGCAGTGATAGCACGAGGGCAATCTTCCTAGGAGCCTCACGAACTTGGTCCACTCCATGCCTACACAGACTACAGAGGAGAGGGCTCCAAGAACACACTCCAGTTGAAATGCAGACAGACACACTGATCCCTTAGCCCTCATCCCACAGTGTCAGTAGACGCTGGAATCAGACAGCTCTGCGTTCAGAGAAAGGCCCAGCCACAATGAAGCAGGAAGCAGATAAGACTGGAGATTCGGTCTAAGGGCACTGGCTGCTCCTACAGAGGACCCAGGTTCAATCCCCAGCACCCATGTGGTGATTATCAACCACCTGTAACTCCAGTTCCTGGGGATCTTCTGCCCATCGTGGGTACTGGGTACGCCCAAGGCATGCATGCTGACAAAACACACATATAAAGTAAATAAATCAAATTAGGGAACGGTTGAAGGAGACACCCAATGTCTAGACCAAAGGAGTTAATTACAAAACTAGAGTACTCTTTATAGATAAGACGGGATCAAAAGGTCCCCCAGCCTTTTTTTTTTTCTTAGCCAATTCACCAATGCTTTATGGTTTTCTCCCCTGAAAAGGGAGAAAAAGTGAAGGTGACCAGGGTATATATAAAGTCCCGCAGCACCAAGGTTTTCCAGGTGTCTCCTCGGCAGTGCTCGGTCACCACAGGGAGCCTCTCAACTGCCGCCCAGAGAGCCATGGTTCCTTGGGGGGAAAAGGAGAGGACCAGCCTCACCCGGAGTGCTTGCCCTCAGCTGACCCACTGAAGCTGGGCACCCAGGCTCATCAGTGCCACCTTTGGCTTCCCTGTATTCCCAAGTGAAATTGGGGAATAGAATTTGGTAAAAAGTGGACCAGCTTATGGTTTGGCCTGGGTCAGCCTTACAATTTATTTATTAGACATTTATCCTTTTGTTGATGGTTGTATGTATGGGGACAGGGTCGTGCACAAGCATTCAGGTGTCCACAGAGGCCAGAGGGTAGCTCTTAGAGTTGGGGTTACATGTGGGTGCTGGGAGCTGAACTCAAGTCCTTTAGACGAGCAGCCAATGTTAAGACTTCTTTTTAGTCTTATAGTTTACAGGGCACTGTCAGCCTGAGACCAGCGGACTTCTCTGTGTGGCAGCTCATTTGGTCCTCTCCCATGAGAAGGCAGGAAAGGACCCTGGCACTCAATATCCCTTGTCTCCATTCTCAACAGCCCCTGAACTCTGAATACTGAGTCTCTCTTTAGAGACTCAACCCCTCTGCCACCTGCTCTCACCCGAGCTTGATCTCTCTCCCAGCATGGGCTCAGTTTATCCTTTCAGTTATCTATTCAGTAAGTCGGGGAATGGCTTGCAGACTTTATTTTTGTAGGACTGGGGATTGAGTCCAGGGCCTCGTACATACCTGAGTACTCTGGCTCCGAGCTTCACTTCAAAGTCCATATATAATCAACCTTTGAAAGCATCCTCAATGCCAGTCTGTAGGCCCATAATCCTGGCTACTCAGGAGGCCTAGGCAGGAACATCGGGCCAGTCCGGGTTACAGAATGAGTTTAAGGACAGCCTAAGAACTTAGTGAGAGCCTATCTCAAAATAAAGGGCAAAAAGTAGCATACAGCTTGGGGGTGGAGCATTTGCCAAGTGTGGGTAAGGCCCTGGGTTCGAACCCAAGAACTGAAAAGCGAGATTTTTTTTTCAAACCCCCCCCCATAAATAATATAAAGAGAAACAATAAAGGGTAGCGTTGCATCAGTTTTGAGGAACAAATCAGGCATTTTAGCATTTTAGCATTAGGAGATCAGTAAAGACAGTATAGCCAAGGATGGCCCTGACCTTGTCCAAGGTTGACCCTGAACTTGTGAGTCTACTGTTTCATGTAGGATGACAATCGAATACCACGGTAGCGTGCTGGGGGCGGGAGCCCAGGCCCTCACGCACACCAGGCGAGCATTTTGCCCATAGAGCAAACCCAGGCCTGCAGGACTTGTCGATTGGCATGAGTCTCTTACCTATGGACGTGGCTGCGCTCCCCGCTATTGCTTTAGGAGACTGCTCTCCGTTCATGCTTCACCTTCCTCTCTGCTCTCACTTCTTCCTTCCTTCCTTTCTGTGTGCCGAGATGGTGTCTGCCCTCTTGGCCAGGCATTGCTTTAACCAGAGGAACGGAGCATGATGGTGGGTTCTAAATCGCTCCGTGGCTGGCAGCATGTATCTGGGGGACTTGATGGAGTTTAGTGCTGGGTCAAGAGTATCTTTGGGGAGTGTTCGCCGTGTCACCTCTCTGTGCCCCCTACCCCTTGGGACAGTGTGGCTTTGTGACGTAAGCACCCATCAGAGTGCTGGGAACACCTTGGATTTTGTCCATTGTGAGCCGTTGCCTCAGGAAAAGCCAGGCACTGAGGAGAACAATTTCTGCCCCCCTGGCTGCTGTCCCCAGAGGAGTAAGCGCTCTAAGGCTGGTGAATGACAAGGGCTTTTCAGTTGCCCACTGTTGTGTATGGTGTCTCCCCCTTTCTCCGCTCTCCCCTTTGTCTCCACCTCAGTCCTGTGGCCTGGAACACAGCTGTGAACAAGAAGGGAAGCTCTGAAGAGTTTGTAGCGATGTGGTAGGCAACATTTCCTACTCTTCGGTGTCCTTACTCTAACCCTCTCCGTACGGCCCCCAACCTCGCCACTTTCTCCTCACCCTTGCTGGCCTAGACCTATCGGGTCGTGGCAGCTGAGAGGAGCCTCCCACCAGCTGAGTAACTCATGTTTCTGTGTGTCCGTGATGAATAAGTATTCCCCAAGTGATATATAGGCTGGCTCTTGTCACGTTCACTTTTCAAAGATGGAAAGTCAGCACTCGGCAATTTATGATCTCGGGGAAAGAACATTACAGGAGAAAGGAGCCAAGTGTTTTTCCGTCTGAACTGCAGGCTTTGTCTGATTCAATCAATGCGGGCCTGCATCCCCGCTTTGCAGTTTGAATTGAGTTCTGTAGCATTGCAGCCCTTCTCTGAGTACTAAATCACAATTATAAATGTCGGGGTTTGTGGCACTGAGATAGCTGGGAGCACATAGGCAGGAAGCAGAGGGTGTGCACATGTGTATGTGTGTGTGTGTATGTGGTGTGTGTGTGTGTGGTATGTGTGTGTATGTGTGTCTGTGTGTGGTATGTGTATGTAATGTGTCTGTGTGTGGTATGTGTGTGTGTATCTGTGTGGTTTATGTGTGTATGTGTGTGTGTGTGTGTGTGGTATGTGTGTGTGCATGCATATGTGCACCTGTGTGTGAAATTGTGAGGGTGAACTGGGTTCTCTTCTGCGTTCTAGCACGTGTTGCTCACAGCATGTGGAAATAGGAACAGAATAGTCACTTCTCTTTAATACCGTGTAGCGATTGTGTGTGTGCACACGTCAGTGGTGTGTGCCGCAGGTTGTGTATGGGGGTCAGAGAACAAGGTGCAGAACTCTGCTCTCTCCTTCCACCGCATGGATCTCTGGGATTGAACTCAGGCTGTCAGACTTGGCAGTTAGTGCTTTCTCTGGCTGTGCCGTTTTGGTCACCCCAGCATGGCCTCCTTTTTAGAATTTGCACATCCTCTCATCATTGCCAATCCTATCCCCCATCCTTTCAGGACCATATCTTCTCTGCAGGTAGTATAGCCAGAGCTGAGGTGGGCTCCTCCCTTCTCTGATGTGTATTCACGCCAGCCCCTCACCCCTGGGTCCTTTCTTCAGTTTCTCACCATTCACAGCTTCTGTGCCGTTTGCCCACCATCCTTTCTGTGTGTCTGCACATGGGTGCTCATATATATTTGAGCATCTGTGTGTGTGGAGGTCAGAAGACAGCCTCAGGAGTCATTCTTCGGGTGCTGTTCACCTTGCTTTTTTGAGACAGCATCTCTCGTTAGCCTTGATCTCGCCTTGTAGCCAAGGCTGGCCCTCCAGGGAGCCCCAGGGGTCCACCTGTCTCTGCCTCCCCAGCTCTAGGATTGCAAATCCACACCTCAATGCCTGACTTTATTTTTAATTTAAACATGGGTTCTGGGACTTTTACTCAGTCCTCAGGGTTGCAGAGTCAGCACTTTACCAACTAAGCCGTCCCTCCCCTGCTCCGACCTCTGCATTTCTTCCTCTTTATTGGCTCTCAAAGGCCTAACGAAAAGCCTCGTCCCTGATACGGGCAAGATGCAGAAGTCAGCTACCCGAAGGAAAAGGAATTCCTCAACATGGATGGAAATGGAACTGTGTCACTCGGGCCCTGACGGCCATGCAGGGCCTCGTCATGAAGCCCCAGGTCTCTCCCTGCCTCCTCAGCAGAGCCGCCTTCCTCCCACAGAACGGGAAAGGTGCACACATTTGCTTTCTGTCGTTATTTTAAAACGAGTAAATCTCAGCTGAGGAAACAGCTCAGATAGTAAATTGTTGGTCACACGAACATGAAGATCTGAGTTTGGTCCCCAGAACCCATGTAAAAGAGACAGGTGTGTATGGGGGGGGTGGTTACCCCAAAGCTGGAGAGGGGAAGACAAGTGGATGCCTGGGGCTTACTAGTAGGTCACCCCAGCCTCTTTGAAGTGTTCCAGAGTAAGACTCTGCTTCAATCGGGTAGATGGCTCTTGAGGAACGACAACTGAGACAAGCCTCTACACACACACACACACACACACACACACACACACACACGGGGTGGGAGAAGGGGTAATACCAAATTTGGCCAGGAAGATGACCCTGCAGGCAAGAGCACTCACCATCAAGCCTGACGACCTACGCTTGATCCCTGGAGTCCCCATGGTGGAAGGAAAGCGCCAGCTTCTATCACAGTTGGAATCTCGACTTGTTATTATAAAGCTGTTTCACCCCGGAAATAGGTAAACACAGGAATGACCTTATGTTTGGGAAGGGTGTTTTGGATTCCAGATACCTGCTTTCACAGATACCTGCCTTCCAATTGGGCGTGCATCCCAATACGCAGGACCAGCCTCTTGCTTGGCTTTAGAAGAAGTACACTGTAATCCAGACAGAATGAGGCCTTTGGGGGATGTATAGCTTTCTTAGGACAATCAGTTTCACACACTGCTGTGTGAGGAAAGACGGAAATATGTGAAGGGGCTATTCTGTCTGCCTGTGGGGACACTGTGGGGACATGCCTGCCCATAGGGGACATTATTCTATGAGGGCTGGTGAATGAGGGTTATTAGTATCCTGTAGGAGTGAAGGGAAGTTGTTCTCATGGGCTCTGAGCAAATATGGCAGAGGTTACATAAACTCAAGTCCCTGCCTCACAGCAGCTGTGTGTGTGTTCGCATGTGTGCAGGTACATGTATGTGTACATGCAGCCATGTATGTGTGCAGGGCCATAGACTGGCATCTGGGGTCCTCCTTGGCCAATTTACCTTATATATTGAGGCAGGCTCTCAGTTGAACCCAGAGTTCACTGATCTGGACAGCCACTTTTCCCACCTTCCAAGGGCTAGAATTGCATGTGGCTGCATAGCTGCCCGACATTTCTGTGGCTGCTGGAGATTCAAACGCCGGTCTTCACTCTTTTGCTGCAAGCCCTTTATCCCCTGAGCTAGCCCCCGAGTCCTCACCAGCCCTCACAACGCCCTTCGTTTCATAATCTTTGAGAGCATGGTTCCTTAAAGAAGCAGTCAACCCATAGGGCATAAGGCCCTATGTGACAGCCTGGAATGGTGGTGTATATCTTTGTATAAACCCGACAGGAGGATCAGGAGTTCGGGGCCAGAATGGGACACATATCAAGTTTAAGGTGACTTATGTGGTAACAGTAGAAAGGACAGAGCCTGTTTGATATAATTTGGACCCTTCAAGGTGTTACAAAGTCGCTTGTCATCTTTATAGGGCATTCGGGGCGGACAGCAAAATAATTGCATATCCGAAGATGTAGGAAGGAAGTGTTAATTACCTCTCTCTCCTGACATGCATTTGGGTGGAGAAGTGTCTCTTTAAGTTGTTTCTAGGTGAGGGATTAGCATGGTGGTGTCTTTCTCCTCTCTTGTGTGCGGAGATTGTCGGGCACTTTGAGGCCAAACCCATTCATGCCTGCCTAGGAATGTGAGCGTGCACTTGGTAAGAGGTCACAGCACTAATTCTCCATCATGAGATCCCACATTTCCACTCAGCAGCAACCCAACCTTATCTGAACTTCTGTTTGGCCTCTCTGCCTTATTCCTGTTTGTGGATATTAAGTGGGCTGATATTCTGGGGTTTCTGGGGCTCCGTAGTCTGACAGGCATAAATAGTGCCACCTAGCACCTGTTTCGCAGGGTGTGAGTCATCAAAGGGCTTCTGTCCTAACTTCTTTCTGTTGCTTTGATAAAGCACGTCAACTGAAAGCAACCTGGGGAAGAAAGGGTTTGTCAGCCGACGACGGAAGGAGGGCAGGAAGGGCAGGAATTCCAGGCAGCAGCCTAAAGCACGAACCATGAAGGGACACTGCTTGCTGGCTTGCTGACTGGGGCCCTCCTACATCAGTTAAGACAAGCTACTTCCTCACAGACATATTCACAGACCAACCTGATAAAAGACTATTACTCGACCGACTGAATCTCTGTCTGTCTGTCTGTCTGTCTGTCTCTCTCTCAGAGATCTCTCTCTCTCTCTCTCTCTCTCTCTCTCTCTCTCTCTCTCTCTCTCTATTGATCCTAGGGTGTATTGACAGTTAATACTGATATTCATTTACTAACAACATGCCAACATGGTTCCTCCAGCATAGTTTTTTCATTCATCATAAAGGGTGTTTGGTTTTCCTTGTCTTGCTGGCTTTTCTAAAGAGCTCTAAGATTTCTGCTCCCTCCTCCACCAGGCCAGTGAGCGGTGCAGATCCGCCCCCTCCCACACAAGTGTGCAGCCCTGGCTGATGTCTTAGGAGGGTGTGGCTGAAGAAAGCAGAGTGTAGAGAAATGAACGTTTTAGTGACTTACATGGACACTGTCTCCTTGGCTTTTCCAGTCTTCCTTTTGCCCTTGGCTTCTGGCCCCTTCATGGGCCTTGAGGGCCTGGTTGCCTTGCTTCAGCAGGCCTGCCTCCCCCTTCCCCACTATTCAGATTGGTCACTATGCTGACCAAGTTGACTTTGAATTTCTCATCTCCCTGACAGTTCTACACTGCCACGCCTGGCTTACTCGGTGCTGGGGATTGAACCCAGGGCTTCCTGCATGCTAGGCAAACGCTCTCCCACTAAGCTACACCCGCAGTTCCCCCCTTTCATCTGCAACTCTGATTCTCCAATGCCTTGTAACCCCAAATCCACAGTCTGGCTTGGGGGGCATGGGTACCCGAAGCCTCTTACAGTGTGCAAGGCTGCCCCTGTTCACCAGTGCACTAATATACGGTGCCAGTTACAGCCAGACTGACCCTGGCTCAGAAAGGAGTCTGTCAATAAATTTCTCCCCTCGAGGAAAGCAGTCATCTCAGCTCAGCTGGACTTGCTACTAGAAGAAAGAAGAAGAAGAAGAGGAGGAAGAGGAAGAGGAGGAGGAGAAGGAAGAGGAAGAGGAAGAAAAGAAGAGGAGGAGGAAGAGGAAGAAAAGGAGGAGGAGAAGGAGGAAAAGAGGAGGAAGAGAAGGAGGAAAAGAGGAGGAGGAAGAGGAGGAAGAGGAAGAAGAGGAGGAGGAGAAGAGGAAGAGGAGGAGGAAGAAAAGAAGAGGAGAAACCTAGCTTTGGTTTTACCTTTCTTTTTACACAGTGAAGTTCTTTCTAAAGTTGTCCCTCAGTGGCTATTGCTTGCCACTTTCAACAGCCCCTCCCTCTGACCGCCTCAGGGTTAACCTAGATACAATCTAACTGTCTTCAGCGGTTCAAGCTGCCTGCAGTTGGCAGGGGAACGGAGGGTTTTTAAAAACTTTTGCAAGACCTGGAGCTCAGCTAACCCATCTAGGAAGCCCTGGATTGGATCCCAGCACTTTATACAGCGGGAATGCTGGCACAGGCCTATCGTCCTAACACTGCACAGGTGGAGACAGGAGGGTCTGGAATTGAACGCCATCCACGGCTACATGAGGAGTGGAGACTAGCCTGGACTATTAACCACATTAATCAGCTCTAGCGGGGAAACTTGTAGGGAGTCAGGGATGAAAACTGTTGCAAGCCTCACCTCTAGAGGGGCTGGGAGATTAAACAGGAAACCCAACTCACTAACATTTGTTCCTTTAAAAAGCCTTTTCACCCTATAGATAATGTCCTATGGCTCCTTAGTTTTTTAACAATTCTTTTTAACAAGGTCTTACCGTGTCACCCTGGCTACCTGGAAATCCTAGGGATGCGCCTGCCTCTACCTCCCAAGTGCTAAGATTAAAGGCATTTTGCGTGTCACCATCCCCGGCTTTCCCGCCCTTCATGGCCTCCAACAGTGTATTCCAGCTATGTTCCCATGTCCACACGACGCCTGTGGCCATCCGAGAAGCTGCAAAGCTCTTATCGGTCCATAACTTCCTGGCTTGTGGAAATGGCTCCCACTCTATTAAACCTGAGTGATTTAATCAGGTGCCAGAAGAGTCGAGGTGTCCCGTTTCCCGACACAAGTTGCCCTTGTGCATCTCTTTCTTTACAGAGAAACTTTCCGGCAACCAAACATAGGTAAACTCCAAGTAACGCACGCAGTAGCTTGGTAAACAGCAGATTGTGCTGAGTTAAGAAGGATGCTCCCTGGGGCTGGGGATTTAGCTCAGTGGTAGAGCGCTTGCCTAGCAAGCGCAAGGCCCTGGGTTCGGTCCTCAGCGCCGAAAAAAAGAAAAAAGAAAAAGAAAAAAAAAAGGATGCTCCCCACCACCGTGCCAGGTCTTCTGTGCCCCTCACCCAGAGAACCAGCAGAGAACATGTATCAGAGTTGGACTTGGCAGTTTAAGCCTCTGGGAGGCTTAGGCAGGAGGATGGCTGGGAGTTTGAGATCAGCCTGGAGCCTCGTTCAAAACAAAGCATCAGATAAACAGCTAACAAAAATGTTATCCCCTCCAAAAACTAATGCAGAAGAATGAACTTCATTACTGTCCTTTTAGGGGAGAAACGGTATCTTGTTTTTAACTTATATTTTTATAGTTATGAATAAAGTTTTAGTCCTACTTTCACATTTTTACTAACCGCTGACTTTGTTCGTTTTCTAGCTTTTTAAAGTCTATTTATTTATTTGGCAGTACTGGGGCTCGAACCCCAAGTCTCAGAGCTCCGGCCACAGGGCTTGTCTTTGAACTCCTTTGTACCCTTTCCCATTGGGTTGTCTGTTACATTCTGGTTGATCTTTTCTAACAATTCCTTTAATTGTCTTAAAAAGTATTCTATTATGTGTGTGTTTTGCTTGCACGAATGGCTGTGTACTCTGTGTATGCATGGTGCTAGGGAGGCCAGAAGGGGGCGCCAGATGCCCTAGAACCAGAGTTACAGACCATTTTGAGCTACCATGATGAGCTGGGAATTGAACTCAGGTCCTCTGGAAGAGCTGCTAGTGCTCTTAACCACTGAGCCATCTCTCTGCACTTTAGGGGAGTTGGTGAGGATAATTAGAGCTGCCTCACAGATTTTCCCCTTGAAAATTTCACTGAGCGAAGCGTTTGAGAGCAGGGCAAAGCAGCAGAGAACAGGCCCGGGCCAGCTTTTAAAGCAGAGGACCTGCAGGCCTCGCTTGGGCTTAATGACAGTGAGGTAACATGCAGAAGTATGAATCGTTGTAATTACTCTCTTCCATTGTTTGTTCCGTTCACGTTTGAATAAATGGCAGAGAAACCTTCTGAATATCCTCATCACTGGGACCTAGAGAAACAGACACATGTGATGATGCGAATTACAAGCAGAGAAAATGCCTGCCGTTCAAGACAAACAGCACTGAACAGGAGTCGGAATTTAGAGTCAGGATGGCCATTATTGGGGTTGTTTTGCTTAAGGTTGCTTTCTTTTCTTTCTTTTTTTTCCCTCCCCCTACCCTGCTCTGCAAAACCCTGGAGCTAGGGAGCTCTGGAGACAGCGCAGTGGGCAAAGTGCTTGTATAAGCCTGGGAACCTGCGTTCAGAGTTCTAGTATGCAGGCAGAGAGCTGAGTGTGGCAGCTCAGGGCCCTAGTAACCTGGGAAGTCAGGGACGGGTGGCTCCCTGGGGGGGGCGGGGCATCCAGCCTGTAAAATGAGCTTTAGGTTTACTGTGAGAGGCCCTGCCTCATAAAGAGAGGCGGAGACTGAGAGCGTGAGATACTTGACATATGTGATGTATGGGCACTGGTAAGCACATACATGTGTGTATGTACAGGCATAAGTACACAGACATACAGACATAAGTGCACATACACATACCACACCCCCACACATACATACCACATATCCACACATACACACCACATACACACATACCACGTATAGACACACACACAGACAGATACCACACACATACACACCATACACACACACACACACACACACACACACACATCATATACACACACACCACACACATACCACATACAGGCACACACACACACCACACACACATACCACATATAGGCACACACACACACCACACACACATACCACACACAGACACACACACATCACATACACACACACCACACACATACCACACACAAATACATACCACACACAGACACACACATACCACATACAAACACACATATACCATACATAGACACACACATACCATACACAAATACATATAGACACACACATACCACACACAGACACATAGGCACACATACAAACACATATACACAAACACAGACACACACGTACCACACATAGACACACTCACCACACACCAACACACATAGACACATACACATACCACACACACACCACACACATACCATACACAAACACATACAGACTCATAACATGCACGCACGCGCGCACACACACACACACACACACACACACACACACACACGCACATACACACACACTCCTCTGAAGTTTATTTCCCCTTCAGTGCTTTCTCCTTGGTTTGTTAATGTTTCTGGAAAAATGGATGAGAAACTAGGGCAGGAGGCTTGCCAAAAGTTTTCAAGGCCAGCTTGCACTACAACAGTGAGTTCCAGACCAGCCAAAGAACAAAGAAAGCAAAGGAGAGAAGATGGAAAATAGAAAGGGAGGAGGAAGAGAACGGAAAGGAGAGGAAGGAAAGACGGAAGGAAAGACACGCGGAACCCGTCTGGTTACAGTGCGGCCATCTTTAAGAAATGGACGGTCACCTGCATTTGGTCTCCTGTGCCTGTGGTGCACGGTCAGTCCTCTACTGCAGGAGGCATTGGAGGTCCCACCTCTTGAAGCAGGATTTACATTCACTTGACTTTGCTCCTCTGAGGCCAGGCTACCCCTAGTGTGTATTACACAGCCCTCCTGGTGGTGACCATGTTCTGGGAGAATGTTCTCCAGGAACGGTTCCTTATGATCCTTCCTTGTTTCACTGGTCAGGACTGTGTCCCCATTGACCTGAGAACAGTACATGCCTTCCGCTTTTAGTGACTTGTAAATCTCGTCACTATCGTGTGGGTTGGAGGGCTGCTGGGTATCTCCTTGCACCCTCCCTCCCCTTGCACTGGGAAGGTCTGGTGGGAAGTCCCAGCAGAAGGGCCTGCCAGGCCTGGATAGAAGGTCAGAGCAGATTGGTCACCTGGAATAGACAACCCACGCTTCCCTGTCTAATAAGATTGTTTTCCTCAATTGCTATGAGGTCAAGTGAAATTTCTAGAACCTGGCCTAATGTTGAAGAAACAGTTTACTGACTTGTGTGCCTATGGGAAAACGCTTCTTTCTGGCTCGCCTTAGGATGGGGCACAGAGCCAGGTCCTGGAAGGTTACTTGGGACCAGGTTTGGACTATCACCTCAGTCACACTCTTACAGGGGACCAGGATTAGACAGCCGGATGCCTTTATCCTCGGCTCCTCAATGCCTGTGGTGTGAGGCGAGAATCCCCTGCTCTTCCTAACACAGGATCTGCAAGGCTTGGCGGGGGTGGGGCAAGGCTGCGGTGCACTGGATCTGGAGATGGTTTTGCAAGGTGAAAAGTTCGAGGTTCCACAGTGATGTCAGTATGGCTCGTATCACGGACACGGACTTACATATAAAGTGATAACATTTGTCAGACCCCGCAGAATTGTGTGCTGAGATCTGTCTGCAGTCCCAGGCACAGAATAGATAATCCCACTTCCCTTAGAAGAATAAAAACTCAGACGAGCACAGACAATCACTGCACCTCTGTGCTCCAGCCCGCACCTCTGTGTTTGCAGAAGAAAGAGCATGGGCCCTGGCTTAGTCTGTCCTTCTGTCAGTCCTTCCTTCCTTTCTCCCCAGGCTCTCCTATAGCCCAGGGCATAGCTAAGGACAGACTTGAATATTCCGCCTCTGCCTCCTGAATGCTGAGATTCCAGAAGCTGTCACACCCAGCATGGCTGTCACTGATGCAGGAGTCTGGATGGCAGGGGTGAGATTGGAGGTGTCCACACACCGATTGTTCCTCCCCTCCCCGCCATGTAGAGCTTCTGCTGTTACTCTAGTCCTCCACTTTGCATGGCGCCCGCTCCTGGCCCTGCCCACTGTAGTGGCCATGCTCGTAGCTTCGTGATTTGTGGGTGAAGCCAGGCAATTTAGCAATTGGCAGGAGTGCGTCTGAAAGAATCACACACCCGGCCTTCAATCCCAGTCTCTCGTGCCTGCTTAATGACAAAGGCGACTTGCGTGGGCAGGGTTGGAAGGAATCACCCAACACAAGGCAGAAGTCCATGCTCATTTTGCCTGTGGCTGAAGAGAGACAGCACCATGCCCCATGCACCCAGGGTTACACAGGACAGAGCCAATCCTAAGTGATAGAGTTCCTGTGGGAACTCTGAGGCACCTGCCCCTTTGGGGTAGTTTTCCTTTCCTGAACTATTTCGTACCAGCCTACTTCTCAGGCGGGGCATTTGTGAAATCACCTTTTGTGTTCGGGATTTAATATCACAGCCATCTTCTCCATCTGATATATCTGATAAGCTGTACGTGGCCAGGAAATTAAGACCCAAGAAAGACCATTGGGCCGTGCATGTCAGCAGCCTGAGGTGCCCCTCCCCCATAGCTCAGTTGTGGGGCTCACCTGTTGTTAAGGTTGCATCATGACGTGGGAGCTGATCTTGCAGAGAAATGAGTGCTGGACAGAGTAGAAATGAATCAGGGAGACTTAACCCTATGCCAACTCGCCGGCACGTAGATGTGTGTCCTTCTAAACAAGTGGTTCTCAATCTGTAGGTCAAGGCCCCTTCGAGGTTAAGTGACCCTGTTATACAGGGTTCACCCAAGACCATCTGAAAGCACGGGTGTTTACATCATGATTCATAACTAGAAAAAATTAGTTACAAAGCAGCAATGAAAATAATTTATGGTCTGGGTTCACCACAACCTGAGGAATTGTGTTAAAAGGGTCGCAGCACTAGGAAGGGTGAGAGGCACTGTTCTAGAGAGAGCCGCTGGCCACTTGGGCCTTAAGCCACTCTGGAACTGGTTATTTTTTTTTTCCATTCTTTTTTTTTTTTTTTTTTTTGGTTCTTTTTTTCGGAGCTGGGGACCGAACCCAGGGCCTTGCGCTTCCTAGGTAAGCGCTCTACCACTGAGCTAAATCCCCAGCCCCAGGAACTGGTTATTTTTAAGAACATTTTTATTACATTGTCCTTATCTTGTGTGTGAGAGCCCAGAAGGGACATGCTGTGGCACATGAGTGGAGGTCAGGGGACAGCTGGAAGGCGATTTTACCCTTCCAGCATGTGGGCTCTGAGCAGTAAATCAGGTGGTCATGCTTAGCGGTGGGTGCCTTTACCTGGGGAGGCACCCTGCTGGCCCTTATCGAAGTGTGTGTGTGTGTGTGTGTGTGTGTGTGTGTGTGTGTGTGTATGTGTGTGTGTATGTGTGTGTGTATGTGTTGTATGGACATGCATGTATACATGTTTAATGTGTATGGGTGCACATGTGGGGGCCTGTTGGTGGGTGTGCTGTATGGGCATGCGTGCATGTATGACCAAATGGGTGCACAGGCATGTGTGTGTGTGTGTCTGTGTGTGTGCGCGAGTGCGTGTGTAGGTACAGTCCAGTAGTCATGTTGGATGTCTTCCTCTATTATTATTCTGGTGGCCTCACTGAGCCCGGAACCCACTGTTTTAGTTAGATGGGCTGGCCAGTGAGCCTCCAGGACACATCTATCTCCCACCCCCCAGAGCTGGGGTCACACACACACTGCCATGCCCAGCTTTATCATGGGTTCTGGGGATCCAAACTCTGATCCTCATGTCCTGTGGCCAGAACTTTACTGACGGAGCCATCTCTGAAGGTCCAAATTCTCTTTATTTTGAGGTACAAGGGATGGACTCCAAGGCCTTGCATGGGCTCAGCAAATGCTCTACTCTGGAACAACATCCCCACATTTATTTAATGTGATTTTAATTGCTAATTGCCACAACACTAGACAACGAGAGTCTATAAAGTGTCATGACAAATGAATGTGGTTCTTTCTCGGAACCCTTGAGGATGTATCTGGGATTCCAATAGTCACCAGAATCTGTGGATGTTTTAGTGTCTTATACAAAATTTCCTAATCTTGGCATGTGTCATCCTTCAGCCCATCTGCCTTTTGCAGGATTACTTGCAAACTTTGTTTTGGAACTGACTTGTGTTTGTTTTTGTGTGTATGGGTGTCCTGCCTACATACTTCTATGTGTTGCATGTGAAGGCCGGAAGAGCATGTCGGAGCCCATGGCACTGCAGTTAAAGATGGTTGATAGTCACTATGTGGGTGCTGGGAATTGAACCTGGGTCCTCTGGAAGAGCAGCTGGGCTCTTAAACACTGAGCCATCTCTCCAGCCCCTGCAGAATTACTTTTAATACCTAATAGAGTGTCAGTGCCCTGCTAATAGCAGTTACACTGTACTTTTAGGGACAACTGGCAATAGTTCAGTGTAATGCAGCTGCATTCTGCCCCTTAGCACTTCATTCTCAATTGTTTGCACGAATGGGGAACTGAGGCTGGGGAAATCTTTTCTGGACCATGGTCAGTGTGGGCAGCAGGAAATTGGGGTGAAAAATTGAGGTGGGGGAGGTATCCTATGCTAAGTGAACATCTTCCTTTAGCACCCCCTAAGGGTGTGTGTGAGGGATTGAATTCAGGGCCTTCTGAATTCACCCTATCACCAAGATACATTTCCAACCTCAAAATAAGTTAAAAAAAAAAGAAAGAAAGAAAGAAAGAAAGAAAGAAAGAAAGAAAGAAAGAAAAGAAAAAGACCGGTAATTAGTTCAGTGGCAAAGGTGCTTACCAGCACAAGGCTGTATGTTCAATCTGCAGTGTCAGTGTATGCATGTATGAGCTCATGCTTGCATGAGTGTGCCTGTGCACACACACACATGCACACACACGAATGCACATGTACACACACATGCACACACGCACACACATGTGAACACACATGTGCACACATGCACACAAACACACGTGTACACACATGCACACACATGTGAACACACATGTGCGCACATGCACACGCATGCACAGGTATACACACACGCACACACACTTTTAAATAAAATGCCATGCAAAAGGTGACTAAGTTAATGCAGTGCCAGTTCAGTACTGGCTGTGCTCCGGAAGAAGGTTTGTTGGGAAGCCCTGTGCAGCACTGATACTCAGAAGCCCTCCCACCCTGTGAGGGTCCTCATGGTTCTCCTCTCCTGGGGTTGCCAGTGCTAAAGACTCCTCCTGTTTGCCTTGTGGCCCCTGCCTCCTGCATGCTGGCTGCATTCTTTCTACTGCTCTGGGGCGCTGGCCTCCCCTTCTCCTGGTATTGCTGGGACCTAACCTTCCTTTGGTTTTCTTTACTCTTAATTCTTTTTGGTTCCCCTTTCAAACGTAAAAATGGCTGGACTCTAGTTTCCCAGAAGCCATGAAATGAGAAAAAGAGTTCTTACTAATGTCCCTTACCCCATGTTTTTAAAGTGACAGCCGAACTCTCCTGGTATAATTGTCCCTGGCTATGTTGACTGATGCTACATGTTCCCCCCCAGCCCCCACTCCCAGCCCCTCCCCTCAGGAGTGCCGTCTTCCCGCCTTCCAGGGTGTGTTTTATTGAAAATTAACCTTTCTGCAGGTCGGCCCCTTTGCTTGGGAAGAGCACCTCTCCTTCCAGTCTATGCGAGCCAAGTGTGGTAAATGTGTGTGTATGTGTGGTTAGCCCAAGAAACCCAGCTCAGCCCCTGCAAGGCAGCACCATGATTGTGACGTCAGCAAGCAGCCCAAACCAGCATCTCCAGGATGGCAGTGGGGACCAGCCTGCTGTGTGACACGCTGTCCTCTCACCCATTCAGCACTAGAGCCCGGCCTCTCCATCTGGGTCTCCGTCACTGGAACATTGTCACCGAACCTACCTCCACATGGCAGGATAAGAGCCCCTACATACAGTGGTGCCTGCTGAGGCGAGCGAGTCGTCTGGCTCTGGAAGAGATTCCACAGAGAGCTGTACATGTGCAGGAGCCTTCAACTGCTGCCCTGCATCAGGGCAAAGGAGCCACAGTCGGGCAAGACTCAACTGAAGTGGACACACCTGCCTGTGGCATGCTCCTGCCTCGAGCAGGCACCCTTCCTCTTGCTGCACAGAAAGTCCTTCTGCCGAAAAACCATGGCCTACTTGTGGCGAACTAGACCCAAGTGTCAAAGAGGCTCTTCCAGAAGACAGAGCTCACCTGTGCTAAGCGTGGAGAGGACAGTAGGTCACCAGGAGCGACTCTTTCTTTCTTTCTTTTGCTTTCATATGACAAAGCTTTGTGACCCCGTGTCTTCAGCTTTCCCCGAGCATGTGACAGGGAATGCTTGCACCTGCTCTTCGTGGGATTTAAGTGACCGGTTGAGGAATGGAGGAGGAGGGAGCCCGTTGATGATGGCTAGGTTGTGGCCTGATCTTGCATGACTGGCAAGAAGGGATGTGACTGGCATAGGCGTGGGGTGGCTTCTCTTCCCATGCCACTGCACTGGTTTTTGTGACACTTGGCTGTCTGAAGGGGTTCTTGGGATGGAGATGCGGCTTTTGGTGAGGGTACCCTGGAGGATTATGCAATGGTGTGGTAATTTGGCTAAATACACTGTGACTGGAAAATCACGGGTCACGAAAGTACTAAATCCCTGGTTTGGTGGATTCTGTAAATTAGGTCAACAATGACAGCATGTTATCGGAACAGAGGAAACCGTGAGTTGGGTGTAGTAGGGTACACCTGTGATCCCAGCACTCAGGGGCGGGGTGGAAATGAAAGGATCAGAAGGCCACAGAGAGAGTCTGAGGCCAACCTGGGCTGATGAATGGCTTTGGCAGACTGAGGCACCCTGTCAGACAGCGGCCTGAAAAGCTAGGTGCTGAACCAGATAGTTCTCCACCACAGTGCCTCATTGGATTCCTGGAGCTAAGGCTACTGGGCAGGCAGGGAGGAAACGGTCCATTCAAATCCGTGGCACAGACCCCATCATGGAGGGCCAGGTCTGATACGGGAAGGGCAAGGTTGCTAAGCAAGCATCATCCGAGGAAGAGACCACTTGGAAACTCTTCCTCAAACCACCCCCAAACTGTAGTTAGTTACGTTTCTGTGTTGCCTAAGACAGATTCACATACACACAAGAATCCCTTGTCTGAAGCTCACTTTGTGTTAAAGAATGGTCAGAGATGAAGAGTTCCTGTTGTCTTCTAGTTTTCGCTGCTGATGGGAGACCTCTCATAGGCCCACTGCTCTCTCATGGATGGGAAGGTGTGGGCGGCCATATCCACAGACGGTTCAGCTACCTTTGGTTGGTCCATTCCTGCTAGGAACCATCTCTTATTCACTGTCCCTGTTGATCCTTTGGGGACTGAGGTCAGCCAAAAGGCATGGACTCTATGAAAATTCGAGAAGTATGTGGGGTCTTACTTCAGAAAAACTGCTTAGGCACAGGTGTGTGTGTGTGTGTGTGTCTGTCTGTCTGTCTGTCTGCATGGGGTGCATGGTGTACATGCATGTGTATGTGCTATATGGTGTATATGTGTGTGTTCATGTATGTGCTGCATGATGTGCATGGATGTATATGTGCTGCATGATGTGTATATGTATGTGTATGTGTATATGTGTGTGTATGTGTATATGTGTGTATGTGTGTGGGATGCACTTTGCTGTATGGTGTGCATGTGTGTGTGTGTGTGTGTGTGTACTATATGGTGTATATGTGTATGTGTGTTTTTGTTTGTGCTGCATGATGTGTGTACATGTGTCTATGTGTGCTTCAAGGTATACATGCATGTATATATGTGTGTGTGTTTGTGCTGCATGATGTGTGTGTGTTCTATGGTGTGTGTATGTATGTGCTGCATGGTGTATATGTGTGTGTGTGTTTGTGCTGCCTGATGTGCATGTGTATGTGCTGCACGGTGTGCATGGATGTGCATGTGTGTTTGTGTGTGTATGTGTGTGTGTGCATGTGTGCTGCATGGTGTACATGCATGTGTGGGGTATCCACAGAGGCCAGAGGAAGGCATCCTCTGTCACGATTCACCTTAATTGTCCTTTGACTGGGGGGTCTCTCCCTGAACCCGAAGTTCCTATCTCTTGCTAGACTGGCCAGCAAGTCTTAGTAGTCTCTTCTCTCTGCCCTTCTCAGTGCTGGGATCACAGGTATCTGAGGGTTATGCTTGCCTTGCCATTGAGCTGTCTCTCCATCTCCCACCCCTTTTGAAGGGGCTCCTGTGTTCCAGGCTGAGGATGACCTTAAACTTGTGACTGATCCTCCACCTCAGGAATGCTGGGTTTACCAACACACACCACCATGCTCATTATCGGGAGTCAAACTCAGGGCGTTGTATGTAGTAGGCAAGCATTTTACCAATTGAGCTACCTCCCCAGTCCCCACACGCTTAGGAGTCTTGGTGTGGGGACTGATAGACCACCAGGGAATGTCCCCAAAGCCCTGGTTGCCTCTGTCATTCATCGGATCTGTGCCCGTCTTTCCCCTGGAGTCACCCGTAGCACCATGGGCCCCAGTGTGCATGTCTGGTAGAACTATTGAGTCATAATTTTTGTTTTTATTTCTTTAAAAATCTTACTTTTCCAAAGCCCACTTCTCTTTAAAAACATGTTTTAATTCAATTTCACTGTCTAGCTGGTGTATATTCTTATAGCTTGGCTCCTTTGCACGGATCTCTGGGGGAAGTTCGTCTTGGGTTGTGTCTCGCTCCTTGGCTGGGTGTTCCAAGTCCATCTCTGACTTCCGCTTTCACCAAGATGGGGAATCACTGCTGTGCCCCTTCAAACACTTGGAGTTCGTTGCTATTGCTTTGTGGGTGAGGATCGAAGGTGTAAGCACAAGGGAAGCAGGTGTTACTGCAGGGGGATGACAGGCTGTGATGAGCCATGGAGTCCTGTACTGAGATCAAGTGACAGTTGTCAATGTCTTTGATTTTGTTTCTCCTTAATGTCTCACGTAGCCTAGGCTACCCTCAGGATTGCTAAGGATGACTTGGCTCTTCTGATCCTCCTGCCTCTACCTCCCAAGCGTTGGCCTTATGCTTTTGATATGGTGCTTGGGGTCAAACCTGGGCTGTGTGCATGCTAGGTAAGCCCTGCACTAATTAGGCCACGACCTTGGCTTAGTTGTTATGGGCAACTGTCTCTTTGCCATCCATGTTGAAAGCTGTTCGGCAGGGCCTTGCCCTGCAGGACGAAAGATTTGAGCCTTTGTTCTCCATGCACAGCCTGGATCTTCAAAGCCTCCATTCCCGGTGGTGTCTGTGAGCAGCAAGTGCTTCATGGACACAGACAGATGGTGTTCACATCATCGCTTAACCAGCTCAGTGGTCCCCACGACTCCTCCTACCCCAAATACTGGCCCACACAGAGGGACTGAGTTCCAATGTGGGTGGAACCAACATGCCCTCTGAGACAGTCACTACCAACATTAGTGAATGAAATCAGGTATAGGGAGGTGTGGGGGAAAAGAGGGAGGGAAGGAAGGAGGAGGAAGCAGTCACACTCTGTAGCTTGGACTGGGTTTAAACTCATAGCAATCCTCCTGCCCCAGCCTCCCAAGTATTGGGATTATAGGTGTGAGCGGCCACACCCTCCTGACTTCTTTTGTTAAATACTGGTCATCTGTGTGCTCTTGTGTGCGTGCTCCGGCCGATCAGCCTGGTTACCAGTCGTTCTGTTACTACTCTGTCCACACCTGTTGCTGCTGTTCTTACTGTTAAAGAGCAGGCTCTCAGAAGCTCCAAGAGACAGCAAATAGTGATGGGTCCTTGTTTGAGGTTAGGGCAACGTTTGCTAAGCCTCTGTGCCAGTGAAAGGAGGTCACCCCCGTGTTTCCCTGGGCCTCCTCCTCACCTAGAGTTCTGACCTGGGATAAGTCCATCCCGGTCCCTCCTGCCATCACTGCACATCACTGTGAATGTATTGAGTAGCTTCAGATCCTGCCTGGGGGCCTGCAGTGTGGAGCTGATGCAGGAGGAGCTAGAGACGCCTGTGTTTGCACGAACACTGTTCCGAATACGGTCAATACTGTTGCGCATCAGTACCATTGAATGGTAGGTAGGCTCTTGCAGAAGACGCCTGGCTAATGGGAGGTTGGAACAATCTGGATTTGATTTTAAGGTAGCTCAGACAGCACAGGGCCAGGGTTGGCCCAGCACAAAGGCTTCCCACACTGAGCCACAGTGTGTTCAGTCTGCGGGTTTTGAGAGTGTCTGGGATCAGATGGTTCAGCGACTACACAGCCATCTTCGTTGACCCCGTTTCATCGATTTCAATTCTTTTCCTCCCAAAGCAAGATACCCAGCCGTTCCCTTCTCCCACCTGCCCTGGGGACTTGGCACAAGTAGGGAGATGACTGCTCCCTGGGCACTCCAGAGTGAGTACCGTATTTCCCTTGACAGTGGGAGGGATGCAGGCCCTGGGTAAGTGACTTCAGCAGTGTCAGGTTGGAATTGGGAGCTCACAGGGAGCACAGCACCCATGGGACACTGGCCTGGAACCCGGAAGCGAGAGAGTGAAAAGGCAGAGAGAGGTGATGGAAGGAGGCGTGGCCCATGAACCTCAGGGCTCTCTGTTCAGACTCCTAGTGCCACATCCTGGGTAGCCAGTCACACCAGACAGGAAGCAGGGGTCAGGTAGGCAAAGCTGGAGGGAACGGAAAGCAAGCTTGGGGCCTCCAGCTATAGACTAGGATCCCACCCACCTCTTCCAACCGCCCCTTGTAAAATCTCAGCAGCCTCCACTCCGGCTGCTCCCTCTGAGCATTCTTGGCTAACATGGGATAGATCCTTGGTTACTCCTGAACATTCTAGCAAAGCAACTTGTCAGAGATGCCCTGTAACACAAATGAGGAGAGCCCTGAAGAACAGGGCGTGGTAGGACTTAACCCCGGGTGTCACAGGAACATCCCCCGCCTTCCTGAGAGGAAATGAAGGACCACCTGGAAGTTGTCAATAGCAAATTCTGTTTAACTGAAATTTGAAAATATCTAGTCCAACTGGGAAGGAGCACCAGGGTTCCCTCTGGAGCACGTGGATCGGGTGGTGGTGGTGGGGGCAGCCAGCACATACATGTGTGTTTGCCTGGACAGCCGCAGCCCATTGATCACTGGTGCCCTGTGTACACTAGGAGCGTATTTAAATGTAAGATGCTCTGTCTAACGAGACTAATAAATCATTGGTTTTTGCAAGGTCACGTGAGCAGATTTGTGTCTTTTCATATTTCATGTCTCTGAGTCCTTCTACTTTTTGATGGTAAGCTTGCCATGCCTGCTCTGTTGTTCATCGTTGGATAGAAACCTAGAATGTTTGCTTGTGGCATTTAAGGAGGGGCCTTGAAAATGTGGGCTGGTGGAACAGGTTGGTGGAACCCCAGAGATGATGCAGAGCAAAGCTCTTGGCAGTTGCACCCTAGAAAGGCAACTTGTCAGAGATGCCCACAGATCCCCGCCTTGTACAGTGTTGTCTTGATGATTTTCTGTGCCATATGAGGAACTCAATGACCGAGTTAGCCAATCAGCGCTGCCAAGAAGACTGGGACAGAGGCCAGCATGGCCTTCCCCCTTTGCTGTGAAGTTTCAGCATGCTTCCTACAGCTTCGTTTTTTTTAATCTCTTCATGCCAGTTCCGAGAGTTCTTTAACCTGACAGGGTGACCCTTATCGATTTGAGTGGAAACTGTCTCAGAGTAAAAATTTCCAGAAATAAAGCAGTTTTAAAATTCTAAGGGGACTCCACTTTTATTGATAAATATTAAAAAAATGCATTACACATAAAGTGTACAGGATATGTAAGTCCATAGGCTGTGTCTGGCAGTGGGGAAGATTGGGCCAGGGGTCACATATGTGTACTGTGCAAGTTGGCAGGGCCATCCAGCCTTTGACATTGTGACAGAGGGCTGTCGTCCACAAAGTTCCCTTCACAGCCCTGCAATTAAGTCACCAAAATTAATAAATAAATTAATATTTGGAAATCAAGAGTTAATGGGAAGGCTCAGTGGGTGAAGGCGCTTGCCTCCAAGCCTGCCGACCTGAGTTCTAGTCCCAGATCACACATGGTAGAAGTGAAAAAACTGACTCTTGCAAATTGTCTTCTGATTGCCACACCTGTGCTGTGGCACATCACACACACACACACACGATCATTTTTAATCACAAAAATATGCTTGAAGCAGTCATATGTATCGCTATGCTTTCTGCATACACGTGTACAGTAGCCATGGACACAGGTGATGGCTTATTAAAAAGCACTCATGATTATTGTCTATTTTCAAAATCACGGACAGCCCTCCCAGCACAGGAGGCCTAAGCCCTGAAGTGGGGTGGGTTGGGGTGGGTCGTAAGGGAGGTGCAGTGACCGCAGCACAGGGGCTGACCCCCCAGAGGCTCAGCCTCTGCCCGGCCAGCAGGATCGCCTTACAGAGACACGGCCAGGGACAGCTCTGGCTTTGCGTGGTCACCGTTAAGCCAGAGGTTTGAACACCCCATTGGACTGCGCTTCCCACTCCTGAGGGACCAGATGATGACTTTGAATGGTTTTATTTCAGCCAGACTCAGGCCCTGAACTGGTTTTGTCTGAGGAAGAACAGAGTGATCACGAGGACAAGGGAGAGGTGGAGCCGGGCACCGTGGAGGACCAGCACAGTGTAATCCTCCACCTTATCTCACAGCTCAAGCTGGGCATGGACTTAACCAAGGTAGGCTGATGGGGCTGAGGGGCCTGGCTGATGGGGCTGAGGGGGCTGAGGGGCCTGGCTGATGGGGCTGAGGGGGCTGGCTGATGGGGCTGAGGGGGCTGACGGGCTGCTGCCCTCTCTGGCTGCAGACTTCTCTGCTCCCTGTTCTCTCGCTGTGGCGAGGTGGGAACCCAGACTAGGAAAGCCAGCATGCAGTTTTAGGGAGGATATTTTACAAATATCCGGAAAGGACACACAGATACCTCAGATACCTCATACCTCAACACACACACACACACACACACACACACACCCCTCATACCACACACACATCTCATATGCACTAAAACACAGGTACTTCTCATGTCATATACAGGCACATACATGTTTATATACCGCACACATAGACATCTCAAACCACATCACAGCCCCATATGAGAGAGAGGGAGTTCCATGTAGCCCAGGCTGAGCTTATACTCCTGTTGGTAGCCAAGGTTGGCCTTGAACTCGTGACTATCCTACTTCCTCCACCTCCTGGGACTGTAGTGAATGCCACCACTTGTGGCCTTTCTTTGTCTCTCTCCCTTCTTTCTGTCTTCCTGGTTCTCTTGAGAGAGGACTTTGATGCGTATTATCAAGTCCACTCTTACATCCTGGGCTCAAGCCACGCTCCTGTCATGGGTCCCACGGCTCTGGCTGTGGGTGTGCACCACCACCTCCATCTAGGAAAGCCATTTTAGATGACTTCTCATTCAGAATACAGAGCCCTCATTTGGCTCCCCAGACCTACTGTGTGCTTGCTGCTTGCTCTCCAGGGCAGTGTCCTAGACACTGGAGTAGCCTGCAGAGGTCAGAGGTCATTGTGACATCACAGCCATGGAGAGAAACCCAGAAGGAAAAAGTGTCTGCCTGGCCTTGAGGCCTTCTGAAGGCCGCCATTAACCTTCACAAGTCTGTAAGGGGTGGGAGACTTTGTTGGTGACCCCAAACCCATAGGTGGGCAAAGAGAGTCATGGCCCTGCAGGCACCCAGAGTTCTTCCTGAGTGCATCTAGGAAGCCCAGTGTCCCCAGCCACGCATGTCCTCTTGACACCTCACCCCTTACCACAGCTGTCACCTCAGTCTGAAGGCAAGCGGGAAGGCAGCTCTCCAAGTGAACTGAATGTTGCCTGGAGTCAAGGGGCACGGAGAGGTGATGGGAGAGTCTGGCTTACAGGTTTGGCTTATGTAAGGATCATAGTGCTACTCTTGGGGTGGGGTGGGGTCATAGGGATGGGAGGTGGTATGCAGAGGGCCTTGCCTAAAGCTAGACACTGAGTGGTTGTGTCTCATTCTCACCTCTGTAAAATGCCTCAGTGTGTTGCTGGGCTCTGTGGTGTGGCTGAAGGAAAATGAACAGAGAGACAGGGCAGCCAGCACAGGGTACCATCCCACTGGGAAGATCAGCCAGGGCACTGTGAACATAAGCCTTCTTTTCTTAAAACCAAGGGCTTTTACTTAAGACTGGGCCTCACTGTAGCCCAGGCTGCCCTTGAATTTGCCACATATAAACAAGGGCCTGACCTTGGATTCACTGTATAGCCAAGGGTAACTTTGGATTTCTGATACTCTCACCTCTAAGTCCTGAGGGTGGGGATTACAGGAGTGTGTCACCATTCCTGGTGGATGCAGTTAATGGGGAATCGAACCCAGGGCTTTGTGTACGCTAGGTAAACTACCTCCCCAGCTCAGAAAGTTGCCTTGAAATGCTCCCAGGGGTTTCAGTATAGGTGCTTGGCATCCTGGGTGACTGCTACTTTAAACGGGGCCCACACTCAGCCCCCCAAGTTCCTTCTCCCGCAGCGCATGGCTAACCCTGCCTCTCTGCCATTGAGTAAGGCCTGCTTAGCACACTGTGTTCCTGCTCTAATCTCAGCTTCTTGCTGAACAGATCTGTTGAAGACGCTTGGCTTTTTAAATAGCCGCCTGTCTTTGGTGATCACATGAGACCCTGAGGTGACGCCCCAGTTAATGCTGAGGGCGTGTAGGTGGCAAGGTCCCCGAGCGCCATCTAAAATCCTCGTGTTTCCAAATTGCGCGTCTCAACCTACCAGTGGGTTGTAAAACCAATTCAGTGGGTCAGACAGAGTCGTTTTTAAGACATGAACTACGACAGAAAATATCGGAGTATGGTAGCACACTTGGATGTCAGTTCTGTTGTGCTGGGTCACAGTGCAAAACGTTCTCATGGAGGATCGTGCCTTTACAATGGTTTGCAGAATTCAGGGCTGGAATTGTGGATAGGATGATAGAAGGGACCGAGAAACTGAAATTGCTCAGGTCCCAACATGGAACGGCCCAGAAGCCCGATGGGAGCTGATGGTCGGCTGACCACCCAGGAGGCGCTGTGTAGGGCTCATGTCTGGACTGTGAAGTTTGCATTATTATTTTATTAGCTTATGATTGCATTTCCAGAGCCATGGTCTAATCCTGAAACTGCAGACATTGCCTTTATCTAATGCCCAGTGGGTTACTTGGAAGGAGAATGGAAAATTAATTTCAAACTCTTCCCATCTAACAAAATACTATGTTGAGTGATTTTTGTAATAGCCCAGGCACCATAAGAAGTGGGTAGGAATTTCCTTAAGGAAATCTAATCAGCTCTGTTGGGTAAGTAATGAAACAGGGAGAGACTGGGAGGATGGCACCCCCATCCCCACATATATGTACATATGTATTTATGTGCTATATATAAATAAATATACAGGTGTGTGTATGTGTGTATGTATGTATGCATGTATGTATGCATGCATGTATGTGTGTACATATATTTCCGGTGCTAAGAAGGCAGAGGTAGATCCCTGGGGTTGCAAACCAGGCAACCTAGCTTAGTTGGTCAGTTCTAGTGAGAGACCCTGTCTCAGAATGCCAGATGGCTGGTACTGAAGGAATGGTTTCCAAAGTTGTCCCCTGGCTTCCACATGCACACGCACATATGTGCACATCACTCATATACATATGTGCATTTGCACATATATACAAAATACACATACAAAAAATGAAAAGAGGGGGGAGGGGAGAAAAGGAAAAAGTACTTGCCCATTATCCCACATGAACCCTGGTAGCCCCAGGCCCCTTCACTTCTTGGGGTCACACTGGGCGTTCTCTCCAGTCTGAAAATAGAGCATCAGGTGGCTGGCCCCTGAGGTTTTGGACTGATGGGTATTTGAGGGAAAAATGCACCTGTTCCCAGCATCTCTCACAGGAGTCTGGTGTGCTCCCTGCAGGGGGGGGGGGGGACTGTCACTCTTTCTGCCTGTCCTCTGCCCTCCTGGCTATGTGATCACCCACATCAGATTTCTAAGGCCCAAACTAGGAAGCAGCTACTCCTCAATCAGCGAAACCCTCGGCGTAATTAATTGTCCTCTGAATCCCCAGCACAGGCCTTCTTTCTTTCTTTCTTTCTTTCTTTCTTTCTTTCTTTCTTTCTTTCTTTCTTTCCTTCCTTCCTTCCTTCCTTCCTTCCTTCCTTCCTTCCTTCCTTCTTTCTTTCTTTCTTTCTTTCTTTCTCTCTCTCTCTCTTTCTCTCTTTCTCTCTTCTTTCTCTCTTTCTCTCTTTATAACTTCCCCCAAAGTAGTTCACTGTCTTAATTATGTTAATGGGGGGAAGGCCATCTTTATCGACGGCTCCATAAATCTGCAGCCCGACTGCTTGAAGGCCGGTCAGTACGAATCGCTGGGCCGTCACTCATCCCGTCAGAGGCAGACAGCCCAATTAGGGCTCATGCACTTCTTGGCTCCATATCTCTGGTGTCCATCCCCTAAGAAGCACTTGATGAACTGACTTGTTTAGAAACACACAGACACACACACACACACACACACACACACACACACACACACACACACACACACGCACACACGCACACACGCACACACGCACACACACACGGAGAAGAGAAAAGAAAGACGAGCTTCCACCCCAAGAAGGCTGAGTGGGAGAAGGGAATGAGATCAGACGGGAGATCAGTTGTAGTGAAAAGTCTTGGCAGGAATGCTCTGGGCAGGTTTTGGAGACAGTCTGGTGGTGAGCTTCTCAAGTCCTAGCGGTACCCCAGCAGAAGGTGAGAGAGGAGAGCCACAGCGGAGTCATCTGACAGGACACAAACCTGGTCAGCTGGACCTCGTGATGGCCGTGAACCCTAATCATCAAGTATGATAGTTAGGAACTGTCAGCCTGACAGACCTGAGACACCCAGAGACAGCTTCTGAGCATGTCTGTGAGGGATGACTTAGACTGGGTCACTGAGATGGCACCGCTCCCTGGGCCAGAGTGTCCCTGTGTGGCTCTCTGTGTCACTCATGGCTGCTCCCATTTCTCCTCCACTCGCCTCCATGAGGGTTCCAGCTGCTAAAACCTACGGCTCTAATGCCCAGATGTGTTGCCCCCTCAGGGCTGTGATCCACACCTGAGAAGAAAGAACCTAGGAAATCCGGGCTCACGGTTTAAAAGGGACACCACATGTCACTGTGGGGAAGGCAGGATGAGGCAGCTGGCCACATCAGGCAGGACGCTGAGAGAGATGAATGCTGGCCCTCAACTCCAGTCCTCACTGTGGTTCAGTCTCAGACCTGAGCCCGCGGAATGGTGCCACTTAGCATGCAGGGAGGATCTCCCCTTTTCTGTTGAATGTTTTTAGAAACTCCCTCAAAGAGTATCTGGTCTACAAGGTGGGGTATCTAGAGGTGTGTGTCTGCTGGATGATCTTAAATTAATTCAAATTGACAAGGAGGATTCAATCATTTCAGAGCCCCCGAGTGATTCAGGAGGGCCGGGGAGAAAGGACTGTTGGGACATTTGCTCAAGTGGTCTTACCTGCTTGTTCAATGGGAGGGTGGCACAGCCTGGTCTCACAGAGCTCAGCAGATGTTGTCACCTGACTCTGCAGACACACAGACCGTGAGGAAGGGGCTCTCCCAAGGCTGAGCATAGAGTGCATGCCTGGCCAGAGACGTCCTTGGACAGCTGGACTCTCAGTTTGGTGGAGTCGTGGCTGAAAGAGCATTGGGAAATCTGCCTTGACTTAGTTGTCATTGATGATTTTCTTCTTCCTGCGTTTGCCTGGATAGCAGATAGATACAAAAATGCAAATCAGCCCTTTATCATCTAGAGACAAGTTAACATTCTGAGGCTTTGAATGGATTTACTTGGATTGTGTTCCGTGCTTGATTTTATATCTTGCTGCTGCTTTTTACACGGCTTTTAATGACAGATAAATGATATTAAGAGCTGTCTGCTAAACCGTGCATCCCTGGTGGGGTTAGCTTCCTCTGATTTCCTACGAGAAACCACTACACTTTGAAGACACATCTGCCTGCTTTTCTCTCCTGGACATCTTTTCTTTTGTATCCAAATCACTTGCAAGAGCGTGTTTTTTTTTTTTTTTTTTTTTTTTTTTTTTTTTTTTTTTTTTTTTTTTTTTTTTTAAAGAAAGCCCAGTGTGTAGGGCTGGATAGATGGCTCAGCTGCAAAGAGCAGAGGCTGGTCTTGCAGATTCCCTTCCCTGCACCCTAGTGGCTCATAGCCCCTTAGAATGCCTATCCCAGGGGATCTGATGCCCTTTGCTGGCTTCCACAGACACCTGCACTCACGTGTGCACACATGCAGACACATAATTAAACATAAAACCAACTTGTTTTTTCTTTTAAAGGGAAACCTGGCATAGAGCTATAGTTACAGAACTGTAAACCTAGGTGATATTCAGGTTATTGTATACCCTTGGTGGTCTGCCAGCTTTGAAACCCCACGAGTCCATGGGGGAAGGAGCCAGGCAAGGCTGTCAGTGGCAAAGAGAGAGGCTCCAAGCTCATGTAGGTAGCATCCTGAGGAGAGGCTCCTCAATCTCTTAAGGGGCCTCAAATTGGGAGCCACAGAAAGGAATTCCACGATGAGCCATCATGGAGCAGATTGATGGAGAGTTTATGGCTAGATTTTAATATAGATTTTGAGCAGTAGGGTTTGAAAGAATGAGAGGCTCTCGGAGAGAGAGAGTTAAGCGTGACTGAGATAGTGGGTGTGGGCTTTGCAAAGAGTCACCCATTCTTTCTCTCATAATGGGAACATAGCTCAGACTTTGTGATGAAAAGATTATCATGTTTATTTATTTTTGCATGGCCACTGCATGTGTAAAACCAAAGAACAACTTTTGGGAGTCAGCTCTTGCCTTCTACCATGTAGGACTTGGAGATTGAACTCAGGGAGACAGGCTTGACAGTTCCTGCCTTAACCTGCCTAGCTGAGCCCTCTCACCATGAGGAAGTTAAGGAGTGTAGGAGCAGGTTGAGGCAAGGCAGGCAGGATTACAACTAACAAGGTAAAAGTTCAGATTCCAGGGATGTAAGAAGTTTCACCCTCACCATCAACAAAGTTAGTAGTCATAATTGTGCTCGTGAGGATCCCAATAAATACCTGGGACTGGAGTGAAGCCTCGTGCTGAGCCCTTAGCCTCTGTGCTGGCTGACAGCGTACTCCGCAGCTTGTGGGAACTGTGTCCTTGGAGTCTTAATCCTCAGCCATCAAGAGGCTTTAGCCACTCTCCATGCCAAGGGCCCCCTTCCCTTCCATGTTCTCTCAACTCTCTCAAGCTAGTCCAGGCTAGAGAAAGCACTGCTTTGCAGCTCAGTGGGTGGGCCCTGAGGCCTGACACAGTTATTTTGTGAGAACAGTGGGAGGTGTCACTGTCTTGGCATCCCCAGCTCAGATGACCTGTTTGCTTTAGATGACCTGGTCATCGGGTTGGGGTTGTGCAGGCCTAGAGTCTTGGATTCCCTTTGGACCAACCTGCTTTCCCTTTGTGCGTGCGCCTTGGGTAACAGACCAGCGGCTGCCCCAGCCATCTCCATTCAGATGATCATGTGACTTCGGTCCTCCTCCTCCTCCTCCTCCTCACATCCTGGTTTCCTAAGGCTCCGCCTGGCATAGCAACTCCACATGTACCTATGCCATTCCTCTCCCCCTGGGCGCCTCTGTGACATTTGCTAGCAAATGTGCCTCATCGCTAGCCTCTGCCAGGATTGCGATGGCTACACACACCACTCCGATACTGTCCCCACTTAGACACTCTTGGTCTGCCTGGCTTCTGGGACCAACACGACACACAAACCTGGGTTGACCTAACCCTTTTGGCTTGTCACTGATGCAGGAATTTCCATCAAGGGCCTCATGCTCCGGCTTGGGCCTCTAGATCTTACTCTGCAGTGGCTGCAGCCCCTCCCACCGGCTCTCACAAGCCCTGGCTGCAGCCCCTCCCACTGGCTCTCACAAGCCCTGTTGCCTTGTGTCCCTGGTGCAGGTGGTGCTCCCCACATTCATTCTGGAGAAGCGGTCCTTGCTGGAGATGTATGCAGACTTTATGGCACACCCTGACCTGCTGCTGGCCATCACTGCCGGGGCGACGCCAGAGGAGAGAGTCATTAGCTTCGTGGAGTATTATCTTACGGCCTTCCATGAGGGGCGCAAAGGCACCCTGGCCAAGAAGCCCTACAACCCCATCATCGGCGAGACCTTTCACTGCTCCTGGGAGGTTCCCAAGGACAGAGTCAAGTCGAAGTGGACTTCCCCCCACCCTCCCATTAGTTGTCACGAGCATCCGATGGCCGATGACCCTTCTAAAAGCTATAAGCTCAGGTTTGTGGCTGAGCAGGTATCCCATCATCCGCCCATCTCCTGCTTCTACTGTGAGTGCAAGGAGAAGAGACTGTGTGTCAACACTCACGTATGGACCAAAAGCAAGTTCATGGGCATGTCCGTGGGGGTCTCTATGATAGGGGAAGGTAAGCCACCTTAGCGAATTGGAGGCTTACCCACCGCCCTTTGCAGCGAGATGAGCAACGGTTGCTTTTGTGCATGGATTTTATTGTAAATGGGGGTGGGAGGATGGGAAAGAGGGGTGGGTGATGGACCAGGTTGGCTGATTTCCCAGTGGTCCCAAGTGAAGATGGCAGGGATGGGTCACGGCTCCTTGCTCACCTGTCTCGTCACACACAGTGTGGTTTGCACACTCTGCCTTCTAGAATCTTCCATCTTCTGATGGTCCATGGGTGTTAAGGCCGGCCCTAGATGTGTGACCAGGAAGAGCTTTGTTCATTGTGTGGAGAAACCCTCCATCCCTGTTAGGTCAAGGTGTCTCATCACAGCTATTTAACTCCCTTTTAGTCACAGATCTGAGACTACAACTCCCGTCCTAGAAAAGGAAAGTAAACAAACAAACAAACAAAAAAAAAAAAAAACAAAAAAACCCCCACAGAATTTTACTTTCAGCCTATTGGCTTCTCGAGAATCCTTTTAAGACCCTGTCATTGAAGGATATTTTTATTGTGAGCATTTAAGTTTTCTTTAAAAATTATACACACACACACACACACACACACACACACACACACACACACACACACACACAGAGAGAGACAATGTGTATGTATTCTATATATGTATATATAGCCAGAAGTATGGAGGAAAGGGGAAGGGAAGGAGGGAGAGAGCAGGAGAGACAGCTTGCAGGAAGTGGTTCCGTTCCGTCTTTCCGCCAAGTGGATTCTATAGCTTTGGCGGCAAGCACCTTTGCCTGCCGAGCCATCTCAAAGCTCTAGTGTTGGTAGAGCTCGCTGGCTGGGCACTTACAGGTGCTTGGCACTATCTTAGGACCTACGGATACTTGAATAAGTGAGAAAGAAACCCCCACATTCCCTGTAGCTGTGCAAAGCAGCCTCCATTTCTGTGTCTGGGGAATAAACAAGAGGGGGTCAGCTGCGTTCTGTGTAGAGAAGGTAGGAGACAGGGCGTGGCCCAGGAGGGGCAGGGTAAGCTGCCTGTGAGTAAGTCTCTCTGAGACTGAGTTAGGTGTGGGCCAGAGCTCCGAGCCACCAGCAGCAGCCTGAGGAACGCTTTCCCAGACCTCTACTTGGGTGGAACCAGGATTCTTGACTTCTTTGAGGAAAAGAATTTCAGGTCCACCCAGTACTAAGCAGGACTGGACTTTAGTAAGACGTTTAAAACATTGATTTAAGTGTGGGGAAAGGAAGAAAATAGAAAAAGAGGTGCCATTCCAACACATGGGCGTCAGCTCTCTGGGAGATGGCTTCAAACACCTTAGCAACAGGCGCCCCCCCCCCCCCGTGTGTGTGTGTGTGTGTGTGTGTGTGTGTGTGTGTGTGTGTGTGTGTGTGATTGACTTACCTAGTTACATCATGAAGGTTACTAAAACATCCCCCCTTTTCTCTTTCTGGTAATGAGGTGGGGGGTAACACCTGGAGTACCCTGTTAGGTGTCTTAGTCACTGTTCTGTTACCATGAAGAGACCTAATGACCAAGGTAACTTATAAAAAGAAGCATTTCATTGGGGGCTCACTTATTTCAGAGGGCGAAGCCATGATCATGGCGGGAGCATGGCAGTGGGTGGGCAGGCAGGCAGGCATGGTGATGGAGCCGTAGTTGAGAGCTCACATCTGATCTGAAAGTCGAAGGCTAGACCAGGCTTTTGGTACCTCAGAGCCCAATCCCCCAGAGACACACCTCGTCTTCCAAGGCCACACCTCCTAATCCTTCCTAAACAGTCCACCAGCTAGGATCAAGCATTTAAATAAATGAGCCTCTGGGGTCATTCCCTTCTAGACTATAAGAGGTGTTTATAGTGTTGACAGTGTTGTGAGAGTCTTAAAAAGGTGTAGGTATGAATGGTAGTATACATTTTAGTCCCAGAACTTGGGAGACAGAAGCAGGCAAATCTCTGAGTTCGAGGCCAGCCTGGTCTACAAAATGAATTCTGGGACAGCCAAGGCTACACAGAAAAATTCTGTCTTGAAAAAGGAAACAAAATTGTAGGGAAAGGAATAGGCTACTTTATGTATAGGCCATCAGCATGGTTTATTGCCATTTAACTTTTAAAACTTATAATTACATGTAATTAATTATGTGAATTATCTAATGCACATGTGCAGGTCGGAGTTCATCCTGTCAGGAATCAGTTCTCTCTATCCTCCATGTGGATCCAGGGGATTGAAATCAGGTCATCACAGCCATGAGTCTTTAGGGGACCATTAATGTCTAACCTGTTAACAGTCCAGTTGTGTTCTGAGGTAGGGAGTTCTGAGGGGGTGACCTTGAGAGCGAGGGTCACTGAGGCAGGTTTTATCTCAGTTTATAATTTTTATCAGGGAGGGGTGTGTTTGCTGAGAGAGGGTTCAATATTATTGAAAGTGACTCTGCTCCTCGTCCTCACTGTGTAGCCGAGGCTGGCCCTGAATTTCATATATGTGTGTGTATGTATATATGTATATGTGTGTATATATGTATATGTGTGTATATATGTATGTATATATGTATGAATATATATTTTTTTCATCTGCATGGCGCAGTTAGTGAATATATGAAAGGAGTCAGCTTTCTAAGCGTGTAGGACCCACAGTTGAACTCAGGTTCTCCTGTTATCTGCAGGTACTTTTGCTGCACTACCTTGCTGGCCCTCGTTGAGGTTTTTGCTGTGAGCAACCAGAAGGGTGTGTAGCTCCAAACTGAGTAGAGATGGAATGGAGGCAGAATATAGATAGGGTCATTGCTGGTTAAGTGTGGCGCTCCTGTGGAGAGCTTACACGCTGCCAGGGGAATCCCTGGCCCAGGTAAAATTATGTCATGTAAAGGCCAAGGAGTTTGCCCTAAGAACCCTGGCCCTGCTGTCCTCCCACAGGGAGAGAGGGGTGTGGAGGCTTTAGCAGAGGCAGAGAGGCCACCGCAGAAGGATGGGAGGGTAGGCAGCTGTAGGACATGCTAGTCATCTCTAAGAAGATATGACTTCTGGTGTCCGGGCCTGGAGGTCACAGGTGGCCTGGATAGCCTTTGTCTGTGGTTGTCTGAGTGCAGGATCTCTTCAAGCAGGATGTGGGCAGAGTATTGAAGAAGCCGTATGTGGAAGGCAGCCTGTGTGATCTCCCGTGCTGAGGACTTCTTAAGCATCCAACTTTCTGTTCTGGATGGGAATTCAGAATCGGAGACACTTCCAGAAGGTTCTTAATGTCCCAGTTTCAGGACCATGTGAGGGAGACTAAGCAAGGGCAGAATGGTGCCTGGCCCAGGTACCTTCAAGTCCTTACCAGGGTACAGCCAGGGCTGCCTCGGCCTGTCCTGGAGGAGGAGTGAGGTCAGACATTCCTTATGGGCCTGTTCTCAAACCTCAGTCAGGCCCCTCCTCCTGCACCCAGCCTTCTCCCCAGATGCAGGCCAGAGTGCCACCTTGGGCAAGAAGCCCAAGGGCAGGTCTCCACAGCTGCGTGGCCTAGTGGGAAGCTCAGTGGATGTGAAGGCCGCAGAGGGAGGTTTATGTTTGCAGTGACTTGGGTCTGTAGCTAGAAGCAGAGCAATTCACTCTATCTTCATTGAAAAACAAAAGTCAGGGCCAGCGAGATGACTCAATAGGCTAGAGGCAGCCCTGAAAACCAGAGGCTAATTGGCTCACGGGGTGGAAGAAATGGACTCCCACAAGTTCTGGTTACCACACTCCCAACCCCATCCTCGCCACATCCACACATGCACACACATGATACATAGAAAAAAAATGGTATTCAGGTCATTCTATTTGATTTTATTACTTATTCTAAATTCTCTACAGGATACATGTTCTTTAGCTGTTCTTGTTGTTGGGTTTTTGATTTGTTTTTGTTTTTGTTTTTAGAAGGGAGGTTCTTTCTGTAGTCCTGTAACTCATTATGTAGCCCAGGCTGGCCTTAAACTTGCAGTGGTCCTCTTGCCCCTGCCTCACAATGCCAGGACTAGAGGCTTGAACCATTATATCCAGCAGCATCTACAGAGATCCTCCCACCCACCACCACCACCTCCACCCTCCACCACACACACACACACACACACACACACACACACCTTGCCAGGTTCCTGCCAGAGGCCTGTTTATCTCCGTATTGATAACGGGCTCTAGAAAGCCTACTACTTCGGGTGGCTTACTCCACCAGTCATCTGGCAGGTGACTGGCACTGCCCTTGGTGTAGGCAGCAAGCAGATGAGCATCCAGACGTCCTGGCTAAGGGCAGGAAGGCTTAGCCCCAAGGTGGGAGCACAGTAGACATCGCAGGTGAGGTTGCCTGCCCATCTGGAAGGCAGTTACTGTCTTACTGTCCTTTACGGTTGCTGTGGTAAAATACGGAGAAACTTAAGGGAGAAAGGTTGTGTGGCTCACAGTTCCAGGTTGCAGACCACCATGGCAGGAAAGTCACAGACAGAGGAAGCTTGAGAGAACTGGTCACACACACTGTGTCCCCATGAGAAGAAAGCAGCAGACGCACGGCGATCACCTTCCTTCCTTTCATTCATTCTGGAACCCCAGCCCGTGGCATGGCAACTGTTCACATTCCAGATGTCCCTTCCCACCTCAGCCAGCCCAGTGAAAACCCCTCACAGGCACACCCACAGGCCAGCCTAATCTACACTCCCTACATCAGGCCAAGTCTACGATGAGAGCTGACCCTTGCAACTAGCACGTAGCCATCAACACCTGCAGTGTGTATGGGGGTCTAGAAGTGACTGGAAGCTTCTTCCAGAGTCCCAGGGCCCTCTTCCCTGCCAGACCCTCTGTGAGGATGTGGCCAGTGCTTGGGGAATCAAGGAACGTAGAACTGAGGGGTGACAGGAACATCTTGGTGGCCTTTTTCCTTATCCTCTGAGACAGGGCAGACTCTGGTTTCATTGTGTCACCCAGGTAGCCCTTGAGTTTCCAGTCCTCCTGCCTCAGCCTCTGGATGACGGTGTGGACCAGCACACCCTGTGACTTCTGTCTTTTCAATCTTCTACTCCATCTCTTGCCTTTTGCCTTCTCAAGCTGCCCAGCTTGTAGAAGCCTTACACAAAAGTAAGCTTTGTGACAGATGTTCAGGCTAGACCCAAGTCAGAAGCCAAGAGTGATGTGAGTGTGGTCTCATTCTCCTAGTGATGATGTGAGTGTAGCATCTAACTCCCCTGTTGATGATGTCAGAGTGGCATCTAACTCCCCTGTTGATGTCAGAGTAGCATCTAACTCCCCTGTTGATGATGTCAGAGTAGCATCTAACTTCCCTGTTGATGATGTCAGAGTGGCATCTAACTCCCCTGTTGATGATGTCAGAGTAGCATCTAACTCCCCTATTAATGATGTCAGAGTAGCATCTAACTCCCCTGTTGATGATGTCAGAGTGGCATCTAACTCCCCTGTTGATGATGTCAGAGTAGCATCTAACTCCCCTATTAATGATGTCAGAGTTAGCATCTAACTCCCCTATTGATGACATCAGAATAGCACCTAACTCCCCTGTTGATGATGTCAGAGTGGCATGTAACTCCCCTATTGATGTCAGAGTAGCATCTAACTCCCCTGTTGATGACATCAGAATAGCACCTAACTCCCCTGTTGGTGATGTCAGAGTAGCATCTAACTCCCCTGTTGGTGATGTCAGAGTAGCACCTAACTCCCCTGTTGATGATGTCAGAGTAGCATCTAACTCCCCTGTTGGTGATGTCAGAGTAGCACCTAACTCCCCTGTTGATGATGTCAGAGTAGCATCTAACTCCCCTGTTGATGATGTCAGAGTAGCACCTAACTCCTCTGTTGATGTCAGAGTAGCATCTAACTCCCCTATGGATGGCATGAGTGTAGATCTTCTCATTCCCCTATGGTGATGTGTGTGTGTCTAGGATGGTGGGGCCTCAGTCTCTCTATCGTCATGGTCTGTACCCAGACCTCTGCGTCCCATCTATCCACTCCATGTGCATGTGTAGGCTCCCTTCTCCCTCCCCTTGACTTCCTCCCATCCCTAGATCTTTGTTTATTTCAGGAGAGAAATAGGGACTGGCAATACCCCTTAGGCTGTCTCCAGCATCAGTTGTCCCCTGCTTACATTAAAACCATGATCCTTATTCTCCTGTGAGGTTGTGACACTTGAAGGGCACCATACAAGGAGCTCTCAGGAGGCTGGTGGCCAGGGTGGCCAGTGGGCACTCAGTCCTCCTGGGGACTGTTGGCACCAGTCTTTACTCTTGTTGACTGGAGAACCAGGAGCCTTGGGAGGGAACATCACAGACCATTCCTGTTCGTGTATATGCAGTTAAAGAACAGAGCTGTCACCCGTGTGTTACTACCTTGACAGTGGGTGCCCTTATCTCAGTACTGAAGGGGAGCAGGGAGAGACATGAGGGGTGAGGTGCTTGTTCATGGCGTCCTCTCACACACTAGCTGCCCTGGAGCAAGACTGGAGCCTTTCCCTTCCTTGTCCTGCTCATCTCCCATACCTCTGCATGCCACCTCTTCCCTCACAAAGGTCCTCTCCTAGGTCTTTGTGGTCACTGCAGGGAATTGCTTGTGCAGCTCAAATGCTTCCTTCTTGTCCCACATTCCTTTTCTACATTAATTTGTCCTTGGCACCATCCGCCATTCCCCTACTGCCTTGATCATAATCACTATGGTGTCTTTGCTCAGTGATTGATGTCCACCCAGCTGATAGGGCAGCTGTACCTTGTTCATGGTATTTCTCAGAGCTCCACACAGTGCAGACATCAGCACCCAGGGCGATGAGAGCCCTGTTGAGGTGAGAGGCATGGCATGTGTTGCAGGACCGTCTTGGATCTCCTACCGAGTGTTCCCATCCCTCGTGCTCTCTGCCTGTTCATGCTGGCCTGACTCTCCCTCTCTCCTGGAGGTGTGCTTCGGCTCCTGGACCACGGGGAAGAATACGTCTTCACGCTGCCCAGTGCCTACGCCCGCTCCATCCTCACTGTCCCATGGGTGGAGCTTGGAGGGAAGGTGAACATCAGCTGTGCCAAGACTGGGTACTCTGCCACGGTGACATTCCACACGAAGCCCTTCTATGGCGGGAAGGTCCACAGGTAGGACGTGGCCGGGACCCTGGCTGTCCTCTCTTTGTGTCTGAGTCCCCTCATTCTTTCAGAAGAAACTAGGTATGTTAGGCACACCTGCAACCCCAACGTTTTGGAAGCTGACAGAGAATCAGAAGTTCTAGATCATCCTTGGCTACTTGGTGAGGCTAGCTTGAAATACATGAGACCTTATCTCAAAAAAGCAATTCAACAACAGCAGCAGCAGCAACACCAAATAGATGGAGCCCTAGCCAGGCACAACACCACGTAACTGTAAGTCCAGCCGCCTGGAGGCAGACTTTCAGATTCTAGGCCAGCCTAGGCCTACCCAGCAAACTCCAGGCTGGCTTGGGTAACATAGTAAGACCCTGACTCCAAAAAGTCAAGGGCTGGGGCCACATCTTTCTAGTAGAGTGTTTACCTGACATGCACAAAGACCTGAGTTCAATTCCCCAGCACTCTGTGTCCAAACAAACCAACCCGAAACAAAAGGATGGCATTTCAGTGATGAGACAGCCATCAAGTCAGAGAGAGCAGGTCTTGCTTGAAGAAGCACCTCTCTCCTCCACTTCATAGGGGAGGCTTTGGGGTCTCTTTATGCATCATTTATGGGGAGTCTGTGGAAATGCAGAAGAGTCCCAGAGGATAAATGGCCTTTTAGATAAATGGCCTTTTAGCACTCCCCTTTCTAGTGAAGTGCTCTGTAAGCATGGGTATTATGGTGGTCCCCTTTTCTCAGCTCCTGGAGTCTTGGGTGTCTAAGCCACAGACTATGTCATTGTCCTTAGAAGCTGGAAAAACCAGGTCTTGAACTAAAGGAGAGGTCACAGTTGGAGGAAGGGCAGACTTTTTCTATAGTCCCAATTAGAGTAAGCCTGATGCTGTGCGGACCTCAAATCTCCAACTGTTTCTAGCAACTTGCTGGTGTTAGCTTGGACACACACACACACACACACACACACACACACACACACACACACACACACACACAGAGAGAGAGAGAGAGAGAGAGAGAGAGAGAGAGAGAGAGAGAGAGAGAGAGAGCGTGCTGGAGCTATGCTGCTTGGGTGTCTTCTCCCCAGCATTCAGTTGTCAGACTGGCAGTTGAGAGGCCGTAGAAGGCTCATCCAAAGCACTGCCACCGCGTGTTCCCTGTGGGAGAGCCCACTGCACAGCACTCGCTAGCACAGCCCCTAACTCTGCACCACCAGCCGTGTCTACCAGGAGCCCGAATGGTTCTTAGGGCAGGGGAGGTGGCTTCCAAGCCTACACTTGAAAACTGGAAACTTGGGGTAGCGAGATGGCCCAGAGGTTGAGAATACTTGCTGTTCTTGCGGAGGACTAGAGGTTAGTTCCCAGCACCCACACTGGATGGCTCACAACCACCCATAACTCCAGCTTCAAGCCACCTGCCTCAGATCTCCATGGACGCCCATACTCAGCATACACATACCTTCCCCCAATACATAAAATAGACAAGGCAAACAAAACCCAGCACAAGCTGGACCACTGGGTGCAGAGGACTGGGCTCCAGGACCATTTCCTCCCACTCAGAGAGCTCTGGGTTCCCCAATCATGCTAAGGAAGGCAGTTCCCACAGTCTTCTCAACATCATTGTGTTATACATGCATGAGTGTGGGGTATGCTGTGGTGTGTATGTTCAGGTCAGAGGACAGCTCTGGAGTTGGCATTCCTTTCACCTTTACATGGGCTCTAGGGGCCTAATTCAAGCTGCCAGGGTGCATGACTTCCACCTATACCTGGCAAACCACCTCACCAGTCCTCCACAGGGGCTTTAAAAAGAGCTTGAAGGCGGTCATCCAGTGGTTGCGGAGTCCCCAGGTACTGCTGTGAGGTAGCAGGTGGTGCCGTGAGGCCCGGTGTGGCTCAGCCTTGACCTGGGAATGTGTGGGTGCTGGGTAGACCGGAGGGCCTGTGAGCAGCCCAAGCTTCATCCTCACCCAGAAGTGAGCTTCTGGTGATTGGATTGTTTGTTGTCACTTTTGTTGTTGAGACAAGTTGCCATACAGCCTAGGCAGGCCTTAAATTTGTAATCCTCCTACCTCTGCCCCAAATGCTGGGATTACAAGGGCATGCACCACGATGTTTGGTGTAGAACCAAAGACCTTACTTAAGGATGGAAAAGCTCTTCCAACACTCTCTCCATGGTAAAAATGTAGCACTGGGAGATGCTGTTTTGGGGAGGAGAGAATATATTTTACTGTTGGATCATGCCTGTGACAGAAGGCATCGTATATAAGCACCGTGCTTGGAGCAGCGAAGCAGGCTGATGGCTTACTTCAGACCTGGGTTGGTTTTACCTCCGGGTTTTGCTCTTTTCTCTCTTCTTTCCTTCTTCCTATCTTCTGTTCTCTCTCTCTCTCTCTCTCTCTCTCTCTCTCTCTCTCTCTCTCTCTCTCTCAACGTCTATCTGGCTAGCCTCGTTCTTGCCTAGGTTACCCCACTCCTGTTTCTTAAGTGCTTGGGGTTACAGGAATGAGCCCACACATCCACCTACCTTCTTTTCTTGTTTTGATCCAGAATATTCTAACTTCTTTTAAGACCCAGTCTCTGAGCCAAACTGCAAACCAATTCCTTCTCCCTAAACTGCCCTTTGAAAAGTCTCTGGACACGAGCCCCCCTTTTGATTCATTTGACCTCGTTAATTCAGGGTCACAGCTGAAGTGAAGCACAACCCCACCAACACCATCGTCTGCAAAGCGCACGGGGAGTGGAACGGCACCTTGGAGTTCACCTACAGCAACGGGGAGACCAAAGTCATCGACACGACCACCCTGCCTGTGTATCCTAAGAAGCTTAGACCTCTGGAGAAGCAGGGGCCCATGGAGTCCAGGTATGCCTGTCCCTGCCTTGGCTGAGGGATCTGAGGGGAACTTCAGCAGCATAACTAACAGCAAAGGACCAGAGTGCTTCCTTAAGCTATTGGAACGCCCCTTCCCTCGTCCGTCCATTTGGGACAGACCGATATAGCCATCACTCGGGCGGTTCTGCAGCTACAGGGTGGGCTACCATCCACATCTGGCAGATGTGTGCTGCCTGTTCTGAAAAAGCTTGTCCACTTCAGGATTATTGGTTGATTATAAATTAATCAGAGTTGCTGGTAATTGAAAGAACTATGCAGGGAAACAGCAAGACTTTTCTCGACAGTTACTTTAAACTGTTGAGTGCTGGCACAGGTAGTGCAGCCGGCTGCATACAGCCGTGCTTCTGAGAGAAGCAGGTGCAGTTTAGGGACCATTAGATTTAAACACATGAGCGCACTTTAATCTTCCATTCTGTTTCAGGAGATCTGCTGGCATGGGAGATTATTAAATTCAGAAAAGATTCAAACATGTTTATTTTTGAGAAAACAAGTCAAGAAAGAAACCATCTGCATACATACCTGGCATTTAGAAAATGGTTAAGTAAATCATGAAGTATCCACTTCATTAGTATGTCCACTACTGTGCACTCTGTCGTGTGACTGCTGAGATGACAGCTACACAGGTCCACAAGCTGATTGTTCATAGGAGCTGCTGTTTTGATATTTCAGTCTAAGCCAGCATGGGTCACGAGTCCAACTGAGACCTGACGAAGTTTTTTTCTATATTCATTTTATGTGTATGTGCACGGGTATGCTACACATGGAGAGCAGAGGATAGCTCTCCTATGATGTAGGCTCTTGGGATCCAACTTAGGTTGTCAGGCTTGGTACCCTCTTCCTGGGTACTAGTTCAAAACCCAGTCATATTCACTGATAGCAGTGAGTAGCAAATACACCTTCTGTGTAGAGACATGAGCTCTCCCCCACCCACCTGCCCTGTTGGGCCATGGCTGCAGGAAGAGAGAAGGGTACAGTAAGGAGGAAGTCCACCACCAGGTCCCACTGCCTCTGAGGGGCATTGCCAGGTTGAGGTTCAGCTGCTCCTTGGTCGGCCTCTGGGTACTTGGAACCCTGTGAGGAGCACAGTAGGAAAGCCAGCTGAGAAGCCATTCTGGACGTAACACTGTAAGACTCAGGAAACTGTAACAAAGGCAGCCTGAGGCTCACTCCCTGGAAACTGAGCTCTCTACTGAAGGCTCAGAGTGGATGCTCTCTCTACACCCCAGTCCCTACCACCCATCCCTGCTGGCTCCCAGACCTCCGGTTACCTGCAGAGAGACTATCACGTGTACAGTTAACTGAGCCTTACTGTGGTTGGTGCAGCCTTTTCTCTTGGTAGACTACCTCAGCAGAGTGGGCTGATGATACTCCGTCTGCTCCCAACGAACAGAGTGTGGTCTGAGCAAAGGTCTTGTCTTGGACCCCAGAGGCAAGCCTGGGAACGCTACCCTGACCGTGCCACACCCTGCACTACTTTGGCAACCTCTTGGGGTTGCCCCTGACTTCCTCTTCCTCCCATCCCTCCTCCTCCTAGCAGGGCATTTGGGCTTTTCTTAGGCAGGTTCCCTCACCTGTACCCATTTGACATGGGTTTTCTTGGCTAAATGCAGTTGTTCATATAGCCCCTCCATGTCATTGGGTCATGAGGATTGAAGTGTCTCTAAGATGTTTATAGGGTGCCTGGTAAGGGCTGTGAATACCTGCTGCCCCAGTGTGGATGGGGGGAAGCGATCTGCCTACTCTTTCCAGTAGCTTCCATCTCGAGAGCTATACTCAGAACATGAGGAAGTCTTGCTGTTTGGAACAGGTAGTGTGAAGGCAGCAGACACGTAACCAAGGAGCCTTGGATCCACCCATGGCTCTTGTGTTTCAGGATACCTTACTGGATTCCCCCAGACAGGAGCCTAAATGCCCTCCCTCGTCTGGCCACTGTCACCGCCATAGATGGCCTAGCCCAATGGCTCCCTTTACTGTTCGTCTTTCTAGGAACCTCTGGCAGGAAGTCACCCACTACCTGAGGCTTGGGGACATTGACGCAGCCACAGAGCAGAAGCGCCGTCTAGAGGAGAAGCAGAGAACGGAGGAAAGGAAACGGGAGACCCTTCGCACACCATGGCGACCCAAGTACTTCATCCCGGAGGTAAGCCTGGCCTGCTACCAGGCTCTAGCCCTAAGGTCACCTCAACTTTTATTGTTGAGACAGTTGGACAGACAGGACATACAGGCCCTGGGCAGAGCAGGACAGAGTGTGGCTCTGGCTCAGGTTGGGGGTTGGGATTTAGGTTCGAGTTTCCCCAGTAACATCTTGGCATCTCATACAATCTTGAGGGCAGAGGTGTGTAGCTGACACTTCTCCTGCAGTGTTCCCCCCTCAAAAACCACTTCTAGCCAGCCAGGCCTAGAAGGAGGGGACTGGGCTCTGCTCTACCATTATTCCCACCTAGCCGTTGGTCCCCTTGCTGCCTCCCCCTTGAGTACTGCCACAGAACGTGACCTCCTGTGGGTCACATGGAAGGGACATGGGGAGCAGAGCTCAGCAGAGGCCTCTGCCTGAAATGCTGCCCCGACTCCTGCCACACTCAGGGAAGCAGGCAAGGTGCGTGCTGGGTATCCATCTGAAGCCAACCTTAGTTTTGTCTCCTGTGCCCGTGATAAAAACGCCCTGACAAAAGCAACTCGGGAGAAAAGGTTATTCGGCTCACAATTCCTGGTCACAGTCCATCTGGTCCATCACAGGGGGCAAGTAAAGGTGGTAGGTCCTTGAGACAGCTAGTCACCATCTGTAGTAAGGGTGGAGAGCATGAGCTCCCATGGTCTTCCTACTTGAACTAACATAACCAAGAGGATTCTGCAGACACAGGCTTACCTAATCTAGACAGCCTGTCCCCATCCCGCCTTCCTAATCGATTCCAGATTGTGTCATGGCGTTGCAAGGTTGTTTAGGAAGCAATTGGGGTGAGGCCTGGGGTACAGCTCAGTTTGCTTCTGGGGCCACTGGATGCTTGAACTCTCAGTAATTGCTTGGGAGGTGAAGGCGGACTCACTCCCAGCCAGGTAGTGAGCTTCAGGCTCGTCAGAGTGGGCTAAGGAGGAGTGGGAAGAGTCAGGAGTTTTTATCTGCCATCCAGATATCAGAATGATTCTTTTTTTTTTTTTTTTTTTTTGGTTCTTTTTTTTGGAGCTGGGGACCGAACCCAGGGCCTTGCGCTTCCTAGGTAAGCGCTCTACCACTGAGCTAAATCCCCAGCCCCTAGAATGATTCTTAAGTGAGGAGCCAGGATTGAGTTTTTATGAAGATCAGATCTGTATGATGCTAAGAGGTTGTTCACCTTTAAAGGCCCATAGTCAATCGGGATGGGCCAGTGGGCCCAGGTGTCACTACTCTCTTAGCTCGTTGGGATGGATGGATTGTTGGGATTGTGGTGAGCTAGGGCACCCTAGTGACAGGGATGGGCTGGGTGGGACTTAAGGACAGGAACAGGAAGTAGAAGCTGAGGCTGTGGCTGGAAGGCAGGATTTCGGTTCAGATTTGAAGGTACTTGGGAAACTGCCTCCAAGGGCCTCCCATGTGGGTGCTTCACTCAGATGATAGAAGCTTTCCTTGAGAGGAGAGTCCTGTCTTTAAGAGAATTTGCCTGAATTATGTGGAAATTTATTCATTAAACAAAACAAAAAAAACACTACTTGAAGTTCTATCTTCAAGGGTTTGGTAAAAGCCTCCATGTCTGTGACAGGACTAGGGACACATGCCACCCTGACACGAGGATGCTTAGCTTTCATATATGCACTTCCTTTCGGTTCATCACCTGACTACAGATGCCCTTTTCCTTGCCTGAATGGTGGGCAGTTTTCCTTCTGTGGCATCTGTCCTTGGATACACTGTGGCAACACCTGCGAAGAGCCTTCACTGGGTGGGCGGGCTTTCACATCACTGGTCTGTGAGACTCCTCCCTCACCTCTGAGGTGACTCTGAGTCTTCATCCAGCCAACCTCTCTTTTCTAGCACCACTGTCCTGAAATTATCTTTGGCCAAGTCATCTACAGAGAAGAAGCTGGCAAGACCCCTTTTCTGTTGGTCATTTCATGGGACCTTTTTTTAAAGCAAATGCGTATTTTTATCTCAGTTAGGCAGGGAGAAATGTATCCTCAGATAAGCTGGAGAAGGGGCAGGGAGACCATCAGACAGGCCTGGTGTGCAGTGTGGGGATTGGGTCCTGACTGGTGCGGGCTTTGTATACCCGAGGCTGGCTGGGTGGGAGGTGTCCCTGCTTCTTGACTCTGTTAGGTCCTCCTGGCACCTCCTTCCTTCTCTTTCAGGGCGATGGCTGGGTGTACTTCAACCCCCTTTGGAAGACACACTGATGGGCAGAGGTGCAGTGCTTTCCCCGTGATAGGCCTGGTTTTGTAGGAATTAAAGTGGTACAGTATCAAGATTCTGTTGGTATTTGCTGAAATCTCATTAGCATCCAAGCCAGAGAAAGGGGTTTCACCCTGTGAAACATGCTCCTCCAGATCCTGCCTAAGGATTTTATTCAAGAGCAGCCGAGGCACGTGGGCACCCTACACCCGCCGAGGCTGACCTGGGTAATCTTGAGCTCCTTTTTGTTCACGAGATTCGGTGTTCTTTCTCACGTTGCCACAGTTTTGCCAGCTCATGTCCCAATGCAGGCTGAAGGGGCACAGCCGGTTGAAGTCCCTGTCTGAAAAAGGAGCTCGATCCTGGCAGAAGGGTGAGTGGCCACCCTTTGCTGATACTTGTTCTGATCCAAGTCCAAGGTTGTCTGTCCACATCCTGGAAAGAGCAAGTTGAACAAGAGGACCGGGAGTCACTGGAGGCTGATATGGAGCCTTCTAGAAGGGAGTGACTCCTGAGGAATCGGAGCCAGGCCCACCAGGTGGTTTTATCCAGTCTTTCTGATACTTCTCATGCCCAGATCATGAGATCCTGTGTTCTTCACAGCAGAAAAGAAATCACACAATCATGACAAGGGCTCTGGAGGGTCAATTCACGCATGCGTACACTACACGGACCACCACTGCCTCATATCTAGTTGGGGAAAGAGAACAAAAAGTCTTATTTCTTTTTCTTAATTTAAACCCAAGCTGCCAGAAAGCCTCTGTAAGTAGGACAGCCATGAGCCCCCACTGTCCCAGAAGAGTTCGTCTTCAGCCTTCACATAGGTCAAACACGGACCAAACAAAATCGAGAAAAAGAAAGTCTAATTTGATTTTTGCTCAGTGCTTAATTTATTTTTTACCATACCACCCCAGTGATATTTATAAAATTCAGTAGCATGAATGCTTCTCTGTAGTAATACTAATTTTGTGCCTTTTGTCCGCTTTCTTAAGACCAACTGTTGATACTTTGTAGACATTAGACAAATATATTTCGATTAAATACTCTTGTGTCTTGTGTGTGTTATTTTTAGGGATTTAAAAGTTCTGATCAGTGGCTCAATCTCAAATCTTCTTGCTTAGGTACTAATAACAACCATAACTATATTTAATTTTTTTTTAAAAAGATGTATTTTGTGTGTGCTTGTAAGTGCAGAGGGTGTGGGATCTCTTGGAGCCAGAGTCGCCAGTGATCACGGACAGAGCTGCTGATATGGATGCAGACAGTTGATCACCACAGTCTTTTCAAGAGCTGTAGACTCTCTTAACCACTGAGCTGTGTCTCTAGTCCTCAACCCTGTTTGAAATACAGGAAAGCAAATGCTTGGGTCCTGGGTTTAGGGCCAATCCAAGCATGACAATTGAGACACCATCTCTAACAACAGTCCTGGGAGAACTGGAAGCCTAGACAAAGAAAGCAAATTCCTAGAAACACATCCTACTGAGAGTGAGTCATGGACTAAGAAAGCAGATCTATAAATAGTAAGGAGATTGGATCAGTCACTTAAAATCTCCCAACCAAAAAAATACCAGGACCAGATGGCCTTAGATGAATCCTACCAAACACTGAGAGTTATGCCATCCATTCTGGATTGGCCTAGTTTGCCAGATGATGCCCAATGCCAAAGCAAGGGCAGATTTAAAAAGTCACTAGCATGCTGTATAAATATTGGTTCAAATTTTCTCAAATACTAGTGCAGCGAATTCCACAGCACATTTAAAGGATTGTGCATGACAACAATGAAGTGTACTCAGACAGCAAAGGCGGTTGAATGCACGATGCATGAAAATATCAGCACAGCATACCACGTTAATAAGGAGGCAAGCAACAGGCATCTGAACCCATGCAGGAGGAGCATTTGACAAGATTCAGTACCCGTTCATGGCAAAACAAAACAAAACAAACAAACAACAACAAAAAAAACTAACTCTCCCCAAACCCAATGCATTAAGTCTATGTAAACCACCACAAAGATTACGAAGATGAGAAGCTAGAAGCTCTCCCTCCATGCCTGAGAACAAAGGTTAAGGCTGCTTATGTCACCGCCACTGACACTAAAGTTTTAAGTAGTATGATTAGGTAAGGACAAGACAGATGTGTTTCAGCAGAATGGACATTCTCTTATAGTGGATACTATCATGTTGTCTAGAAAATCCAAGACCACACAAAAAAAATTCCATGAAGTAGGCCACACTTTCTTGCTTTGACTGCCTTCCTTCTCTCCCTTGCAAAGTGGACTTTTGAAAATTGCTACCTTCTGCATGCTGGCTCCACATCTGGGAAAACCTTCACCTAAATGAGCAGGGGGCCCAGTCCCTCCTCTCAGCCAGGCGCACGCACAGCCTGGCAGCTCTTCTTGGGTTTGTATATTCTGTTTTAAAATGTGATTTCTGGGGCCGGAGAGATGATCCAGTGGGTCAGAGCACTTATGCTTCTGCAGAGGACCCAAACTCAGTTTCCAGCGCCCCAATAGGTGTCTCACAGCCACTGAGAGCTCCAGCTCCAGGGCACCTGACTCCCTCTCTGTGGGCAAGGGCCTCACCACCTCCTCAATTGCCCACCAGCACCACCACACAGACGCATGGTAAATCTTAATATTCCCTGGTAAATCTTAAAATTCCCTGAAATTTCTCTCCCAGGTCTCAGAATCTTTGAAGCTGTATTATTCTCCCCACAATCTTCTACACCCTTCAACTCTGGACCTGGTGCGAACCCCAGGGCAGCCTCATGAGCACTGCCTGCACCTTCCAGAGGTTGCCCAGCCTTACCTGAGGGAATAAGAGGCAGAATGGAGCCTGTTCCCTAGGCAGCTCCCAACAGAGCTCTCTGTCTTCCACCTCCTGGCGGTGGGATGTCACTGGACTGTCACACACTGCAGGAGGGAAGGTCTGGGCTCTTCTGTTGGCTCACTCACTGTCCCTGCTCTTGGTGCAGGTTAGAGTGGTCAGTGGAATGGTGTTGACCACAGTCTGGCAAAACATTCTCTTCACTTCCCAAGATCCCACTCACACTAAGTCTCCATCCCTTTTTCTGCTCTTCTTCACTGAGCACTGTCAGCCCTTGGGTGTGTGGTCCTCTTTCCTCTGTGGATGCTGCAAGATCCTGAAATGATACACGCTGGTTTACCTGCCTCGGGCCTTAACCACATGCTATACATATCCTCGCTGGGCTCCTTAACTCCAATTGTGTTTTGGCTATTTTTCTTTAAAGAAACATTTTTTCCCCTTTATGTGAGCCCCAATTATCAATTACTCTATTTCTTTTTACATGCATATGTGTGTGCATGTCCATGTATTAGCCCCAGGCTGATGTTGGGAATCTCCTCCATCACTCCTTCAAATTCTCCTTTGGGGAAGGCTCTCTTAGTCACACCTAGAACTTCTGAAGCCAAAGCTGCTGGAGGTAACAGGTGGTGGACACTCCTATGGGTTCTAGGGATCTGAACCCCAGTTTTCTTCTTTTGCAGTAGGCCTTATAACTGCTGGGCCATCTTCTCAGCCCTATCTTGTCTACTTTTGACAACTTCGAAGAATGTTGGATGTAACTAGGGTACGTTTATCTTCAAATCACACTAAGGTCAAGCCATTTGAATCCCCACCAATATGGGGCCATTTTTGGACATTTACCAATGTTTACTTTAGTGAGCCTGGTGGCTACTACATTTGTTTCTATTTGCCATTTTGATTTCTTCTGTCAAGACTTCATTATGATCTTCTATGTGTCTTCCTTATACTTCTTAATGTATTTGGTACAAGTTCCTTCATCAGATGCAGGGCAGATGATGACAGGCCTTTGTTTTGTCAAGATGCCAGGACATGCCTGTGGGCCACTGAACAGAGGCAGAATTTGCACGAGCTGACTTAGGGCTTCAGTGTCAGAATGGGGTGGTTTAAGGACACATAACCAGATCAGTAGAGAAATCACTTTTTTTTTTAAAGATTTATTTATTTATTATATATAAGTACACTGTAGCTGTCCTCAGATACACCAGAAGAGGGAATCGGATCTCTTTACAGATGGTTGTGAGCCACCATGTGGTTGCTGGGAATTGAACTCATGACCTCTGAAAGAGCAGTCTGGTGCTCTTAACCGCTGAGCCATCTCTCCAGCCCGAGAAATCACTTTTTGATCAGTTTCAACATTGAGCCAATTAAATGGAAGAAACAAGTGAATAGTGGTGATGAACTGAAGTGAAACTAATTGAGTCCTGCAGAAATCAGCACACACCCAGTACGATGGGAGGTGTTACATAATGGGAGACAGAAGCTGGCAGGCTTGCCTCGTGGCTAGGTTTCCCTGAACCCTACTTGCATCTTCCTTGGTGAGAGGGCTTCAGACTCCAGTTAGCCTCACTGCAATGTTTGTTACTGTGCTTTTCTTCACAGGGCTAGAATAGCGCCCTTTTTCTAAAACTTTCCCCTCAGACCTTAATAGGCCTGAGCTTCTGATCCAGGCTAATCTTTGCCAACGGAGGATCATATGATGAGGAGGATCATACGGTGGTGAGTCATGGTGGCTTTTAACAGCGAGGACAGCAGAACTTACCAAGAACATTGGCTAGTCACTCTGACTACCCGTACTACCTTCAGTTTTTGGTTTGGTCCTCAACCTTTTACCAAAGACATCTGAACAGAGCAGACACCTGATGTTTCGATCCAAATGCCTCCAGGTTGCTTTCAGAACTGGAAACAAGGCCCCGAATGTGTCCTACTTTCCGAGAAGGATTCTGAGACTGTGATAGTGTTCAGGAACATAACTTCGGTAGTGTCCATTAAACTAAGGCTGTGGAGATGTAAGAAACAGGTGCTACGTGTGTTCTGGGATCCAAAGGGACAATGTGTCATAAGAGTCTCGTTCTGACAGCAGGAGCCTAGAGTATGGACCAAGAGCCCTGCAAAGATGGCTGGAAAATCTGTATAGAAGAATCCTATTGCAAGATGAACACAGGCCAGTATACCAGAAGAAATACACATTCTGAGATAAAGCCAGCATTTGGGGCTATTTTCCTTGGAAATTGGCAGAGGCCAAAGAGCTGTTCATACCTTTATAGGAGAGAAACAATGTTTATACCCAAGTATCTGGCTGAAGTCTTTGCACAACATTACAATGGGAGCAATGATAGTAGGCCAGAATTGTATATAACATTTAATCCTTAAACTGAGTTCAGGTGATTCTGGTTTGTCAAATTTCCCTACTTCTCTGGAAGATAAACAATCTCCTCCAAAGTAAAAACAAGAGCCCTGGCCTACACTTACCCATACAGCTTCTTAATATAATGCTTCTACCACCAAAACCCCATTTACATAGATGAGACCATAGACAACAACTAACAAGAGAAAAGCCCATGCAACAGAACAGAGACTCTCTAGGTACTAGGAGACACAACTTAAAACCATGCTCACTGTTAGTTATCTATGCATCCTGTCACATCACGGCTGACAAGACTGTTCAGCAGGTATCTAAAGGCGCTTGCTGCTAAGCTCAAATTTGATATTCAGCACACAAAGTACGAGACCTGATTCAAGTTGTTGTGAGACCTGTATGTCAAAGTCCCAGTCCTTAAAAAACTCAAATGTTTAAAAAGCTTTAAGTCTTTTAACTATGGGTTTCTATTTTAAAAAAAGTTAAATACTTAGTTCAAGAGAACCAGGGCAACTGCAACCAGATCAAAGCGAACCCTAAATCCAACTGTATGAACAGCTCAGTGTTTGACATTTGGGACTCACTCACGATCTGGGGTCCAAAGGGCTTGGGTAACCCCTCTCCCCATCGCTCTGGTTTTGTCGTGAGCATCACACGCAGGTTACCCTATATGCTCAGGCATACTCAACGCCAGCTACTGTCCACATTGTTACCCTATGGGCTTGACAATTCCAACTGCTGGAGTCCCCATCACAACTGAGGCTGCACCTTTAATGGTCTCCTGGCTTCTCTTTGGGGACTCCAACTGTGCTGCATGGTGCTAAGCTTCAGCTTTTCTCCATGACCGCTGCAATCCTGGGGTCTCCGCTGCAATTGAAGCTGCACTATCACCAATGGCCTCTCCTAGTGCTCTCAGCCACTATGATGACCCTTTTATGCCTTCAATACTAGTACCACATGGGAGACCCTTATACATTACCAAGTTTGGCCACCGATTGAGATGGAGCCTTGGCCCACTCTGGAACATCGCTTTCTGGGTACTAACCCTGAAAAAATACTTTCCATAAGATTTTACCTCATTGATGCTAGTCTCTTATGAATCAGAGAGGATTCTTTAGCCCAAGCTGATCAGAAACCACAGATTCTTAATTCAAATATATCGCCTGTACAGCCCTGATTGTTTTTGCTTCCTCTGAAACTTACAATCCAGGCTTCTATAGCCTGGATTTCTCTTTACACTCTTAATCTTCAGAACTCCCACATGAGTAGCTCAAAGGCTTTTCCAGCCCAACGTTTCAAACAATTCCACAATCCTCCCAAGACATGGTCAGCTGTGTCACAGCAGTAGCCCACTGTCTGGCACCAATTTCTGACCTAGTCTGCTTTCTGTTGCTGTGATAAAATACAAAAAAGGAAGGTTAGAATTCATCATTGCGAGACGACAAGACAGGAACAAGGATGCTGCTTCTACAGCCCAGGACCACTTTTCCAGGGCAGTGCTGCCTACAGCGGGCTGGACCGTCCTCCATCAATCAGTAGTGGCTCACAGGCATGTTCATATGACACTGTGATAAAGGCGTCTTCTCACTTGAGGTTCCTCTCTCCAGGTGACTCCAGTTTGTGCCAGGTTGACAAAAAGCTGACCAGCATACTCACACAGACATAAATCAAACATTTATAACCATCATAGTGACAAATGCTTGTAATCCCAGCACTCAAAAGCCTAATGCAGGCCCCGAGTTCATGACAACCAGACTAGAGAGTAAGACCCTCTGCCTAACACACACATATCTCAAGATAAAATGTTCACGATTGATCTGATCAAAGGTCTCTGCAGAGATTATACTCAATGGCAAATGACCACCAGCTTCCCTGAGAGGAGCCAGGCAACGCAGTGCAAACCAATTACAAGGAACAAAACAAACCCATCCCCCGGGATGCCAGAACACCGAGGACAAGGGCAAGTAAAACATTACGTAAGAACACATGCTTCTATATTCTAATAAGGAGATATTAGGGGTTTATGACTTAGTTACCAAAAATCACACACTAGGACACCGGCTAACAGAAGCCACTCTTTTGAGGCAGCAGAGTGTCGTGTAGCTCAGGGTTGGCCTTGAACTTACTATGAAGCTGAGGATGAACTTACCTCCTGCATCAACTTCCCAAGTGCTGGGATGACAAATGTGTTAGCCGTCATGGCTAAAATATAAGGTTTAAATCTACATACACACCTATACTTATGTGTCTGGTCTGTGTTTGTGTACATGTTTGAGTAGAGGCCAGAGAGGGTGTCAGACTCCTCGGAGCTGCAGTTACACCACCCAAAAGCAGGTCCTTTGCAAGAGCAGCAAGCATCCTTAACCTCCGAGTTATCACCACAGCCCCTAAAATAGAAACTTTAGGCCTATAAGCCAGGACAATCACCAATAAACAGGCACTTCACAATGTACTCAACAAGGGGATCCTGGGTAGAAGGCAAAGGAGAACAGGCAGAGTCAAAGGAAGGACAGGCACGGTGTTGGTGGTTTTACAAAAAGGTTTTTTTTTAATCTTCTAGCATTACATATTTATGTATCTATTGTGTATGTTTTGGGGTGGGCATGTGTGGAGACCAGAGGACAAACTGGAGGAGTCTGGTCTCTCCTTCCGCTATGCGCATCCCAGGGGTTTCAGGCTTGCCAGCAAGCACCTTATCCATCAAGCCAGCTCTTCAGCCCATGAAAAGAGCTTTTTAAACAAGGTGCAGACAACCACAGACATACATAAGATCAAAGAGATTAATCCCTAACAGCCTGTAAGCTGAGTATTGATGACCACACAGATGAGATACATAATGAACTTTCCAGAGACAAAACAGTAGAGCATGAACCAGAACATACACCCCAGAAAAAAATGCATTTCCAAATGGCCTACACTTTTCTGGTGAGCCAAGGAAGACAAAGTAAAGAAAAGGAATCATTATCTGTTCTCACTGTGCTTGGTGCCGTAGTTAGTAATCTCGTCACGGGAGGCTGAGTAAGAGGATCATGGCCAAGAGTTCTGGGCCAGCCAGAGGGCTGGAGGCAAGGAAGAAGGTAAGAGAAAAAGTGAAAGGCTGCTGAGAACACGGAGGCATCAAAAGTGACTTTATCCCGAGACTCCCAACTGTGGGCGAAAGCTGAGAGAAATGTTTATTTTCTTGGCATTATTTGCAAATGTCCATCAATAAACCAACAAGAAAATGGAGGTGTTTGAACAAGCTGCGGAGGGACGGAGTATTAAATATTGATGAAAGCCGAAAAACTGCCTAGGCAAAGTCTGTACGCTCCAGGACTCCACTTCCACAGCCCCGAGAGTAGGTGCACCCAACCACACTAAGAGGAAACTACTGAGGAGGCAGTGGCCGGGAGGACACAGGAGCAGCTTCAGGAATGCTGCTGCCTCTCCTGGAGTGATCCTGGCCGAGGATGTAAATCCTCCTCCTCTTTAGTTAACTCAAATGGCATACAGTCATTTTCATTTCTGTGTCAGTCCTGGCACTTCATTAGTTTGCTTACTTGGTCTTTCCACTGAACTGCATGTCCAGCTATCTCCTCACCTCAACAGGGTTAAGGCAAGCAAGGCAAACAGACAAAAACCATGAGAAGCAGCAGCCAGATGAAAAATGGTGGCTCAGTTGTCTAATGCTGTGTGTACACTCAAGAGCACAGCATGTGGGGAAGCAGAGCGCACGCCAGCTGCTTCAGTCACACCCTACCCTAGTTTTCCAGCTCTTTCTGAACCAGAAGCTCAACAATTCAGTTACAATGGTTGGCCAGTGAGCTCGAGGGGTCCTCCTGTCTCTTCTCTGCCCTTAGTACACAGGTCACAGCTTGGTGGTGTAACTAAGGCCTGATGACCAGCACTTTACCAACTGAGTTATCTCCCTAGCCCCGATCTATGGACTTCAGAGCAAGTTTTGGCTAGTGGTAGTGTCCAACCAGTGAGCAACAATGCCAAGGCTGTAATAATTTTCCAAGAGTGAGCAGCAGCTCCAGATCCTGTGGTCGCTTGACTAGCAACACAGTAGTACAGACGATGTTTTCATGTCCAGTCTTGGGGCCTCCTGGTCACCACTCAGGCACTCAGAATGCCAGCACTGTAACTTAAGCAGGGTAACAATGTCAGTGTGGAAGCTGAAGTGGCCTAGTTGATATTATACCGGGTGCCATTTGCCACGGAATTTCTCTGGAAAGCTTCAAGGTCATGATGCTGAAAATTCCACTGTGAAATTTAGGGTTAGTGATCATACATAAAATGAATTTAGATTCGAAACAAGCTTCTAAGCTCAGCAGCTGACACTCCGGGTGTGGTAAAACCACCACCTTGTCACTTCCCCACACCAGCACTGTGAGCTTCACAAACACCAGGCCTCAAACCAAACTTGTTCCCCAACCTGAAAAAGGTGCAGGCATGGCAGGAAAATGGCACTCAACACTGAGCTCTGCCATCTCGGAGCCCCATGGAATGGGTACCATGACAGCCTGGCCTGCCTTTCTTTCCATTGCCGGACCCCCAAAAAGTCAAAACGAGGTACGGTTTATTCTGAGTAAAAAGGTAATATTTAAAAACATGTTTTGAACAAACTTATTTTTCCACATATTTGGCTAAAACCTTTATAAGGTGAGTAGAGAGGGAAGAATGGGGTCAGAACTCTGCACTTCTTTCAAAAACAAGGTCTGCAAAAGACAAGGCTTAACACAAAATTTGAATTAACTTTATTTCCCTTATGGTCAATAACGTCTCTGCATTGAATTGTAAAGCAAAGTAAGATAAAATCCCCCAAATGACAAGGTATCAGAAATCCAGATTTAGTTACAATTTATTTGTGAAAATGTTCAGCTTTTTTTTTTTTTTTCTTAATATTGGTCTGTAAAAGAACCATCATCTGGATCAAGAATGAATTCTATAAATCAAAGAATATTCTACACCTTGGAAAAGGAAGTCAGCAGTAACATTCTCACGGAGCGTTGTAAATTACGGTTTCTTCATAAAAGGTACATACTGTTCTGTACTTTCCCACCAAAGCAGTGGTGTGGTGTGTAAAAAGTTCTCCTGTGGCAGGAAACCTCTCTCTCACTTTACTAAACAACTGGATAAAGTTTTCAAGTCTGTATAAAGTTGCCTATAAGCTGGAAAATGAACAGGTTCAATCTCCATTTATATTTTAGTGCATCTTTTGACAATTGTCACATTTGTAATAAAAGTAAGAAAATGCCTATATAGCACTAAAGAGTGTTTCATCAAATGCTTAAGGTATCAAAACATGAAGCAGTGAACAGAAATCATCGTGATGAACAAAACTGGTATAAAATGAGGAAAATCCAGGCAAAGTTTACAAATCCTTTGTCACTGTGTAGTCACAGAAATGAACTCTGGATGCCTGTCCACTGTAAGGGCTTTCCCCCTTAATCATCTGCGTGGAAACACGGAGCCAACCTAAGTACTAAGGTAATAGCCATCCTGGCCAGCAACATCCTGTGTGTGCTCGCCATGATTCCCAAAGGATATAAATTTAGCCCTTGAATGAAGAATGCATGAAATCTGCTCTGTAAGTACCTGGTGAAGACACCTGCTAACCGCAGTGCTGATGCCTGAACACAAACATCTATCTATCAGCTAACTACGCAAGGCCCACCGTCAGCAGCAGCTGCTTATAGCGGCAGTGAGCGACAAAGTGGACATTTGATGAAACATTCTTCACACCGGAGAAACAGAAAAATAAATAGAGTTCACAGACGTAGACTCTCTTCTAACACGTCTCTCTCAGACCTGGGCTAGTTGGTTTACTGGTCAAGAAGCTCTTGTCACATCTGCATTTGAGTCTTACATATTGCTATTTGGGTAATTCAAATAAAATGCAGGTCTGGTAAAAGAAAAAAATTGACAGGTATGCATGTGCCAGGGACCAAATTAGAGGGTTCTTTGGTGCAATTAGTCCAAATTCTCAGATTTGAAGGGTAATATGTACCAATAATTAAAAAAAAAAAAAAAAACCAAAAAAAAAAAACCTTCTGCCAGATGCTCACAGCAGGGCTCTGTCTTGCTTCACATTACAAATCGCAAACAGCTGTTCTCAATAAACCAATTTAATTTTAAATGAGGCATTGCCAGAAAATTTTGTACATTGACTTGGCCCAGCGATGTTCTGTACCCTTGGTGCTGTGAAGCAGGACACGAGCGGAAGGCAAAGACGGGTTCTCACAAGGACTGCTGCAAGTCAGGCCAGACAGTGTATTTAAACAGTCTTCTTAGACATTTTCTTGCCTTTCTTAAAAACTAGCTTATTTTTAACGTAGCCACGCTTCCTTTTAGTAGTCTAGAAAGAGAGAAGAATGCATGGTATTAGTTCAGGTCTCTTACACACTGAAGTACCTAGACACACAGCCAGCTTACTCTGTTATGAAGACGGTCACTCAAAGTTTGTCTTGCGGCATGACAGTGGCACTGCTGCCTCGAAAGAAAACAGCGATGAACAGAAGTATGGTAACTGTTCGAAAGGGTCACTACGGCATCCTTCACACCTCCCTCCTCAAGCTAGTGGGACGGATGACAGAGTCCAGGTCCCCAGCTAAGGAATTAGAAAGGCCATGTTGCTACTGGCTAAGCATCCTAGGGAATTGGCTACATGAGAAATAATACAATATAGCCATTTTCAGAGCCCCACTTTTTCCATCTGCAAATGAGGATGATTATCTATCTACCTTCAAAACTTAAAAGGCAAAAATCACTTGGCCTATTCTGTCAAGTCCTCTTAGGGAGGAAACAGGTCAGGATGAAAACAAACATTCCTCTAGTTTCATAAATCTTGTCAAAATAGAACAATTCTTTGCAGCTTGGTATCTAACTAATAATAGTTGTTTAGGTGGGTTCCTGTTTCTGTGTACGTGTGTGCACTTAGGCATACGTGCACACAGGTCAGATGCCAACCCCCAACTCTTCTCCACCTGGTTTCTGAGACAGTGACAGTCTGCTCACTAATGCAGCAAGGCTGGCTGGACAAGGAGGGATCTGCCTGCCCCACAGTGCTGTGCTAGCAGGTGTATGCTACCACAGCAGGTGGTGCTGGGGACCAACAATCACTTTACCACGAAGCTGTCTCCCCCAGTCCTACTAACATGTAGATACTTTCTGGTAGAAGACTGTACCAGATATGGTGGAAGAAACTATTACAAGAGCATCTGCTGAACCAACAGGATGCCAGATCTAAGAGGCGGGGAAAGCACTGTATGTACCCCATGCAGGAAATAGGTTTTTACATTAAATACAACTCTTCAAGTAGGCTTCAAAATTCAGAGCAGAGACAGCCAGCATGTTCCTCTTAGAAAAGGCGCTTGTTACCAAGGCTGCCCTCTTGGTGGAGAGAACCAACTCCTACCAATTGTCTTCTAATCTCTGCACCTCCGGTGCTATACCACACCTCCTCCACTCCTCAAACTAAAAATTTTAAGAATTTCTATTTACTATCATACATATTGCCAGCATGGTAAACATGCATGTAATGCCAGCATTCAGGAGGTAGAGGCAGGAAAATTTCTAGTTTCAGATCAGCCTAGGCTACACAGCAAAACAACTTCATAAAAGTAAATGTAAGTATTCACTTCTAAGGAATAAACAATATGACTCATGTTCTGAGGTAGTTGGCATGTACCTTCCCAGTTTAAGTGGACTGCTCTGATTATGGAAACACCTAAGCGCTACCTGGATCAGTTTACTAACCAGTACTCTGCACCCAAGCCACACAGCGGCACCGGCTGCTGTCACTTCCACCTGCGCCCCCTTTCACTGTCAGCTATCTCTACTAGGAAGGTTAGGACATCTACCCAACTTACAGAAGCAATAATGACCCCTGGTAGAGACTTCCTGATCCACTGTTTCTTAGGAAAGGACACCACGCTCTCCCTGCAATCCCTGCCTACAAACTCTGTCACAATAACTACATTAAAATTAGGTAGCTTAAGAAAAATGATCTGGGTTTTTGCTTCAGAAGGGCTCATTCAACTGCAGATCATCTACTCAGCAAATAAAAGCTCCATTTAAGAGCATGGATCCCAGTGGGCTTTAAACCTGAGGACAAGGAACCAGTAACTACAGTTCTTTTAAGTTCTGAGTTTCATGCAGGTAGGGCAGCAATGACCGAAGATACAGTCTAGAGACACCCCACTGAGGAAGACTGGAACAAGAGTGCCCCTACCTAAACTTCCACTGGGCGTGCCAACAACCAGCAGGTTGGGAAGGCTGTGGCTTGAGGATACTCAGGCGCTCCTGACGAGGATTCCTGTAGCCCTGCATCTTCGTCGTAGTCAGCCATGTTCTTTATGAGCAGTTATTAGCATTTTCCATACCGGCCCACTAACCCACTAAGCCTAAACAATATCCTCTTAGCAAGATGGCTTTACTGGGTACCCACCTTCTTTGACAAATACTTCTGTTTGGGGAAGATGTTGGTGACTCGAGGCTTGTGACCTAATGTCTCCCTGTTGTCGGGTGCTTTCACTTTATATATCCTGACAAGCCAGTGCTCTGATGTAAAGGCTTCCTCCAAATGCTTGAATTTAATGTCCTTATTTCCGATCTCAGCATTACGTGTTCGGTCAAAACCGGGGGGTGTGCGAAAATCTAGCTGCAAAAGAAACATTAGAACCTAACGTCAGCCTTGAGAAGACATTCAGTAAAACAGCAACTGCTTCCTGAGGTATGAGACTAATAGGGCTTAAATTGTTCATAAAACTTAAGGAAAAAAAGTTCCTCCTCATGCAGAGAACCAGGACAATTATTTTCTAGAGTAACTATTATAACTAGGCATGTTTTTCCTAGCCTCAGTTTGGATCCCAGGCAAGTGGTTTTTAAAGGGGGCAAAAAAAAAAAAAAAAAAAAATTACATCTAGATACTGTGGGCGTGGTGTTTGCCTCTAAGGCCACCTACAGCGATCCTAGGTGAACAAAGAAGCAGGTACCCATTGTGCCTATCTGCCCTAGAGCAGCACAGAAAGCAGGGACACACAAACCCTCCAGGGTCATGCCAGCCGCACAACTATTTTACAAACGGGTAAAACCTGTTTCATACTTTGAATTTCAGACAGATCCTTTCAGGTTAGGGTTAACATCATTCCTGGTAGAAAAGTAAACAAATAATTCCTTTCATTTATAAGGTACCAGGCTGACTAGGCAAGTAGAGTTCCCTTTACTGACAACTTGTTACAGGCTATAAAAGATTAGCATAGGAGACACTTGTCTCCCTGCAGCCTCCAGGCCCTCTTTAGGTTGGCATAGATTCCTGCAACAAAATACACAGTAACAACAGCAAAACAAGTTTATCAATCTGTGTAACACAGGACGGGGGGGGGGGGGGGGGGGATCAATGAGAAGTGACTCAGGAGTAATGGCTTAGAACTGCATCTCACAGAACATGCTCAACCAACAACAGTAGGCAGTGGAGAGACAAGGGAAAGGCTGAGGGCTCTGCACAGGGGGCGTGATGGCAGCAAGCATGCTCGTGGGGAACAGCTGAGGGAGTGTGGACGGTCTGCTTGCAGACTGCTTCAGTGCACTCACTCTTCAGTAAGAGAGAATTTAATTTGTGCCTTTAAGCAGGACTGAGGCCAGATGAAGGTCCCTGTGTTTGCTATGTAATTGCTTTTAATGCAAAGCTAATTTTTAATGTCAGAATAACATGTTTCCACTAAAGTCAAGTAACCAGTTTACCCCTCCCCCTATTACTTACAGATAAGAAAAAGTCACCGGTCTAATTTTTTTTTTAACATTTACAAAAACATTCAGAAATTGAGCTAGACATGGTGGCACAGGCCTATAACCACAGATGATCTAAATACAGTGGGAACGGAACTTTGCATATCTCTCTCCACAGTTCAAGTCGCAGGCCCCTCCCCATTCGAATAAAGAGAACAGAAGAACTTATTGAACCGACCTGCATTTCTCCAAATCTGTAGTATGACATTTTATACATAAGGCAATTTAACAGAGTAGGAGACCCGGCTCTGTCCACTCGGAACTCTCCCTGCTGGGTGAAGTAGTCGCCTTCCTGCAGAGAAACCACACGCTCAGGGTCAGTCCAGCCCCGCACACCCAGAGCTTCGGGCTCTAGCTCGGAGATAGCATCAGGAAATTATACTTTTTAACCCCCCAGCCCCCAAATTAATCCCGTCAAGATTTACAACCTCAAAATTAAAAAGAGCAAGACCAACTCCACATTAGCTAGAGCGAGTCCCCCACAATTGCCCTCCCACCCTTTCTTGAAGTTTGCCTTCAATTTTTCCTATAAACTCCAAAATCCTCTTTTATTTGGGGAGGGGAAGGTTCAGTAAACTAAAAAGAATATATGGCACTATTTTTGTATTAATTTTTATTGGGTTATTTTATAAATTAGCTTTTCTATGAGGCATATATTGCTACTACTTTAAAAAATGGAAGTTCAGGTAGTAAAGACACAATTCCTGACATAACACTTCCTTTCACAGGACTATATTCTATAGATACTTGTATATGACTCAAATAATGGACGCACAAAATGATTTACTATGCCACAGACAAAAATGCTCATCACACAGAATATGCACACACAATGGAGACTGTAGGGAGATGGCGGTGAGTGGGGATGAGGACCACAGTGTAACAGACTCCTCGCTGTGGAATGTATGCACACACATACTTAAATTAGAACCACATACAAAACAGCACTAGCAATGACCAGGGACCTCTTAACTGAGGACGCACTGGTGCCCCAACTCACACCCTTTCTTAAGATGACAGCGCTCAGGTCTGTTCTCAGCAGGAAGTACATGACGCACAGGAAGGGGTGTATGTGCGCTCCTCTTGTGAGGGATAAACTAACTTTTCCATACTTTGTAATCTATTCACATAGTTTAAGAATAACACATATAAAACAACATAGAACTATGTACTTCAAAGTTTGGATCACGTTATGACTTTTAATGGTGCCAAGTAATCGACAAACTGAAATCATGTTTTAGGAGAATGAAGTATCAGTTAACCTAATGAAAGGACGGAATGTTTGTTCCTCCAGCTCGGGGGCTGGGGGAAGAGAGGAGAAATACAGCACTCTCTCCTGAGCAGGATATCTGGGACTGTGCTTCACCTTTGTCTGTTTCTCTCTCCTCTCAACTTTTGTGCCTTCCTCACATGAGCACAATTCTATCGACTTGTCCTCAGATGATGGGAAACATGAAATCTAACTAGAAAAGTAGTCTTCTATAAGGACAGTAAGAGACATGGGTATACCCAAAAAGGGCTGGAGAGGAGGTGACAAGGGTGTGGAAGGAGAAACACTCCAAGACACAATTCTAAAAACCCATGTCAGATGACCAACGAAAGAAGGTACAGGCAAGTTTCAGGGACAGGACAGCCTGCAGTGGTACAAAGTCGGGCAAGAGACCAGCAAGGGGGCTGAGCTTGCACTTGAGGCAAGAGTTTAGACTTTGCTTTACCAAGAAACAGACCATAGTAAGGCTAGGCTTTAACTATATTACCACAGATATTCAAACACCTCCACACATGTCATTGCCTACATTCAATAGTCATAAGCTTAAGTCTTGCCTTGGGCACCACACTAATTCTAGATCCTAGAAAAAGACCCAGCGCTCAAAGCATTTATGTTGACTGGCATAAAGTAACTTGCCTGGAGCACCTAGCTGACAGTTTGATTTCAAGGCCCATCTCCATTATTTGTTGAAGGCTTTCAAAGCACAAAGTGGCATGATCAATGAATGTCATATACATGGAAGAGGACACAGGACCGAGGCAAAGACAGTAATTTCTAGATTGTTGGTCTCTTTCATATTTGTAAGCATTAAGGTTAGTAGTGGAGCAGAATGGAAATGTAAAAGAAGGGCAGAAGCAAGAGACTAGGCGAAGAAAATGCCAGGCGAGATGGACGCACAATCACTAGGGTTTGTTCTGAGACAGGCATTCTATTAGGCAACACTTTCACTTCAGAACATCAGGATGTACAAACACCAATCTGGACCGCACTCCCTCCTATACACATACTCTCACAGATATGCTGCTATCAATCTGGTACAGGGCACGCGAGACTACCAAATCCAGGAATTGTAGTTAGTATTTTAATGAATGGAGTAACTAAGGCAGTAGAGACCTGGGCAGGCTGAGAAAAACAGTGCAGCCCTTGGGTGTGCTAAGGTGCACCTTTAACCCCATCCTTAGGGGCCGAGTTCCAGGAAGGAAAAAGCACGTAAATCAGCGAATGGGAGAACAACGTGGGCCCTGTGAACTGTTGGCCCTTACCCGAATGTCTTTTGGGTGCTCCCCTTCAGCTATCCTGACCATCCAGAGGAACTTGTTGATATCATCACCAGAATAGCCAATAACTCCTCCAAAAATGACCAACACATAATCAACGTCAAGAGACCTCATGATTTTATAGGCGGCTGTTTCATTAGAAGACATAGCTTTTCCTACCTGTGGGATAAAATTTAAATATACATTTTTTGTTCTGTAAGATGAAATTAAGTTTGATATACATTAATTTTTGGTAGAAATGATTTTTCTGTGAATGTAATAAACTTAGAGGAATTCACTAACATCTTAACTACAATAACCATTTTATGGAAGAATTGTCAAAATTTGAATATATGTTTTAATAATTAAGCTCTAGGGCATTAATATTTTAAATGAAAGCAGGCAAGCTTTTAAAGAGAGGTTTTCTCCCAACCTCAGGCTGAGCCTGGCCCGTGATTTCCACAGCAGAGTCTTCTGAGCCCAGCAGACACAATAATTAGCTACCACACTTGTGAAACTGCTGAGTCCATTTATTAAGGCCCATTTATCTACTCAGACCTAAAGTACAGAAGGGACTCATTTATGCAGATTCACTATTTAATAAAGTAAAGGGAATATATAATTTGCACATCTGTCTATCTTGCACAATGTAAAATCCTTGTTTTCATATTTCCAAGACTTTTCTTAAATTGGCAATGTAAAAACTATCAAGCATTTTAAGTTTCAGATTTTGCCGAGGTCTCAGTAGGCTAAATATATCAAAAGCTACCAAAAATTAGCCTCCGATTTTGCATATATAATACCACTCCTAAAACAAGAATACACAGGCAGACAAGAATCCTAACTGGATCTTTTGTTTGATTCTAGGTGAACTCTGATTTGCTAATTGGCATGAACCATTTTATTCTTTAAAAACAAACAACAAAGCCGAGAGCTCACCAGTGCAATGTGGCTGTTGTTCCAGGTGTTATTGTCTACCAGAGTAGTCCTGTTGGCCATCCCAGCAATCTGATAGCCATAGTCCCACCAGGACATGACCCTGGCGTGTTCATCCGTGTTTTGTCTCAACCAAAAGTATGCTTCTCTAAAATCATCTAAGATATTTCTGGTTCTGAAAACAAAAACAAAACAACTCACAGTTTTATTTTAAATGAGGTCTTTAAGTGTGAAGGAGAGGTCTTAACATTTTGAGGTGTTTAAATTGGTGAAATTTTTTAAAGATGGTAGTCAAAAGCCCCTACTTACAAGGGGGAAAAAAAGAGGAGCTTTTTCTACCCTACTGTTTCCCAAACTAAGGTGCCCCCCCCCACAAAAAAAACAAAACTCTTGTCTTGTAAACAACAGATCCTAATAAACCAACTCTGGGACACAGTGTGTGCTCTGCTGAGATGGTGGAGCTGGGCCCTGCCCTCAGGCCTCTCAGGTAAGGCTTAGGGTGAGCTCTACAGTTCATTTCTACCAAGTCTCACAGTAGTGATGAGCAGTGGTCACTAAGTATACACAACTACACATGGACAAGAGCACAAGCTACAGCTCCTACCGCCCCACCCTCCAGGATGGGGAAGGCCACACAAGAGACAAAGTGAGTAAACTTAGGGGGTGGGGTTGCCCTAGCATCTCTACTACAACTTCAAAAGGAGAATCAAAATCAGAGCTTCACGAGTGACATTCCTTTTGAGGTTAGGGGATATTATAAAGCCCTCTCACAGCCAAAGTGCCCCCTTACCCATCATGATTGTAGGAGGCGAGGACCACACTGGGGCTGGAGTAGGCATTGCTGGTGACCCAGGTGCAGTGCACAGCGAACATCATGAGGAGCATGAGCATGAGCATGGTCACGATGCTCTTGATGTTGGGGCCCAAGCCCTCCTCCGGCTTCTCCTGCTCCGTCACATGCTTTCTCACTTTCCCTGCCTGCAGATGCACAGCGACAGTCAGAAGCCCTCGCCACTGTACTTGGTTCATTAATACAGTCAAGGGGGAAAGTGAGGAGAATATTAATCAAATAATTCCATGGGTCAGAGAGAATGTAGTCAGATATTCTTCTACGGGTGAGGCGAAGATTTGCTCTTGCTTTATAACTCAAAGTAAACTTTAAAGTCAATGTGAATTAGAAAATATACTTAACTCTAGGACCTGATCTCAGAGTAAACTATCTCTGATAGAAGGCAGCTTTTAATTAAATATAAAAGTGTTAACCATGGGGCTCCATTCTGGCAACATAAAATCCAGTATGTATATACCTAAACTTAATTCTATTCTTGAAATGGCTATGCCCACCTAAAATACAAAATAGGAAATTACTTTAAGAGAAACTACAGAATTAGCCAAACATCCATCCATCACCCCCCCCCCCACACACACACCCCTACCTACCTACCTCTGTTGGAAACAAAATAGCCATAAACGCTAAGTTATAAGGATGATTAAAGAAAAAAAAAAACAAATAAAATATAACAGGTATGTGCTTAACACAAATCTTTATGAATTATGTTGATTTCAGAGTAAGGAAAGAAAGAATTCTAGCCAATTTTTACATGGCAACATTCCACTGCTGGTTAGAAGTGATAAGCTAAGTCCATACTAAAATAGCAAGTCTAACAGGTTATTTAAGACAAGTGCACTAATTCCTAAGTCTTTCCCACACTTGTACCCAACAGTCTTTGTCCTATTGTTATGCAGGTTAAAAGTGAATTCGCAAATAGATGTTAACAAACCATTTTTGAACACCAAGTTACTATTTAATACACAGAGCCAGTAGATCCACACAAGGTCATACCAAACACAGACTAAGGACAAGTGCAAGCAATGGTGCACATGGGAAAACCTGATGAGCTGTGCTCTCGGAAGTGGAAACGGGCTAACAGACTTAAGTGCTTAGGTAACAACAATCCCTTCTCTGATTCCATTCTGTTTACTGTGAGCTCAAAGGCGGACTAGGATTTCAATTTTGAAGCAAGCAATGGAGAGAAACTACAGAAGGCACAGTTCGGTATATTCATTTCAGCACACATCTGGGGACACCTCTGGAGCGGGGCAGACGGGGACAGCACAGCCCTCACCTTGTCATACAAGTTTCCTGGGCTTCTTCTGTCATCCTCGTCACTGCTGTCCTCCACAGGTGGGTTTTCCCTTTTCATGTCATCCCCCAAATAGTGCTCAAAAACACTGGAGAAGGCAATTGCAGACAGCATGCAGACGACTGGGGTCAGAGTCAGCATCAGCCGTACCATTACTCCAGCAAAGTAGACAGCACTGATCGCATACAGAGCAACTGCAAAGACAGGTTTTCTCTTTCAACACCGAGGGGAGAATGCTCCCAGGAAACTACATGTTCATTACCACAGTACAGAACACATCTGAAAGTAGGCGTCTGTGAGATCACAAAGTAACTGTTTCTAAATTGCTAACATTGACCAAATAGTTGTTTAAAAAATAAGTACTGTTGACTAAATAAATAAAAACCAAACAGTTTAGAGAAATGTACTATCATTCAAATGTAATTGTTACAGATATGAAAAATTAAGTGTAATTTGCTTTTGTCCAGAGCACCGTACATTACAATATCCGTAGCTGACAGGTGACAATGGAATGTGACTTTATCATTAGGCACTCGAGTGTATAGAACCAGAACAGCCTCAGAGAGCCAGCACCACACCTGCTGTAAAAGCTGACACGGATAAGAACACAACAGATGGACAGCTGTCGGGCAGTACTTGAAAGGACAATGAGGCTCGACCAGCCAGCGCTCTACAGAAAGTACTGACAGCCTCAGGCCAAAGGCTTCAGAAGAGCCAATGAAGCATTTGACTCCTATATCATCTGAAGCTACTGAAAATATTCAAGTAGGCCATGGGCTTAAAAAGTAGTAATTACAATACCATACACTGACAATTCAACTCATTTTTGTCTAAGCACTTTTGTAAAACATGAAAAATGAATGTTCTTGAACAGAACATATATAAGAAAAACAAGACATTAAAGTGGAATAATGTCGATGAAAAATCTGTTCTGAATCAAAGAGTTCATTAAAAACCTTACCAAATACTCTTTCATCGTTGATATTTTTGATGCAGAACCATAGGCCTGCTGGGAAGGTACACACAAGAATATGTAGATCAAAGAAGAAAGACACCCATGTCGTAGGCTGATGTTCAGACACTGATGCAATAATTGGAATGTGTATTTTTGCATACCTAATATTAAAAAAGTTCGTCATTATTACAGTTAAGGACAAGACTGGAGTCCCCTCCTTTAGATGAAGAATTTCTCCTGTATCACTGACATCACTCTCTTTCAACTTTTCTTGTTCAAACTTGCATTTTAACTGCCGTAGTTAGTGACCCAGTTGTTTGGTATACATTATTCAAACTAAAGCTAATATGTCCCCTTAAAGTGGAGCTGTCTAGGGCTCAGAGAACTGCTGGCTCTGGTGTCTAATCTGTTTGGATAGGTAGGTGTCTGGAGTCAGCTCTGTCGCCTACTCTCTATCAACAAGTTTCTCCATCTCCTCTTGGTGGCACTACCTCCTGTGCTCCAATGCCTTTCCAGACAAGGGGCTGGGCCCTGGCGTGAGGATAGAAGTCACCTTGCACTCTGGGATTCCAAAGAGGTCAAAATTACTTTAAAAGCCTAAGTACAACTGATACACATCAACTTTGGAATTTGGCTTGGTCAGCAAATGTTTTAGCCACAAAACCAGTTTACTCTGTGTGACTTCACTTGCACGGGAGCCTTTGGTGTCCTATTGGAAGGACACCTGATCAATAGTGATGCCATCGCAGCACTAGGCCGTCACTCCAAAGACATGAGGTGTCACTGAAATAGTTGGTCTAACTCAAACCCAACTTTTGAGTTCCTTTTATGTAGCACTCTTAAAAAATGTACTGCAGACCCTCAGTATATTTCAGATTTTCAAAGCAGAAGCTTAAATTAAGTGATTATACAAAGAGTTCTTCATACCCACTTCATAAAAATTTATAATACAGAGCCTTATCCGTAACAAAATTTAAAACGTAAATTTTACATTCATCTCTTTTTTAAAAAGTCTCCAACTTTAAATTATACAGAAGCTTCTGCTCTGACAAAATCATAAAGAGTTGGCTATGTAGAACAGGAACATAGAACTTACGTCTCAAAACAACAGGCATTCTCTTCAAACAGCTCAGCCTGGGTATCTACTATTGCCTAAGTAATGACTGAAATGCTCAGGATACAAGAACACAGCAAAAGCTATTAGAATAGGAGACCAAAAGAGCATATTTGAACTTACCCAGTATCCCATAATGAATAAAACCTGCCACTCCATGGTGCAATGTAACCTTGAAGGGAAAACACAGAGGTAATTATCTGTCTTTTTGTTATTTTGTATGTAAATTCTCTCTCTTTGGGTGTAGGGATGTTGAGATAAGGTCTCCTTGATATTCAGCCCCATCTGCCCATGGCTTCCCTCAAACTTCCAACAAAACAACCCTCCTACCTCAACCCCTCAAATGCTGCTACCGGGCTTAGCCCGGGACTGGAGAGATGAGTCAGTGGTAAAGAGCAGGGACTATTCTTCCAGAGGACCTAGGTCTGAATTCCAGTGCTTACATGGTAGCTCACCACTGTTTGTAACTCTAGTTCTAGGGGATCTGACATCCTATTCTGGAGTCTGTGAGCACTGAGCACGCACGCACGCGCGCGCGCGCAGGCAAAACAACCACACACAAAAATATAAAAAAAGTAACATTAGCATTGATGTGTATTGGATACATGCCACAATAATAACTATTGTTGTTATTAGTATGTGCGTGCATGCGTGCGTACTTATGTTTGTTTTGTAAGCCAATGAACATGTGTAGAGGTCAGGGGACAATTCTGTAGTGCTGATTTTCCTCTTCCACTTTCAGGGAGCACGTTCAGGTCACTAGCCTTGTCAGCAGATACCTTTCTTTACCAGCTGAGCCATTGCACCAACCCAGTTTTGTCCTGTTACTATTATTTATGAATAATTTAAACCACTGTATTTTCAAACACTCAGGTCTTTGACTCCAGTCATACCTCCTTCACCCTGTGCTGGGCCTGCACATCAGCTGGGCTTATGGAATACCCCAGGGAAAACTGGACCGTTGTTTAAGACTTCTGAGCTCAGGCTCAGGGAGTAATTTAGATCCAAAACATGTGGAGTGCTGTGGCCGACAGTCTCCGAGGAAGAGGGAGAGTGCACATGAGAGGGTGAGGAAACACTAGCTTAGCACAGATGCTGAGTTTCCAATAGTTTTGGCTCTTTAATCAGCAAGAGAAGGACATTTGTGGATTTACAAGAGCCTGAAAAGCAATAATATTAAGATAAACTAGTTTTTTTTCTACAGTCAGGAATGACAGTTCATGTCTTTTTAATTGTAATTTGCAATGTGTTAATGGAGTTTAGAACGTTTGATAATTATTTGTCACTGTACAGAATTTGATATTAGGATAAACGGAGTGTGTGAGAAGAACCTGTGAAAGCCTGCTCTTGACAGTAATCGAGAGCCACGACCTCCATGTTACAGGTGACGGCACCTACCTGTGTATGTCAGATAGATGACACTAAGGAACACAGCGCCTGCAGCTAGTGAGACACCCAAAAAGAAAAGGGTCTGGAACTCCTGCTTTGTCAACCGGTCTCTCAGATACTGCAGAAACGCATAAGCCTGCAGCAGCGCAAAGACACCTGGTCAAAGAGAAGGCTTGTGTGAGTGCCATCACAGTGGTCCCCAATGCCCTTTCAATACTTTCACTTGCAAAGGCATAGAACCCCGTGTCCTCCAGCCCAGGGTTAGTTATCTCACCTACCCCTACTCCCGTGTCAGCTGACAGCTAACCTACGATTAATGACCTGAGAAATCCTACTGCACATTTCCCCCCAGTGCTCAGAGTCCTTATACATGCACCAGAAGAGGAACGCAGCCGACTGCACAGTGACACCGAGGACTTAAAGCCTAAGTTGTTTCTGTGCTGGCTCGTTTTTTGTTAACTTGACAGAAGCTAGAGCTATCTGAGAAGGGGAAGCACAACTGAGAATGACTATCAGATTGGCTGGTGGACAAGAGTGGGAGTATCTCCTTGATTAATGACTGACTGATATGGGAGGGACAAGCTCACTGTGGACGGTGCCAATCTTGGGCTGGGGGTCCTGGGTTGTCTAAGAAAGCAGGGTGAGCAAGCCAATGAGCAGCGCCTCCATGGCCTCGGCTTCATGGTCCTGCCTTGAGTTCCTGTCCTGACTTCCCTCAGTGATGGGCTGTGATCAGGACACTTACACCAAATGAATCCTTCCCTCCTCAAGTAGGTTTAATCAGTGTTTTAACACAGCAATAGAAAGCTAGGTACACCAGCTATTATTATTATTATTATTATTATTATTATTATTATTATTATTGAAATATCTTATAAATTATGACATAATAAAGAGCCTAAACTTCATTTTAGTGTCAGTATAGAAGGAAAAATTATTAACACTGGTTTCCATACCTGCAGCTGCCATGTGCTCGCTTGTCCTGATTGGCTGGAATCCCACAAAAGGTATCTGCATGGATAATATTAAACCCACAATGTAGAAAGTGCTATATGCTATAAAAACAAAACAGGAAACAAGGGTAATTTACTACTGCCATTAAATACTCAACACATAAATACATTTATAAATCATTTTAGTAAAGTTTTAATAGAACTTAAACAATATTATCTTGAAGTGACTGATTTGTGAATGTTAGTCGCTTTATAGATCATAAATATTTTATCCATTTTTTAAAAAGTATAGTTTGTAGACCTCACTTATAGTTTCAGAGACTTGTGCTACCTTCCTTTCTAGGAAATGGAATAAAGTTTTAAAAAATTCATCATTAATAATCATTCTGCAATTGCACTTGCATGAAGTAACTACCATTGCTGTGGTTATTAATCCAAAATACTCATGGCCTCACAAACGCCTAGCACCAATCGTGTGCCCGCTGACCTCAAAAGCTCTAAGCGTTTTGTGTCCTCTTCCCAGTTTCCTAAGACTTCTTGAGTAGAAGTTGAAGAGTTTAAAAAAGAAAAGAGCCCAGCCATGGAAGTCAGTCTAACAGAAAGACCGTTTGCCCTGCACAGTACCCTCCTCAGTTCACACGGGTTCGAATGCATAGAACTGCTACCGTGCAGCAGCGGTCTGTGCCAGAGACTGGTTCCCACTCGTGTGGCCACAGGTCAAGATTAGGCAAACTGCCTAGAGAGAAAGTTTAAGAACCACTGAAAGTAAAATTTTATCAGAAGATAAAAAGTATATTTAAATAAGCTGATATGAAAATAGTATTCTATTCATAAACTTTATTTACATTACTTTCATAAATGTACTTGATGTTCAATTTTGGGTAAATAAGCCATTACGAAAAGGGAAGTCTAGGACACATTTGAAATGGATATTACTCCATGCCCTTTGCCTGCTGTTCTCTGTGCAACACAGGATAGAGCACATGCCTTTCTCCTTGCCCTTACAGTTATACTTATCTGCTTTTAAAAGAAGTCCATTTTTAGAAGGTAAATTGTGAACCATTAGTTCAAATGCTACACTACTTCCCAAGCTGTGTGCTAAGTTATGACTACTGTGTTGGGAGGATAAGCTCATGAATCTAAGAGAAAGGGCCAGGGCCTGTGGGGAGAGTTTGCAAAGACTCAGAAGTAATGAAGGCCACAGCTCTGCCATCCACCACCCAGAGTGAACTCTGCAGACACACTCATGCTGCAGGCATGGTCCTATGTGAAACACTCAAGTGAAACTCAAGTTACCACAATTTCTAATCTGCTCATGTGGTCAAGAGGCCTTCTAGCTCTGATACAGTCAGAAGTAGAATAAAGAAGGAAGGTGGAGGGAGGGAGGGAGGGAAAGAAGGAGGGAGGAAGGGAAGGAGGGTCGTGAGCACACAAGGTTACCATGTGATTCCCAAGTATACAAAATCAAAAACTTTGGTTCCATTAACACAGAGTGAGAGCTGGGTGAGGCCCGTGACCTCCTGCCCACGTCAGGGTCACAGACACAAGATGGTCACTACGTATCTTACAATGTGGAACTGAGAACTCAAACCCTGAACATGAACAGACACCACTAGGAAAGACTGGAGAGTGCTAAGCTTTCCTCAGTGAAGCCTGCCCATAGCAAACACTGCCATTACCTCAGCTGGGGCTACTCTTAGAAATACACACATGGAATTCAGCAAAACTGACAGGATTAGGTTTGAATATAAGACAATACAAACTGAATTTAAAAAACTATACTATTCCCCTTTTTAAAAATCCAAGGAGAAAATAAGGGAGTAAAACTACCTTACAATGAACAGTATATGATCGCCCCAAAGAAAAACTCATCTTCCTGAACCCGAAAAGCAAACTCCACCTCCTTCACACTGCTGCTTCCCAGATATTTTTCCCAAAGCAAAGGAAGACTAGACTTTCACGCCAACTTCAGACATTCACTCTCATCAGGAAGGAGACGGGAGCACCAGGCAGGGAGTGGTTCAGTAGTCAAGCACTCGCCTAGCATCCCCAAGGCTCTGGGGTCTTCAAGACCATGAAACACCCAAAAGCAACCAATCACAAGACCCCAGTCTCTATGGAAACAAAAGCACAAGAGTCCACGTTAAAGGAAGAGTGTCAAAAGGAATTCAGGGAAGGGGTAAGTTCTGACTGCTTGGCTAATGCAGACAAAGTATCAGGACGCTCAGCTGGAGCCTCCGCCCGCACCTGAGTCTGCTAGGACGCTGCAGTGACCCAAGGTCTGCTCTAAGAGCCGGACCTGCACCAGCCTGAGCTTCAGTAGTTTTGGATCACTGGTTCTGTGACGTGTTCACACAGGAGAGCCCTTCAAGACACAGGAAACCACTTGTACCAAACAAGCTCCGTACAGTGCTAAACATCACAAGTTTATCTCGTGTAAGATACCGTGCTTCCTAAATGTATAAACTAGCACGCGTAAGTCAATATTTTAAATCTCACAAATTTACATTTTAAAACATAGAAAGTGGAAAATTAGATTCACTTGAATAGAAAGACATGAAGAAATTAAATTTAAGAAACACAACCTTTATCCACTGTAAAAATAAAGTATTTTTTCTCCAGACTATATGACAGCACCCAATAGTGTGCTTTCAAAAAGACCTTTTATCTATGACAATTGGGACATTTTAGAAACAGAAAATCCTGTTAAGACCAATCCAAGCTGGTGTGTAAAGTCTACGGGATACTAAGAGCATGCCACATCCAGCTAACACTTATAATAGCAGTAGGGAGGCTTACGCAAGCAGGCGCCTCAACAGTAGTACAAAAGGTACCCCCGTTCTTATAGGACTTCAGCAACAAACCCACAGCACCCATTCTTCCTGAATCTCCACTAGGAGCTGTCACCAAACCACTGCCCCACCTAGTCCAAGTTTCTACGCATGTACACTAACCTATTTCTTAAACTCTTTACCCTATTCCATCAAAGAAGTGAGCTCTAAAAAAAAAAAAAAAAAAAAAAGAGCACAACCCAAGGAAACCGTAAATCACTCACTACATCATAAAATGCTACCACACTGCCATCCTGTGGAAGCATAGTTCCTGGCATTTACTTATTGCTGAAGACCATGCTCCTGGTTAGAAAAATGCCTCTAAAACAACTGGACTTGTTCACATGTACAATTTGTTTTACCCAAAGAAAACTCTAACTAGAGACAGAAATCTATAGAAATCCTAATCTTGTTTCCCTCAAAACACTTGAGTTCCAGTGAATCTGTGGCCGGTGCCATGCTGGGCTCCAGCTGCGCTGAGACCTCAGGCTGACAGAGTGCTTGCTGCTCTCACTTCAGTACCTCACAGATAGGGCGGCACAACACTCTAGGCCATCTTTTATTCAGGAGTGACAGTGCATGCATGTGGAGGTCAGAGAACAACCTAGAGGTATTCACTTTCCTCCTTGAGACAGGGTCTCTCTTGGCTGTTGCATCCCCTAGTGACTGAATTAGGGAGCTGCCAAATCTGCTCCAAATGGGTTCCAGTCACATGGTGCCTATTGCCTTTTCCTCAGACCACGTCTCTGGAGTTTTAAGTTACAACTACTCTTCCTTCTGCAAACTTGGAGAAGGGTCTGGGAATGCACAGCCCATTTACATTAACCCACCATAAGGCCCACCAGCCTTTCTAAGCTATTTCATCTCTTGGGCAGTGTTTAATGGGAATAGCTAACAAAATATCACTCTTCTGTTATACAAGATACAGAAGAGAAAGACCTTATAATCCAATTAGTTGTACCTGACTGCTGACAAATATTAAGCTTGTAAGAATGTTAGAAAGTTCACTTAAAGTCACCTTGCTACTTTGTGAGCACTGGTTACTGAGAATTTTGGTAAATGTTCAGGGTAAAGCATGGTGAGAAGCAGCAACAGCAACAGAGGGCAGAAAACAGGCTCTTCTGACTGGCAGGAATACCTGGATGTGCACAGGCACAGATATGCTCTCTTCTTCCCAGGGCCACTGCTCACAGCGACCAGGTAGAGCATGTCACTGAAACAGACATCTTACAAGCTCCAAACTTGTAAAGGCAGGAAGAAATGTCAGAAACTACTTGAGCAAAGATCATCACACTTTCAAATGGGGAAAAAAAAATCTGCTACTACCTAATAGGGAATTAAGGGTAAGAATCTAGCTTACAACAGTCTATTTACTCCACTTCCAGGGTATCTGATGCCCTCTTCTTACCTCAGTAGGCACAAAGACATGCACATGGCGTAGACATACATGCAGACAAAACAAAACAGGTATGTGCAAAAACAAAAAATTAAAAATAAGTTTAAAATTCTACTTTGGTTTTACAGAAGCAATTCATTAGTTCTGAAGGCTAATGAGACACCATCAGAGCACAAGGAAATTAAGAATACATTGTGTGAACAGGTAAGGGGGAACTCATGAAATATATACAACTCTTCTTTCCCTAAGACAGTCTCACTATGTAGCCCTGGCTGTCCTCAACTCAGAGATCTGCCTGCCTCTGCCTCCAGATTGCTGGGATTAAACAAAGGTGTGTGTGTACCCACCATGCCTGGTTAATTCTTTTAAAAAATGGGATACTGTTAGTCAATCAGTCCTGCAACTATGCAGTAACTATATCTAGTATGTGTTAAAAAGCACAACAGATAAATATCAGCAAACATAATTTACAAATAAAACAGATTTAAAAGGATTTAAACAAAATTGCAATTTTATTTCACTAAAAATCGTTTAGGACTTTCCTTTTTGTTTGGAGAAGGTTGCAATTTTTTACCCCAGGCTAGCGTGAGATTCACTGTGAGCAAGGCAGACGTTGAACGCTGTGCATCCTCCTGCCCCAGTGGTTTTTAAGTGAGCAGAACACCAACTTACCTTAGACAGACCTAAGCACCTGTGTAAACTAGCTTCTACACAGACGTACTCCTGAGCAATTTGACAGGTGCAATGCTAAGACTGGGCTCAACTATGACAGCACTAAAGCCATTTCTCCACTTCATTTGTAGATATAAGGAATCTTTGTGTCTATTAATTGAAGAAGGCAAATTGATCAAAGATTCCTGTTAAGTCACAGTAAGACAGGCCCTTGCTTTATGTAGTTTTAGTCTTCAGACAGAAAGATACTGCTAGGCCTGTCCCTTAAGGAATGAGCGTTCCTGGCTCCCCTGAAAAGCACTTACTGTAACCAACACTAAGGCCTATGAGCAAATGAGAGGCCAAGACAAAGCCTTCAGCACTGCTGTTGGCCCTCTTCATACACCATGAAGGTAACACACAAAACAGATTGTTATCGCTAAAAGGATCAATCTAGGAAGCACCGAAACCACTTTATGCTTTTATAAACAACTCAATCATGCAAGTAATGTATCTAGTTTATAGGACACAAGAGCAATCTCCTATCTTCATAAATCTTTACCTATCACAAATATAAAATCATACATCTTTTTATTATTTCCAAAATTAGTTATGATAGTAACTAAATAATTTAAACAAATGTAATCAGAAAATTGTGCTATGAATATTAAAGTATTATTCTAAATATTATACGGTAATAAAAACCCTATTAGACAATTAAAATATGGGTGTCAGAATTAGTATTACAAACATGACCACTATCCCATGGTGTGCTTGCCCCCTGCCTACAACATAAATTTAGGCTAATTACTGCTATTAGTATGCGCTATTTACTATATTATAAGCTATTTTTAAATTAGGAAAAGTTTCTTACATATTCAAGGCTGGCTTTGAACTTGCTACCCCCCTTACCTCTTAGAACTGAGTATACAGACAAGGCGTCTAATAAGCTTTCCCAATGTCCTGTTACCTACAGAACAAATCACCTCACCTCAAATAACCAATGTAAATCTCAAAAGCAAATAAAAACTGTAATATAGAAACAACTATTTTTTATTCTAAAAATTATTTAATTTTATTTTATGTGTTTTGCCTGAATGCATGTCTATGTGTGCGTGTCAGATCTTGGAGTTACACACAGTTGTGAGCCACCACATGAGTGCTGGGAATTGAACCTGGGTGCTTTAGGAAGACCAGCCAGTGCTCTTAACTGCTGAGCTATTTCTCTCCGGCCTCCAGAAATAATTATTTTAAGTCACTTTGCAAAGTTTAAGCTGTTGTGTCTCTTGTTGAGAGAAGCAACTCCTATACCATGTTTAACTTTGACATTTTCTATCCAAGTTCTCATTAACTTTAACATGAGTGAGATTCTTGTATAAAACAGTATAGGTTTTACATCTCTGCTCTTCTGCAGTTTCATGAACTAACCACATCCCTATATGGAATGTCCTACTATATAATGCTTCTACCCACTGACCCCTCCCTGAGACCTTGGAATAGGTCAGCTCATTAATAAAATCTGGCACAGGTAATGCAGAACCAATCACACAAATTAACTATTTTTATACGTTATGTGAACATATGAGGCTTGTTTTGGGCCTTCTCCCCATCTCCCACTGTTTTTCTATTTGTTTTGCTTTTGGTGACAGGGTCTCATGTAGTCAACATAAAGACAAGTTAAATACAAAAAACCGACTACCGTTTCACGGCAACACTGAGTACATCCCAGAGGTGGAGTCGCTTACCTATGTAGACTCTCTTGCTGTACCTCTGCATCAGGAGCAGCACAAACACATGGAGAGGGATGAGGTTGATGATGAACACATAACCTCCCCACGCAGAGACCTATGGGAAAAGAGAGGCTCAGACACATGCTGCTTCTCTCTCTCACTTCCTAAAGCAAGTATGTCTCATTTGTCACAACAACCTGAACACAAGAGAAAAAATGCTAGGATTTTTGGCAATTTTCCTAGGGTAGATAGATGTACATAACAGTCTTTTTTTTTTTTTATTGATAAGTAAAATAACATAATCTCATGAATCTAGTAAGCTTTTCTACACTCACTGGAGAACAGCTCAAGTTAAATTCGATTCACTAGGAAGGCTAGGACCATCACATAACTGAACTAGCAGAACAGGCTGCCTGGAAATGAGCATCGACCATAAAGTTTTAGAATAAAACATAAGCTTTTATTTCACCTACTTATGATGACCTATTTACCTATTTACTGAAAGATGGGTCACTGAGCTTAAGAATGAGGAATTCTGACACTGGTCAGACTCAACTAAAGGGGCCCTTACATCCCCTGGCCACACTGTGGGCTCTGGACAGAGCTGATTAGCTGAAGATGTAAGACGGATTACAAGTAAGGCTGTGCACGCGCGCACACACACATTTACTGCTTAACCACATGCCGCCGGATATTCCTAACGTTCAAAGGGGCCTGCTTGACTAAGCATAGGTGCAGAACAGTAACTGGGCATTACTACCTCAGAAGACCCCAGAAAACTGATGCACTTATTTACCCTATGAGATTAGTTTCAACAATCAGTTTAAATTATCACGAATTTTCATACAAACAACCACATAGGCTACTGCATTAAAGAGGCAGAAATATAAAAAGCATTATTGAGGGGCTGGGGATTTAGCTCAGTGGTAGAGCGCTTACCTAGGAAGCGCAAGGCCCTGGGTTCGGTCCCCAGCTCCGAAAAAAAGAACCAAAAAAAAAAAAAAAAAGCATTATTGAACCCCAACCTTGAGAAACCTATTTAGAACTTATGAGATAGTTACGGGCTAACAAAGTACACAGGCAATGCCTGGGTAATGACTAAGGAGTTCAGAAATTCTCGAAGTGCAGGCAGATCCATATGCCACGTCGTCTCTGTCCATTACAACGAGGAAAACCCAAAGTCTCAGGTTTGAAAGCAGCCCTGCTCATCCTCTGCATGGCCTTTCACCCTGCGCTTCCCTCCTTCTCTGGCCCAGGGGGCAGACATTTTCATCCCTTTAAGGAAGGGGAAGAGAACACAGTGGGGCAGAGGGCTATCCTCCCCTCCCTTCTGTTTTCTCAGTAACCTCCTCCCCCAGCTCTCCACTGACATTCCTTCTTTAGCGCCCTGACTAGTGGCAGACAGATGATGTCTACTTTTACAACTCATGATCATGTGGCCACTAAACAGTCAATTCCAATAAAGGAAACTAATCGATAGTGAAAAATTTTTAATTATTTGAATGTTAAACAGAAGCTAACTTCATTTAAACATGATACAATGAATGCTCTGTATTTGACAGGTAGTTTCTTGTTCTTTTTTATGCTGTAATCTAATAATATGGGAAAACATATTACTTGTCCATAAAATGAAAAAAAATACATTTAAACACAATTCTAGATGTCATTAAGAAGTTAAACTCTTTTAGAAGTTTAATGTTGTTATTGGTTTACTTGCTGATTATAAACATTGCATTTGAGGACTGAGTATCAGCTCTTCTCAACAAGGGAACCAGGGTAGGGACCAAGAGCAAGAGGGGAATGCAAGGGTGGGGCAGGGCAGACAGGAGGAGGGAATTCGAGGAGCACAAGAGCAGAGTCCACATCCACACTGGGCCGGAGCCCCCACAGGCACAGCTCTTACCATGTAGAAATACGACAAGCAGCAGCACATTGTCCAAAACACAGACCCGGTTTTCACAGACTTCACCTGTAAACAACAAAAGCAAATCCCACTGTAAAATGTAAGAGGTACTGAGTGAGGGCTGAGGCTTGGCTACCCTGACTGAATGAAACAGACCTTTACAATGCTGGACAAGCTGTATTTTAATAATGGATTCTTGGTTAGTTTTAAGTAAAAAGAACAAATAAGGGAAATTACGTGTTCTCATCGTCGGCCATGAGAAGGTCAGTATGGACAGACTGCGGCCTTACATAACTGCGTCCAGTTATCTACATGTTCACACAGCTGACCTGCTAGACTTGTGTATTCTTCATCTGAATTCAGGGTCACATACATGAGTCTAAGCTTCTATTCTGAAAAACTTACTGTTACAATAAGAGCATTTTAAAATAATTAATATTTTAAAATGTATATTGAACTGTCTTCCAGAAGAGCCAATACATAAGTAAATTCTCAGTAAACTGTATTAGAAAGACTATACACAAATAAATCACAGTTCAACCAATCTGTCTTCAAGTACTCATTTCAAATGAGTTTGTTACCCAAAAAAGCAAATCATCAGCATCTTCAAAATAATTGACCCAGACCCAAACACACAGACATGGTCACCTTCAAGATGAATGCCTAAGAGAAGGACAATTCCTAGCACAAAGCCTATATTCAAAAAGGTGTTTCCTGTCTCGTTGTACGAAGAGGCATGTTCAAGAAGCCTAAGTTAATTTCCAGAAAATCCTTTTTTTTTTTTTTTTTGGTTCTTTTTTTCGGAGCTGGGGACTGAACCCAGGACCTTACGCTTCCTAGGCAAGTGCTCTACCACTGAGCTAAATCCCCAACCCCTTCCAGAAAGTCTTTACTTTAACAACAGGTTTTTAATAACACAGTATAGCTAACTCCACATCATGTCTAGACTTTGGTACAAAGTATGAAAACAAATACAAGAGAAGGAAGCAAGGGAGGGGAGGGGAGGAAAGAAAGCATTTCTAGTTCCTTGCTCTCAGTGAGAATAGTGGGGAAAGTTTATTAAAACAATGGCCATTTAAAGCAGGAACTGTTCTATGGCCAGCCCGAGATGATCCACTTGAGGGGTGGTCACCAAGACTGCAGAGGGAGTGGGGTGATGTCATTACACACCCTGTAGAGCTCAGGCCGAGCAACATGTACCAGCGCCCCACTAGGAAGAGCAGCGGCCACCAAGGAGATGGTGAGTGAATGCCCTGAGGAACCAAAGGGGCCTGGAGAGCGATGGGCAGGAAAGCAGAGGACAACCCCAGAATGGCCCTGGAAGGCAATGGTAGCAGCAGAACAAATGGTCAGACAGTCACCACGAACTTGGCAGCAGAAAGCACATCAGGTTAGGGGTCTCAGAAGAACAGGGGGTGTAGGGCCTGCCAGGGATGTAGCTTGCCAACTATGCCACTAGTACCTGGCCTTTCAGTAACCAGGATCCATTGCAGTGACAGCTTTCTACGTTCATCTGATACCCACTGTGCCACAGGCCACCAGCCTTTATCTGTCACCTGCCTACACTCCAGAGTGTTTTGATTCAAACTGGTCCTGGTCTACCAAGACCCTGAGCTCAATGGGCTGAAGGAACCTAGAACTGTCAAGAGTCCCAAGCACCTTCCACAGCACACTTTCTGGGGTACCGTTCCTATTACCACACAGTACCCAGCTTTCCTTTACCTCATCGCCTGTATGTCACAGTTAATATTCCTGTTTATGGAAGTTTCTTTATTTAACTTCCCGTGACTATTTCTTTGCCAGGACAGAGCCAAGATGCCCTATAGTCTATGACAAGAAAATCACAATACACTCCGTAGACTTGTTTTTTCCCTTTAGAGAGAAGGCTGGCGTAATCCTCCAGGTTCTACTGAAGAACTGCTCAGTTTACATTCCATTTGCTTAAATCCCCTCAGGCTGTAAAGCCAACTGGACCATCAAAGAACGAGAAGTCAAAAGTACTCCTCGATGTTCACACAAACTTTACTAGTCTACTCTGATACATAACTGAGTCCTTCTCCACCGGAGGGGGACAGAGATACAAGGTAAGGATTTCCGTCACAGTACAGTTCGAGATCATACTATGCAGCCGGCTGCTGAGCAACTAATGATACAGACTCTGATCGCCAACAGCGAGGGGAGGCAGTGAGAGGTTGGGGAGCGGTGGCTTGGACTGGGGGAAACTACGAGAGGCTTTAGAAGTGGCAGGATTCATACAGAAGTTTACAGATACGATACAATCAAGACCATAGTGGATCTAGGAACAGCAACACAGCTGGAGGGAGTGAAGCTTAAAACTAAGTGCCTGTAAAACATACTCAAGAGAAGGTGAGGAGGAGAGTGATCTGCACCATATGCAAGAGGTGAGGTGCTGGAGAGACTGCTCAGTGGTCACTGCTCTTCTAGAGGACCAGCTTCCCAGCACACACGGAAGCTCACAATCACGTGTAACTTCTAGGTCTAGGTGATCTGATAGCGCCTTCTGGCCTTCACAGGCAGGCAGGCAGGCAGGCAGACCATAATAATAACAGAAGTGGCTTGGCATGGGGAGGGGAAGATGCACGCCACAGAAATGAAGTCAGTGCACACCAGATGGTGTCGCAGGTAAACAGCATGCATTAAGTTCTAAGAAAACAAGACCAGAGTAGGAGAATCTACCTGAAAGAGTATCAAGGTTTTGAAGAGGTGAGCCTTGAGGGACTGCAGTAGGCAGTCATCTCCACTGTTTCAAAGGAAGCAGAGAGGCTGTGGTGGGTGAGGGTGAGACAGGAGAGGCTGTGTACCCAAGCTCCTGAGATGCTTGTAAGGCACAAGGAGAAATTAGAGGTAAGTAAGAGAAGAGCCAGACGTCCTCCATGGGGTCCTTACTTAGAATGGATGAATGGAGACCAGAAGTCCTCCGTGGGGTCCTTACTTAGAATGGATGAATGGAGAGGAGGGGCGATGTTAGAGGAGATCAGCATCTCAGGGCAAGCTACTGGGCCCGAAGTGACGGGCATGCACTCGCGCGCGCGCGCACACACACACACACACACACACACACACACACACACACACACACACACACACACACCAGTTTCCTGAGGAGGGTAGGGTCATGGACGGTCTTGTGGAGACGTGGACGTGATGTTGTCATTTGGTCTTTGACAAGCTGGTACCAAGCTTGATGGAATCATGTGACAGGCTCACCATCCATAGGCACAGCCTCACCATCAGACCTCTGCTTCACTGGCTGAGAAGCTCACAGGACTAAGCTTGAACAGAAAGCTCAGGTGGAAGACAAGTCTCAAGACCAAAGCCGCCGCTCCAGTGGCACAGGACAACGGTACACAAGGTAAGTCACAAGCACAGAGACATTTTTAAACAGTCATAACATTCTGGGTTTATTCATTCAATTCTCAGCTATATGACATTAAATGTGGTTTTGTGTGTGCACAAAGCCCTGGGTTTGATCCCAGTGCTAGAAATAATATTTTCTTCCAAAGCTAAGTGAATTAGAATCTTTTATTAGAGTTAAAAACTGACATGAGACATGTCTGGTTAGAGGGATGTAAGGGCTCAGAGATCATTCACTGAGGAAAAGAGAAAGGAAGGCCCAGAACTAACAATAGCTCAGTGCCAGAGTGCTTGCCAAGCACACATGAGGCCCTAGGTTCAAAACACACACACACACACACACACACACACACACACACACACACACACACACACACACACACACACACATCCGCGCCTGTGTGGAAAACTATCAGAAGACTCAGTTGAAATTTTGAAGGTACTCATCACACCACAGACTAATCAACTGTGTGCTAATGCTTGACCAGAAACTCCACCCAAATCCTTGGCCGACATATTTATTCAGACAGCAGTGATCTTCAGGAAGCTAAATTAGAAAGATTAGAAATAAAAATAACAGTAGATATGTCGCTCTAAAACAGGTTCAGGTTTAGGAATCCAGCATAGCTGAGAATAGTGAACAAAGTTTAGCCCCAACCACACGGCTTCCTCGCCAAGAGTAGGGAGTGTGCACAGACAGAAGGACCAGCCAGCAGACACACGACTAGAATCAACAGAGGTACTGGACTTGGACAACACAGACTTCAGTCAGCTCCAATAAACGACCTTTAATCCCAGCCCTTGAGAGGCAGAGGCTACAGATCTTTGTGAGTTCAAGGCCAGCCAGGTCTAAAGAGTGAGCTCTGGAACAGCCAGCTCTACAGAGAAACTCTGTCTGAAAAACCAAATAAAGCTTTGGGTTTTGTTTTGTTACAATAAAGAGCTTCATATGTATTTTTTTTTTACTCATGTAATAAAAAAACTAGAAGCAATTAGAAATTTGAAGAGTACAAGCATAAATGAACAAGAAAACTTATCAATAAAAAACACCCATTCCAGGGCTGGAGAGATGGCTCAGTGGTTAAGAGCACAGACTGCTCTTCCAGAGGTCCTGAGTTCAATTCCCAGCAACCACATGGTGGCTCACAATCACCTGTAATGGGATCTGATGCCCTCTTCTGGTGTCTGAAGACAGCAACAGTGTACTCACATACATAAAATAAATCTTTTTTAAAAGAAATCACAACTTTTCAAATTTTATGGTGAACAATCCACAGAGCCAGGAACCCGAATAAGCTGACAAGTATAATAAATAAAAAAACAAATTAGACAATGGTCAAAGGACTGAAAGATAAAAACAAAAAACAAAAAAAATTCTGAAGAGGATGAGAAAGAAAAAAAAAAAAAAAACATGGGAAAATGCTTATTAACTACCAGTGATCAAAAAGAGAGCATCAGCCCTAAGAAACTATCATTAAATCCTGAGGGCAGGCTGCGCGGTGTGGTAGTATAGGCCGTGATCTCAGCACTTGGGAGGCAGTGGCAGAAGAATAAGAAGTCCAAGGTCAACCTCAGTCATATAGCAAATTTAAGGCCAGCCTGAGCTACCTGAGATCCATCACAACAGGGCAAAGCAACCAACTGTAAATATGTGTGTATATGCATATGTATACACATATAGTACACAATTATGTCTAGATTTTTAGACTAGTGACACATATACATATATGATAATGGAATAAGAGAGAAACAATAGAGCCACACTGCTAAGATGTACAGCTCGAGGCAGACTGTACTAACTGCAAGATGCACAGGAACCACTATACACAGATTTTTAAAAAACTAAACAACTAAAATGAAAAATAGACACAAGTAGATAGAAAGATGCCATATCAAATACAAATCAAATCACAGAAAAAGAGATGTCAGTGTGAATCAAATTCTAATGAAAAGGCAGACTTGTTTAGGACAGATGAGTAAGACACAACTTCAGTCTTTAGAGAGAACTGTTTGAATTTAAAGCTTCTCCAGGGCCCAGTAATCTTTTGCTGAATGACAAGAAATCAATATAATTGGGGGAGGGAATTAGCCCAGAAGCTAGATAAACTTTAGCCAGGCTAACCAACTCAAAAGGGAGGATACAAAACATCAAAACCAGAAATGAGACATCATACAGACTATACAGGAATTAATTTATGCCAACAAATCAGACAACTGAGGTGAAATAGAAATGGCTCAGAGTGGACACACAACCCTAATTACTCAAGAGAAAAATCAGATCAGACAATGACATTAAAAAACTGATGTAGCTCAGGTCTGGAGAGATGGCTCAGCAGTTAAAGAGCACTGACTGTTCTTCCAGAGGTCCTGAGTTCAAATCTCTGCAAACCACATGGTGGCTCACAACCATCTGAAACGGGATCTGATGCCCTCTTCTGGTGTGTTTAAGAGAGCCACAGTGTACTCATATATACATAAAAATAAATAAATCTAAAAAAAAAACCAACAATAACAAAAAACCCAAAAATCAAACTGATTCAATAATTAAAAATCTTCCAAGGTCCAGTGGTGAGTTCAATGTTACATAAGAGACAATGGCAATTTCATGGACACTTTTTCAGAACATAAAGGAGACAACACTCCCTAGATCATTTGTGAAGCCTTCTGCAAACCTGATATCCCAAAGCAGACAAAAACAATCCAAGAAAACCAGCCAGTCTTCATCACCAATGTAGATATAAAACTAACAAAATGTACATAACACAAACACGACAATATGTATAAGGTTGTGCACTTTTAGCAAATATTTATCTCATGACACAAACTATTTTAACATCTGAAAAAAAAAACAAACCCCAAAACCAAAAAATAACAACAACAACAACAACAACAACAGCAACAACGAGCCCTAATCCAGGAATCTCTTTCTGGGGTAATTCTGAACCTCGGGGAACAGTCAGCAATGTCTGGGGACATGTTTGGTTGTCATAATGTCATAACAGGAAGACCTACAGAGTGTATAAAGGTAGATTAATTATCAAATTTAATACATGACACAGCAAAATTGATCCAACCAAAATATTAATGGTGCAGAGGATAAGAAAACACAACTATAAGAAAGGTCAAGCAATGTGATTAGCTTTAGCAAGAGCCAGAAAACACAGTATATCCACCATTAACTGCCACACTGAAAACCAAGGAAGATTTCACCATAATCAAGCACAGTGACCCTCAGCTACAATCCCATCGCACAGGTACTTCTCTGTGCTTCCACTTAAGTCAGAGCAAGTGGAAGCTTGCTTCTGATTTTCCTTGCCTCTTATGTTCAACACTGTACTTAGATTCTAGTCAGTACAAACCAGGAAGGAAAAGAGTAGATCTACACATTGGAGAGCAAAAGGCAAAGCACCACCTTTGAGCTGCCTGGGGAGAGAGCAGATGAGATGAGCTTGGTATGTTTAAAGTCTGAGGAAATCTTTAGCAAATAAAAGGAAAGTAATGCTTAAGTTTATTACAAGAGACATGGCCAATACATAAGAATTTCTATGTACTATGACATAAGTAGCTAGCAGGCCAATGGGGGAAGCACAGGCCCTAGACCCCTGGAGTAGAACAGACTGAGCAATAAGTCCACCAGTGTCCATCCGTTAGATCAGAACAAAGCCACGATAACCTCTCCCATCACTCCCTTTCTATTAGCAAATTCAACAAGAGGAGGAAAGCAAAAGGAATGCAGACTGGTGAGGATGAGAGAAAGTTGACGTTTTAGAAGATGACAGGACTGTCTAAGGAGCAAAGTTCAAGGAATCAAAACTACTGAAGCCACTAAGTGAACAGACACACAACAGGATACAAATAGCAATTAACACTTAATATCCTTTTAACACAGTACATATATTAGTTCATAAAAATAAATTTAAGAAATGTGTATAGAATGCATATACAGAAAACCAACAAACTATGATGAAAGAAATCAAAAGATTATATAAAAACATTCCATGTTTGTGTTAGGAATGCTCACTATAACCAAATGTTTTTGGTTAAAAACAACAACAACAACAACAACAACAACAAAAATGAATTCAAAAGTCTGTATAGAAAGGCAAAAGACTCAGAAAAGCCAACATGGTATTAGTAAAGAAAACCACAGGGTCGATACTATCTGGATTTTAAGATACAAATTCAAGACAGCCAAAAAGGATCATTAACTATAAATCATATAAATATAAATCAGAAGGTAGGAGGCCAGAGAGATGGCTCAGTGGCCAGGAGCACACACTGCTCTTGCTGAGGCAGCCCTGGCTTCAGCTCCTTAGGACCCCTGGAGGCTCACAACCACCTGCGGACCGGGGGTCTTCCAGCCTCGTATGCCTTTTTATGCCTGTGGTGCACACAGACATGTAGACAAAGACAGACAGACAGACACACACACCAAGTAACTTAAAAATTTTAAATTAAGCTAGAAAATTTCTAGAATACAAAGTAAAATTTAGTTACAACCTAGACACACAGAAAGACAAGTCCCATGCAAGCGTGAGCTGGCCTCTTCCATGATGTCCAGTCAGTTAGAACCCAAGTGAGTCTGTTCTCACCTTTACATGGAGTTCATGCAAACTCAGGTAAAAGGCAGATTACTGCTGTGTGAAGAGAGAGGATGAGAAGCTAATGACTGAAGAGGGATACAAAAGCCAATTCTAAGCGGACCAAGGACCACAATCCAAGACCTAAAACTTTGAAAATGCTAGAGAAAAAAATAGAAAGCACCACCAGATTTAGATAGAATTTCCAACAGCTCAGGAAATAACAAAGAGATGGCATTGGATTATGATTGACTGGTTCAAAATTGTGGTTTCTGCATTGTTGAAATCTGCCATGGTAGTGGAATACAACTTTTCCCAAAAATTCGAGACAGGGTTTTACTATGTAGTTAGTCCTGGATGGTCTGGAACTTGATATATAAACCACATCTTTGCTAGTGACTTATTACTTGATATTTATTTTTAAATTTACCTTATAAAATGGAAAATAATCCTCTCATTCAAATTCAAAATGGGTCATAAACATAATGAACTTGGCTCAGGAATGCCACCAAATACTCACAGAATGGCAGCACAAGACATTTTGCAGAGGGGGACTGAGCCTGTAAGAAGCTGACCTTGGACAAATGAGAGCAGTTGTCCGTCCATGTCAGTCCTCTCACCACTCCCTGAAACTGCCAAGAACTCCACATCAACCAGTCAACAGTTGTTCAGCATTTGAAGCAAAAAAACAGCCTGTGGGGGCTGGGGATTTAGCTCAGCGGTAGAGCGCTTACCTAGGAAGCGCAAGGCCCTGGGTTCGGTCCCCAGCTCCGGAAAAAAAAGAACCAAAAACAAAAAAAAAAACAAACAAACAAACAAAAAAAAAAACAGCATGTGAACCCACTGAAAATCCAAACATTCGTCACTTTGAACTATCACCTTCTTATACAACAATAAACCTATTCTTTGTCAGATCGCTATATCTTCAGCTCAGCCACTGGACCAGAGGCTTCAGAGCACTCCTCAAAGACACCAGAAACCAGTTGCAAATACATGTGGTTGGGGATGGTCTAATCTACCAAAGCCTTCTGAACCCTGGCAAAACCATTGCATCTGAGAAGTGTGCTCAGGAAATGAAGGAGGTGCAAGAAAGCCCAATGCCTATGGCTGGCACTGGCCAAAAGAAAGGGCCAATGATTTCCAAGACAACGCCTCACTCCCCATTGCACAATTAACGCTTTAAAGCTGAACAAACTGAGCTACATTACTGCCTCACACACCACAGTCACCTGACCTCTTTCTCCCATGAGCAGTTTCTCCAGCATCTCCAGAACTTTCTGCAGGAAGATACTTCTAAACCAGAAATCTGCAGAGAACACTTCCCAGCAGTTTGCTAAATCTCAAAGCATGGATGTTTACACTAAAGGAACTTATACTATACAAGCACTTTTATTGGTACAAGGTGCTGACTGTGAAATTTTCTATTTCTTTTTGTCAATAAAGGGATGTTTGAGCCTAATTATAATAATTTAAAATTCAAGGTCCATGGGGGCTAGAGAGATGGCTCAGAGGTTAAAAGCACTGTCTGCTCTCCCAGGTCCTGAGTTCAATTCCCAGCAACCACATGATGGCTCACAACCATCTGTAATGGTATCCGGTGTCCTCTTCTGGCCTGCAAGCATACATGCAGGCAGAATGCTGTACACATAATAAATCTTTAAGAAAAAAAAAACCTCAAGGTTCATACTCACAATTCATTTTGTAGCAGCCGAACAAAAAGCACTATATAGGACAAGAAATAATTATCAAACAGAAGAAAAATCCCTCGGATTGGGAGAAAAATCTCTGCCAGTACTTTATCTAGCAGGGGCCTGATATTCAGGATATATGAGTTCAAAAGAGTCAATACCAACAGGAAAAATATCTGATCAACAAATGAGCAAATGGACAGTTCTCAAAACAAGTACAAATGGCCAATAAAAACAAGAAAAAAAAATGTTCAGTATGTTTAGCCAAAGTGCAAATCAAAATTGCAATGCAATTCCATCTCACCCAGTCAGAATGGCTACTATTACGATTAGATAGCAGTGCCAGGAGGAAACAGGCTAAGGTCACGCAAAAGCCATGGGTGGAACTGCACCACAGCTCTGCAGTGACAATCACGGAAAGATCTCCTGGCTCCTGGCCACCCTTCATTTCACTATGGAGATACTGTAACCAAATCTGTGGTGCTGGAATGTGAACAGAAGCACAGCAGGACAGGTGAGCTCAAAGGTAAAGCCATGCAGCACAGAGAATTTACTTCTGACAAGAATGCTAAGATCATTCTGTTAGAAGTTAAGAGGGTTGTTTCTGAAGGGGCCCAAATACCATAACTAATTATGATTATGAATAAGAAACCAAGCTAGAGAACCCATACTTCCCAATTTCAAAATGTACTACAAAGTTCTGGTGGGTCAAACAGTGGGGTGCTGGCTGGCAGAAGGACAAACACACAGCTCTAGGTAACCTTGGCATGTGTGATCAAATGACTCTGACAAGGTATCAAGACCAATCAAAGGGGGAAAATAGAAATCAGCATGTGACCAAAGAGTGCACATGGAGGAAGCCATGGAGGGGAGGCCCTTGGTTCTGTGGAGGCTTAGTGCCCCAGCATAGGGAGATGTTAGACCTGTGAAGTGGAAGTGGGTGAGTAGGTAGGTTAAGGAGCACCCTCATAGAGGCAGGGGGAGGGAGAATGACATGGGGGTGTTGCAGAGGGGAAACTGGGAAGGGGGATAACATTTGAAATGTGAATAAAAATAAAATAACAAAAAAAAGAAGAAAGAAAAAAAATCAGCATGTGAATTAATACATTTGGACCTTTCTTTAAGTATCATTTATAAAATAATAAATGGAACAACTTCAATATAAAACTTAAAACAACTATGAAATTCTTAAAAGAAGACATAGGGTAAGATCTCACAGTGATGTGTTTTACAGTGATTTCCTGGAAAATAGGAACAAAAGACAATATTGACAATTGAACATTAATTTTTATATATCAAAAAATGCTCATGGGATTAAAAAGGCAGTCCATAAAATGGGAGAACCAAATAGAAATTGTTAATCCATTGAGGGATTAGTTGCATGTATACTTAGAGAACTAATAAAACTCAACTCAAATATGAGAAAAGGACCCTAAGAGGCATTTCTACAAAAAAATTATCCAATTAGCTATGAAACACACAAAGTGCTTCCCACTCATCACTGAAGAAATGCAAACCAGAACCAGTTACACTGCCTTACAGCCCTCAGCATCATTACTAGCACCAGAAAAATTAAGCCAGGCATAAAGGTACACACATAGAACCCCAGCCATCTGGGAGGTACACACACAGAACCCCAGCCATCTGGGAGGTACACACACAGAACCCCAGCCATCTGGGAGGTACACACACAGAACCCCAGCCATCTGGGAGGTACACACACAGAACCCCAGCCATCTGGGAGGTACACACACAGAACCCCAGCCATCTGGGAGGTACACACACAGAACCCCAGCCATCTGGGAGGTACACACACAGAACCCCAGCCATCTGGGAGGTACACACACAGAACCCCAGCCATCTGGGAGGTACACACACAGAACCCCAGCCATCTGGGAGGTACACACACAGAACCCCAGCCATCTGGGAGGTACACACACAGAACCCCAGCCATCTGGGAGGTACACACACAGAACCCCAGCCATCTGGGAGGCTACAGCTGGAATAGTGAGGATTTGAGGTGAGTCTAGATACAGAGTAAGAAACGGTCATAAAAGAACAAGTGCTGGTGAACATACGGAATCATTAAACATCTGCTTACTACTGACTGAAACTGGAAATGGCAGTTATGGAAAATATCAGTGGTCCATAAAAGACTAAAATTTTAACTGTTATACAAGTGTATACTACGAGTTTCTACCTAGTCAACTAGCCAAAGTCAATGAGTAGAATGACTGCATTTTATAAGGCATGAGTTGATGTGGATGGTCACAAAACATAAGTATATACAACATTTCTAAACGGTGACATTTGCTAAGTGTTAGATTCCTGTGTATTTTATCATAAGAAAAAAAGGCTGAAAGAAAAAATATAAAATAGATACATGTGTAACAATTATGCTAAACACAAAACCCAAGACAGTAAGTGTCCTATGTAGTAGGATTTCATTTTGTGAGGTATCAGGCTAGGTAAGTCAATAAATAAAACTAGTCCGATGGCTCAGTGAGATGTCTCAGTGTTAAAAAAACGCTTGCCTTGCAAGCCAGATGATCTAAGTTTGATCTTTAGAACCCCTGCAAAGGTGGGAAGAGAGAATCAATTTCGCAAACTTGTCCTTTGGCCTCTACATGTATGCCCTAGCATACATGAGCCTCCAGACAGCATCATACAAGAGCAGCAAGAAATGAAACTTTACAATGCAGGTGCATGGTTTCCACAGAACACAGAAGAGGAGGTATTAACAAGGGCAGGGCTGAGCTCAAAGCACAATCTTTAGAATGAAATCTTCTGTCTGTAATAGTGATGCCAGCTGCATAAAACTGAATGCAGCAAGGATAAGTGTACTCTTCAAATATTAAAAGGTAGTTGAGATTTCAGTTAGGACATTACTTCTTCAGTAGTTCACACCCACCAGTTAGAAGAAAAAGGAGGATAAAAAAGTACACAGAAGCCAGGAATAGCACGTAACTATGATTCTAGCCCGCGGGAGGCAGAGGCACAGCAGGAGTGTAGGGCCAGTCTCATACAGATCTGTGTGCAACTCTATTGGTAACAGATGCATGTCTGACCTAAAACCTTAGGGCGGAAGGTCCTCGGTGTTAAAAGCAGCTAACATTTAGTGGTACTTACCCATAAGTAGTAAGTGAACTGAAGTGCGAAAATCGCAATGCCTTCGTTATCAAAGGATCCCGCTACCGACCGAGATATGTACCCGGGTACAATAGCAATGAAGCAGGCAGCTAAGAGCCCTGCTCCCTGGTTCCAAAGTTCTCTAGTTAGCAGGAACGTAGATATAGATGTAAGGCCGCTAAAAGTTGGTGCAAGGAACACACATACATCTCTGATGTGAACTGTTATGTTCAATGTATTTAAAATCCAATGAATAAGGCCAGCTGTTATCATCAATCCTGGGTAAACCTAGAGAGAGGGGAAAAGCGAATTTAGTTACATGAAAAAAAAAAGTTCCTGGAAAAAAAGTACTTCTTCCTTTTGTATCTGTAGTTAAGATTGAAAGACCTCTCCCTTTCACATGACACAGAATAAAACCTTTCTGAACTAGACCCAAAGAGCAAACTCATATGGAATATACACTTACAAGAGAACACAGAGACTAGAAAACAAGAGTAATTAAGAATATGCAGTAATCCTTATCTATTAATTACCCCTCTCAGTTCTCAATGCTGCTTATTAGTCATTTATTCTTCAGGAGTGGCATTTTTTAACACTCTAGTCTAGTTCTTATTGTGAATACCTATAAAAAAGAGAAATGATGAATAAAAGTCTCCCCTACTTTTCAATCTGAGATCCTGAAAGTAAATACCCCTAGCTAAGAAGGCCTATTTATTTGGGAACAACAACAACAAAGACTAAGAGAGAGGCTGAAAGCACCATGTTTCAGGTGTTAATGATGGGAGGGAAGGTTACTATCCTGGCACACCCACCCTGATACCAAAATAAAAGCAGCAGACATGAGAAGATTCAGTACTGGGGACATTCACTCTGAAGTATACCTCAGTTAGCAAAATGTCTGTCTGAATCTGCATTTGCAACCGCACCCCAAAGGCTCTTCTTTTTCCCAAGACCAGAGGCCTGAAGTAATGTGACACACTCATTCCTGGCTGCCCTACTTCAATCTGTGTCTCACACCCTCCCAGCCCTCCGCTCTAACCCACTCACTCGTGTTTTCTCCCTAACATTTATTACATTTACTAGCATTGAACACACTTTATAAAACCTTAATTTTAACTGCTCAACTTCACAAGAATACAAGCTCCAGAAGAATAAGAATGTAATTCTCAGCATCAGGGACAATACAGGGGTAGAGTGTGTGTTCAATGTTCAGTGAGTGCAACAACAGGACCTAGGTTGAGAGGAGAAGAGCAGCACAGAAAGTCATTATAATTCTCAGAAAATTCTGTTCCGTTTCACAGTCAATACTAAGTCCTATTGTAGGATTCTGCCAGCAGTACATAAACTTGAAAATGCTTCTCAATATAAGTCCACTTACCCATAATATGGCAGATGGAACTAATGTTAGAAAACCTTCAACATACAAAGTACTACTGGATGAAAAGACTAAAACCAAAGACTCCCGACAGCAAAGGTGTATTCACACTTGGAGCTGGAGAGATGGTTCATTTGGTTAAGAGTGCGTGCTGCTCTCACAGAGAGGACTCAGGTTCAGTTCCCAGCACCTACAACATTAGTTTACCCCTATCTACAACTCCAGCTCCTGTGGTTCCAACTTATCTTCTGACCTCTACAGGCCCTAGGCATGCACAAACACAAATGCATGTCTACATAAATTTAGGATTGAATGTATACGTATTCACACTCTAAGGGAAAAAAGAATACTCTCCAGATGTAAACAAACAAGGGAGTTCAAATTAAGCAGGCATTCATATTCCTAGAATCCACAAGGAAGAAAGCAAAAGAGCCCATGAAAGCAGGTGTCAGATGTACCTTGGAGCCAGAGGTTCAGGGGTTTAACTTGGCCTAGGGGTCAGGGAAACAGCCTAGTTCCCAGCAAAGTCAGATTCTATTTATGAAACTAAACTGGACAATTTCTTCTCATTGATCAGGGAAATAAGGAAGGAACTCTGCCATCCTAAGTAGGAACAAAGACCCACAGAAGGAAGATTGTTCTGAAACTACAGCACCTCAGGATGGTGTTGCACAGACAGCTCAGACGAAGGCCCTGCATCTTCAAGCTGCACACACAGCATGGGCTATCGGCATTTCTTGTAGGCCAGTGCTGGGAGGTGGGGGACGGCATGGTGGGCGGAGGCAGTTGGACACCTGGAGTTTGCTCATCAATCTAGCCCAATTAGAGAGCTCCAGGCCAGTGAGGGACTCTGCTCAAACAACAACAAACCCGAGGAATAGAGCACCCTGGGGACATGTACAGATGACTTCTCATCTCCAAATGTACATGTGCCCCCAGATGTGAATACATGTGCACACACACATGCACCACTCTTTCTAAACACAGAAGGAAGGAGCATGGAGTAAATTAGAAGGCATTTTAGGTTACAATCAAGAATCGAAAACTAAAAGGTCGGAAGTTACACATATTTCCTAACTACAATCCATTTGAAAAATTTAAAAAAGCACTATAAACCCCTCTTTGTTTACAGGCTAAATGCAGTTCTAGGTAGGCCTGGTGCCTCACACCCAGTGTCCCATCATTTGGGAGGCTGAGGCAGAAGGGTTAGTGCTGAATACAAGGCTAGCATGGGCTACAGAGTAAGCATAAAAGAAAACAAAAGCCCACAGCAGAAGGAAATCCTAACAGATTAATGTGGAAGGAAGGATGATGGAAACACCACCCCAGACCCAGGAAGTGCTGCGTGCACGGCAGTGACTGTGACCCACAGAAACCCAGCCTACAGTGAACAGAGAGGCTCAACATCACTAGCGATAGCACAGGCAGTTGGGAAGGAAACATAAAAATAAACTCAACAAATTAGGAAAAAGGAAACGAATCTGAATTAACGATAGAGGAGAGCAGATGTTTATGAGGAGTGATCAAAGGATACAAACTTCCCCAAGAGCTGCCATGCCCCCCGCCCCCTTCTCTATGAGTTCTCCTTACACACTGAACCCTAAGAACCTCCATGTCATCCTTCTGGATCCAGAGCCCTCTACACTACCCATTAAGGTTCAATTATCTACATCTATTTAGAGGCTTGAGGCTGGAAACATTTAATTATTTTGATTTTTCAAAATTTTTATTTCCTTCCCCCAAAAGCTTTAAACTCAATTGCTCTGCAACAAAGTGAAAAAACACAGCCTGGACTTGAGGTAGTTTGTGTCAGCAGATTCTTAATCCAGTCTCTTGACAGATTAAGAAACAGAAAAAGGCGGCAATGTGAGATGTCCCACAAAGAAACTGCCGAAAAGGGGTTGGGGATTTAGCTCAGTGGTAGAGTGCTTGCCTAGCAAGCGCAAGGCCCTGGGTTCGGTCCCCAGCTCCGAAAAAAAAAAAAAAGAAAAAAGAAGAAACTGCCAAAAACAGAGCTGAGCTATTGGGTAATTAGCCACGGCAGATGCATTTGTGAACTACTCCCAGCTTTCAAAGACAACCCCCCCTCCCCCCCGCAGTTGAGGGTTAGTCAGTTTACAGAGGAACAGGTACTTACGGTGCCACCCACGATTCTTCCTAGTGGGTACCATGCTCTTTCATCAAACCAATTTAAGAACTCATAGAACCCATGAGATGCAAGATGATGAGTTGATCTATAGTTAAACCTGGACAAAAGAGGAGAGGAGATGTTATAAGACGGTTAACACGTGCCTGTCTGTATATTCAGTATATGGCTACATGTGTCTCACTCCACAGAATGAACCGTGAAGCCCCTGTGAGCTATTACTACTGTGATTATCAGATGATAAAAGCACCAGTTTTCAAGGTTTAAGGAAAACTGTGATTATCCATTAAACCATAAGCAGGTTATTTTAGCAGACAAAAGTGAAGGGCAAATTACAAGGTAACAAAGTATGAAAAAGTCAAGAAACCAAGAGACACCCTGAGTTCTTACACTCACCATACAGAATCATTAAGTGACACAAGGGACTGGAGGGCAGAGCAGGCTTCAAACATAAGCCCAAAATGCCACTGATAAAGCATAATTCATTCATTCATTCATTCATTCATTCATTCAACTGATCAAATAGAATAACACTCTATAAACAAAATCAGATATGCTTTTTGGTGTAACTACTCAATGCTGTAAAGTGATGGAATAATAAATTTTCTGAGAAGGGGATTTTTTTTTTAAAGATTTATTTATGTACTATATATAAGTACTCTGTCACTGTCCTCAGACACAGCAGAAGAGGGCATCAGATCCCATTACAGATGGTTGTGAGCCACCATGTGGTTGTTGGGATTTGAACTCAGGACCTCTGGAAGAGCAGTCAGTGCTCTAACCGCTGAGCCATCTCCCCATCCCGAGAAGGGGATTTTTAAGATCAAAAGTTAAGACTGTCCTTGGTGCAACCCAGGACTCTCCACACCACAGAATTATCTTTAAAACCAAGCCCCAGACCCCTAAATCACTGATAAACCGAGAAAGCACATAGTGCTACAGAGCTCTGGGTGCACTTATAAACGACAGTCAGGCAAGGAAGGCCCCATCCTAGAAAAGGAAAAAGACAGCCCCAACCTTGTGACGATATTGAATGAAAGAGGCAGTGTCATAGCAAGAAGCAAGGCTTAAAAGAGTTCAATGGAGTTTCCTGAGTGACAGAACAACAACAACAACAACAACATCTTCCTCAGGTGCTGATCACAGCACTAAACAGTCTCTCCAAAGTGACATCCTTTTAGCTGTAACTTCTGAAGGAAAGCTAGGCATTAAGGGTCTACTGAACACTTGGACAATGGTTGAAACCGTCAACAGCAATGGCGTGCAAGTGCTGGGTCTTAGCCAAGGGTCAGCATCTAGTGCTGGCAGTATCTCAGGAGTACACACTCACTGCGTCAGTCTGTATTCAAAGACACCTTCTCCTGTCTTGAAGCACTATTCTTTTGTCAGTTCTCTAAATCAACTCTCCTCCTGTGGCTTCTTTTTTCATTCTGCCAGTGGTATTTTAAGTTACAGTATTTGTCAGAGGTGGGCCGGTGCTTGTCAAAAGAGAACAACCTGCAAGTGTCCCTCTCTTCCACCATATGGAGCCCAGAGATTGAAACCAGGTCACCTCTGCAGCAACAGTCCTGACCCTCTGAGCCATCTTCTTCCCAAGTCAATGGTATTCTTTAAATACTTAGTTTCTTCTTATGTGCATGTGCGTTTATGTGCCTCAGGTACACACAGCTGCACATGGAGGCCACAGTGGGTCAGATCTGCAGGAGTTGGAACTACAAGCAGTTGTAAGCCACCTGATGTGGTTGCTGAGAACTGAACCCAGATCTCCTACAAGAGCAATATCCATTCTTAACTACTGGGCTTTCTCTCCCCGCCATGGTAATTTTTAAACACAAACTCTTTACATGAACCCAAATGTATTTTTTTTTCTTTTGCCAAGAAAAGACAAAGTACAAGGGCAAGAGCAAGGGGGATGTTAGAGAAATAATGCTCTGCTATGGCACGATCATAAAGATAATGCTTATTTTCTTCTTCATGATTAACAGTGTAAGGTTGCCCAGTAAAATCCTTAGTGAATCCAGAACTGATCATCACCACTGCTTCGCATTGGTATCCGAGAGACTGTTTTACTAGTAGTTTTTGGCCTGCCTTAGAATTTTCAAATTATTTTTTCTGTTTGGTTTTCTGACAGAGGGTCTTACTATGTATCTGACTGACCTGAGACTCCCTATGTAGCAGATTCCTCCTGCTCCAGAGTCTTCATGTTAATTTTAAAGCAAGTTTGTCAGCTCTACCCAAGATAACCTGCAAATTCCACTTAATCTCCATACACTTTGGGAAGAATTAACATTTTAGAACTAGGAGATCGAGAATATGGCTGATACCCATTTATCCAGGTCTTCCTGAACGTTGCTCCACAAATCATACCATTTTACCTTACAAATGCTGAACACATTTGCTGAGACTTAATCTCTTCTCTAATGCTCTCTTTACATCTAAAACATCTGACACGTTCACAATAATCTGTTGGTATTTTCACAATGACTCTTAACTAAAAACCCTACATATGCTTGATAACACTTACAATATCACTAGATTCTACATTTTAAATATGGAAAATAATGGCTATTCTGGCATTAAACACCGAGTATCTCAGGGACTCTGAAAGGCCTAAGAACACTGCCAATAAGAGCTCATGACTTCTATCTTGTTCTTTCTCGTCAGCACCCCTGGAACTGCCAATCTTTTCAGTCACAAAAAGCAAAACCAAAAAAATTTACAGGTGAATACCACTTTTAGTCAAAGTAAAATATTTAACAAAACCCCCATTAAGTTCCAAAATGAAGGAAAAACTACTGGGTTTCTAATATTACAAACAGTATTTTTTTTTCAATAAAACCATCATGAACTCAAAAAACAAGAGAAACAGTATTCATTAATTAAGATACTAAAGTTTCTTTAGAGTCTAAGAAAATTCTGGCTCCTGGGCAAGGGACTACATACTAAATGTCTGCCTCCCTCATGGTTATATTAAACAGGAAGTGTCACAATCTAAATTTACAACTTACTACGAATGTGCTGCAGATTGGGGTGTTACTGCTAAGTACAGTCTAGTTATTTTCTCTCCTGTAAACTCTCAGTTGCAGCGCTGTAAGTCCAACCCAAAGCAAACAGAAGCGTCATTTAGATTAACCCTAGGCTATTCTTTTCCTAGTATCATAAATTAAAATGGAATGTATTTATCAATCACCTTCTTTTGAGCATTTTTAGCATGGCCTTTCTCACCATGCACCTTGTCTCACACACACACACACACACACACACACACACACACACACACACACACACACACACATATCGTATTCTCTTGTCCAGTCACTCAGCTGAGATTTCTAACTGTCCTAAGAGCTTCTCTGACGATACTGCCTCCCTCCACCCAGCCTGTTTTAATGTGTGCTTTCAAAACATCAGTTGAACTACAGGTTCACCTCATCGTGTGCATGTGGTTTGTGTGAGCGTGTGCGCATGAACACTCAAGAGAGTGCCAGGGTGTATCCTGGGAGGACTTCCTGTTTCTGCCACTTCACACACAAGAGCCAAGTAATGCCAGCACAGCTGACTCCTCTAGCATTGGACACCCTAGCATTGGACAACAATCTAAGTTTTGTGCCTTACCCTAAACAATCTGCTGGGGAAGGGATTGTCTCAAGCATGCCAGGCAAATGCTCTACCACTGAGCTATGATCCCAGCCGTTGTTTTAGCATTATACGGTATATGTAAAATATGAGCCAGAAAAGCTGGAAAGTAATTTTCACCTATCTTATAGCTAATGCAGTAAATCAGAACAGTGTTTATTCCACAAATGCATTACAAACAGTGCTGAAAGGAAAGCCAGTTCCCAAGGGCCTGCTCCGTCCATCTTTTGTTTTAAACGTTTCTCCTCCATAAGAGTACCCAAATGTCTGGATACAATCAATCAAATACTGTTTGCTTCTTGAGGAGAGATGTGAGAATTATCATTTTTCATAACATTTAATTAAAATGATTGCCAAGGGCCTGTGGATAGTTGGTAATCTCTTCACTCTTTGTGGGTAGAAACAGCATGTTGCTATGTAGCTCTGGAACTTGCCATGACAGACAGGCTGGCCCACAACTCAAGAGATCTGCCTTCCTCTGTTGTCCACATGCTGAGATTTAAGGTGTAGGCCACATACTTGGTTCGTTCACTTCTGCATTACATTCTCAGATCCACGACTGGCACGTTTTTAGAAACAAAGTGAAAACCAGCTTTTATAAAAATAAATTTTAAAAACCCCTAAAATAAAGTGACAGTAGGAAGCAATCAAAAAATGACTGGGGGGAGGACCTCAACCATTTAGCAGTGAAAGAGCACACCAATCCAAGGGAGGTAAGAAATAAACAGTCTCACATCTAAAGCGTTGAGTCCACAAAGCTTTTATACCCAAGACAAGAGCACAAGTCGAATGCAGCCTCTGCGCATCAAACCCAGGGCACATGGCAGGAACGATCAACTAGGTGCGGAGAAGAAAAATAACTGAACAGGGAAGGCAGCTGGGACCAACGCAGTCAATGAGAACCCAGAAAGGCCCGGCTGGAGTGACAGCTTCTACAAAGTGATAATCATTTATTTTTAAAACCTCTCAAGTATATTAATGTACCATGCTTCTTTGATGTACTAAGAAAACTGAAAGAGAAAATGTTTTTTTCCGGAGCTTAACTGCAATAGACAATAAACACAAAGCAGATCATTACAGATGGGAAAGTTTCACAAAATATGAGTAAAATTAGAAGATAGGACACGCTCCTCTAAGCAAAGATAAAGTTCTATCTCACACCATCTGTAAGATACTTAAGAACGAAGTAGTTACCTACTCAGAGAGAGGGAAAAGAACTAGTAAGTAAATGCAAAGCCTGTCTTAGTTTGCTTTCTACTGCAAATACTGCGACACTGTTGTGATAAACAGCTGAACCAAAAGCACCTTGGAGAAGGGAGGGTTTATTTCAGATTGTATGTCCCAATCACAGTCCATCATGCAGGGCAATCAGGGCAGGAACCTGAAGGCAGGAAGTGAAGCAGAGACCACAAAGGAACACTGCTTCCTGGCTTGATCCTCAGGCTTGCTCAGCTTTTTATAATACCCAGGCCCCCTGCCCAGGATGGACTCACCTGCACTGAGTGGGTCTATCAATCGTCAAGGGAATACCCCACAGACTTGCCCACAGGTTAAGCTGATAAGTGAGTCTCTCCTCAGTAGTCAATCTAAGGCCACAGTGCCTGAGAGGGAGAGAGGCTACGAGGTCTGAAGTCCTTTTATAATTCTTGTAACTTGTGCTACTAAATACTGTATTTTTTCATTCACTCATCTGGCACACATAAACACAAACAAAACCTTGAAATGAGAAGACTGGATTAAGGCACAAATGTCTAACAGCGGGCCAAAGTCATACAGCTATGCAGTGGCTGTGCTGGCAGCTCTAGCCCTAGCACCCACATTCAACTGGATCCAAGATGGCGCTGAGCAGCATGGCACACAGCGGTTCACTCACATCCCCTTCTGGGTACTGCTTACCTTGAAGTAGATTTAAAACTGCTTGGAAGTTCCAAAAGGCTCCCCTTCAACTATCTCCCCAACGAATTGGAACACACTTTAAAAAGAACATGTTATCCTTCATTTAATCTGCATTTCTCTGTTATATATTGGGTTCTTGTACAAATCTCATTAATGGAAGGGTTCAAATCTAAACGGTATTGGGAAAGCACTGGTTATACATGTTTCGATACGTATGACAAGCATGTAACTACGAACTGGTAAAGTCCTCTTAACTGTTCTAAGAGGGGAGGCTACAGAGATGTTTCAGTTACTGGCACTTGTTGCTCTAACAGTGGACCGGTTCAGTTTCTAGCACCCACATGGTGGTTCACAACCATCTGTGACCTTGGTTCTAGGGGATACAATGACTTCTGATCTCTGTAGCACCAGACATGCAAATGGCACACATACACACACGGGCTAAACACTATACACATAAAATGACTCAAAAGAAAAAAGGGACATGGAACCTTTTGTTAAGTTACCTTGGAAACAATGCAGAAGTCTAGCAAATGGCTGTGTTGCTTGAGACCTAAACTCTTTAACAGTTACTGTAGCCATGGCCCTTAACAAACCTTAATCAGGCCTGCTTAATAGGTGACAACCACTACCTCCTAAAGGCCATATGAAGTTTATAAATGCTTCCTTACAAGCAAGTGTTACCCCCATTAAAGAAAAGCAGAGCAGTGTGTCTCCATCTCTCCCTACTTTACCTAAGGTCAACCTGTGTCAGTCTTGACAGAACTTGTCTCAGTAGGTTGATGTCTGATCTGTCCACTGTGCTCAACACTTTCCTTCTTGTCTCAGGAAGGGGTGTGTGAGCAGGAGCAGAGGAGCAATCCTCTCTCTCCCAAAGAGACACAGCCTCTCCTCCCACCAGAGACAAGCACGCTACCCAGTATGAAGAACTGCTTTGGGAGAAGAGCTACTAATAAACATGGCTGCTGTCCTCCAGAGCGGTAATGGCTCCAGTGCTAAGAGGAGTAAGTAGCAGGACGGGACAGAAACCACTCTCACACAGAAAGCTTACTCTCTCTGCTTACTTCTCTACACAGAATATGATTAGCAGGAATTCCTATTTGATCAAACAAAACAAAAAGCCAAAAGGCCAAATACCTACCTAGTATACAATATACACGATTAAAAACTTAGAAATTAGAACACCAAATCAAAAGAAGTGTGGAAAAAAGGCAAGAGCTTAGGGAGGAAGAAAGGCAGCCAGCAGTCAGCATGACAGAAGAGACAGAAGGCAGAAAGGCAAGTTGAAAGTTAAGTCTGCTCTTTCTCCTGTAAGTTACAGCAACATCTTCCAAGATACATAAACATGTATTTTGATATGAATAAATTATTCAAGTTTAACATCTTGTCCTTTACTAAATTTAAAATCCACATTTGACTGATGTCAAGTGTCTCCCTCAATTCCGACAACTTAAGACCGTAACAGGACCTTGAACATATCCACACTCAGAACATCACGGGAAGACTTGTTTTGATTTCTCAGACATCGTTTCATTTGTAGCTCCTGTGGCTTTAACTCCTCCACTACACAAACAGCACCGTGGACTAGGAAAAACAGCCCCACCCTAAGGGGTGCTTTACCCTCTCCATTACAGAATTCATTCCTCAGCTCTTCCTGGACTAGTATTACTCTAGCATCCTGGAAAAGAAAAGCAGCTTCCCACACAGCAGCAAAGGCTGTAGAATGAAGACCGAAGGAACCCTATCCTTAAAACACTGTCTTTATGGGAGAGACTTATTTATAATTTCAGAGCCCTAGAGTCTTTCCTAAGGAATCCTGCTTAGACATAGCTAGCCCTATTAGAAACTCTATGAGCAGTCAGAGGAATATTATCTATTTGTACAACACATCCGCACCCGCACGCGCGCGCGCGCGCACGCACACACACACACACACACACACACACACACACACACACACACACACGCATACACTCGGGAGCAAACGTAGAAGGTGAAAGGTTCAGATTCTAGCATTCCTGAACTCGGCTCAGATTCCCACCGACATAGAACAACACGTTCTAACAAAACCCACAGACTATTCCCTCCTCGTCCTTCTTACACTACATCAGGGATGGTTGGAATGGAGAAGCAGAGAAGCCATTCGGAGGAAGCTCTGCAATCAAAAAGGTCAGAAATAGACCAAAAACAGAAAGGAAGCCAAGACACAACAAATACATCAAACACACTGACTGTTCATTACAGGCAAGTGCTCAATATGGAATCATTTCGTGCCAACCTTATGGCTAGCTATGTTTCTCACGAGTTGGCAAAACAGGCAGCTGCCAACATAAGCCTGACTGCAAACAGAGGCAAGGACAGGGTTTCTAACCTTCCTGGATGACAGCCTCAGATACTGACAGAAACATGGATTCCCTCACTAAAAGTCTGTATAAAGGTGTGTACTATTTTAAAGCCGGTTTTAAAATACTTTCAAATAGTCACAAAAGGTAGCATTAGATAGACGAGCAAGTCAGACTTAGCAGCACTGGTCAACTTCAGTTTCAAAGACTGTGTCCCCACGAAAGGGCAGTTTGGGTTGATCCAACTGAACTTATTTTTCAAGTTTCTGGCCTAGATGTTAGTTATTTAAAGTTAGTTATCACTTCATTAGGGAAAACAGACAAAGACAGTAGCAGTTAGGCAAAGTGTTAGATGAGCAAACAATGGCTTTCTCATCACTCTTGTTTACTGAATAAAACATGCACATGCACACACACAAATCTAACTTCTACCTTCTCTTTCTTCTACTTCTCACAGAACACTGATGTAGCACGAAGAAACTCAGAAGAAAAACATGTACAGTTTCACCTACTTAAAGGAAATAAAGTCCCATCTCTTCAGGGAAGTCAGATGTTTAGATGCTTACAAATACAGCATTCACACTATCTCAAAACCATATCCAGAGCAGGCTAACGCTAGTAAACACGTCTTGTAAGTTTTAGATGCTAGATGTCACATAAACAGTAAGACCAAAATTCTGTAATAATGTAGAATTTCTTGAAAATGTGACCATAAAATATGGACTAACTTTAAGAAACTACAGTTCTCAAATAACTTCCCCCTCAGAACTACTGGCTGGACACTGTCCTGTGTGCACAATGGTAACTGGGAACAGAGGCAGACTTGCTTTCTGGCCCTACAAGGCTGACATCTGACCATTAATAGTACAGACAGCAATCAAAGAACACAACACTTGGGCTGGAGAGATGGCTCAGCGGTCAGAGCACCGACTGCTCTTCCAGAGGTCCTGAGTTCAAATCCCAGCAACCACATGGTGGCTCACAACCATCTGTAATGGGATCTGATGCCCTCTTCTGCTGTGTCTGAAGACAGCTACAGTGTACTTATATATAATAAATGAATAAATCTTAAAAAAAAAACAAAAAACAGAACACTTGAATGTTAAAGCTGCCCGAATCATATATATGTTCTCTTTTTCCACTTCTAAAATCTGAAGCAAGGGCTGAGGAGGTAGCTCAGTCAGTGGCGATAACTGCAGAACTGAGTTGGAGAGGGTCCCAGACCTGTGACCAGCCAACCACTGCGCTTCAGTCCAGTGATACATAGTCTCAAAATAAATGAGTAAACATATAAATAACGGAACAGAACAATCAAGGAACTGTGCTGAATGAACAACTTATCCATTTCACAAACAAGTACACACAACACATTACACATAAAAAAACCTCACACACTGATACACACATACATATCTTCATGTTTTATGCACTGAGCTGACAGTGTGTGTATCACCATCCTTAGCTATCATCCCCAAACCCAGGAAGTTCCCACCAGTCACCTCCCCTTTGAAAGTGACCTCTTTCACCACATACACTCATTTGTTCTTCTCTGCTTTCTTTCTGTATAAATAGGATAGCACTACTCATGTAAGAGTAACGTAACAATGTTAGCATGTTTCTGAGACTCACCCATGAGCAGTAACGTGTGCCTTTTCACTTCTAAGTGCATTTCGTCTTATGACTCCTACCCACAGTTATCACTGACAGTGGGGCTGTGGGGCTGTTCCCAGCTGAGAAGTGATAGCCCTGATGGCTTACGCATTCTCATATAGGTCCAAGCCTTTAAGATTGTGAGTTTCCCGTCTGGAGACAGGAATTAGTAAATGCTTTCTTTCCAACTCCACTTCTAGGCTATAAGCGTGTATTTAGAAGACAGTAAGGGGTTTCCCACAGGAGTCACCATTGCTCCTCTCACCAGCAATGTGCAGGAATCCCAGATCCTCCCCAACAGGTTCTGTCTGTTCTCAGGAGCTCACCTTACATAGTGCTCCGGCACTGGCACAATCTGCCTCTCTCACAAACTCAACTACCAAAAGAGCTCACAGAAGCCTGCTACAATTGGCATTTTCTTAAACCTGGGCTAATTACCAAGCAGGGACAGAAATGTTCTAAATGGAGAAACGCATGTATAAGGGCTAAAAAAATGTACATTCCACTTCATAATGAAAGGAAGGCTAGGACAAGTCTGAGACCGGAATGTGAGCTCAGTCTTCTGCGCTCTCATTACAGCGCATGCTCTCATGGCATCTGTCATTCTTACTTGTTCTTAGTCTGTCTGCCCTACTAGGCTAGAGTCATGCTTGACTTCAAGATTATATCCAGGGTCTGGTGTACGAGAGGGACTCTTAACTACCTCTTGATTACATGTTAGGCAGTAGCAAGATGAGAAGCAAGGGCTGTGAAGGGCATTTATCTTTGTTTTCTACCTTTGTGTGACAAGCTGCACAGGCTTAGTGGCCTTGTTAGTTCAGTGTTACTAGGTCCTTTGCTTAGAGTGCATGTGGGGCTGGGTTCTCCTTTGGGGGCTCCTCTAGGAAATAAGCTCCTTCCAACCTAAACTCTCTTAGGCTACTAGCAGAACTGAGATTTGCTTGAGGCGAGAGGTCTGCAAATCCTAATGACGTAAGTCTTGGCTGAACCTCACAAAAAGGCTGTACTTGTCAATATGGCGGTTTAATATGATAATAGCCAGGACTATCTGGTGAAAGCCTGCTCAGAAGCCCAAGAAGCCTTCCTTTTTATTGACAAAATCCTTAGTTAGCCTCAAACTCACTGTGTAGCTGAGGAGGATATTGAACTTGTCTCTTCCTCCCAAGTGCTAGATTACAGGCATACGCAACTTTACCTGGTTTACGTGGTACCGGTGTGTGTGTGTGTGTGTGTGTGTGTGTGTGTGTGTGTGTGTGTGTGTGTGTTCATACATCTACTAAGCTACAAGCCCACCCAAGACCAAGACAGTCTTCTACAGCATCACAGAACCATATGCTGCCCTTCAGTTTCTCATTAGCCTATTCTTCAAGGCTGTCAACAAATAAGCTCTTCACTTTGCAAGATTTACACAGACTCTCTCAAGTTCTACATTTTATACATATATGTTCTAGGAGCTTACATATGTAACCATTTAAAATGTTGATGTTAAAACATGTATTCAACCTAGTCAATAGGAAAGCAAATAGGGACACGGAAAGAATGACAGTATAGATGCTAATGTAAGCCTAACGGTCAGAAAAAGGGAAGTCAAATTCAACATGGTGCATGCAGAAAGGCAGGTCAGAACTCTGATAGTCAACTGAGAGACACTCAGCAACTGGCATCAATTGTGACAATAAGCCTGGGGACCTGAGTTCCACCCCCAGAACGTTACATCCACTCACATGTAAATGTGAAAAGAGAGAACAGAGTTTACAAAGTTGACCCGTAACCTTGACATACACTGTGACGTGTGAACCCTCACATACACATCATGCAAACAAAATATTATCTGCTTTAAAACACCAATGATTAACTCAAAGACGAAAGGTTTCCATCCCTTCTCCTTCGCCTTGTTACTAACTCTCCAGTTTTACAGCTGTCCTTATAGAGGTGGGTACGCCTCTGGCTGAGACTTCACAGTACCTCAACTCAGTGTGAATGGAGCTAGAGAACAGCACCAATCAAGCAGAAGCAACTCTGGCACTTTGTCTTTTGTTATCCCTGCCATCTAGTGGTGGGACCAAAACCCAAGGACATCAGACTTCACAGCCTCCTTAAGGGGGTTGGGGGGAGCCTGCTTTATTTCACTATAGCTACAAAAGCAATTTAAACCCAGGTGCACCAGCTGACATCTTAAAGGCACTGTCTAAACAATCAAGTTTATAACTTCAGATATGGAAATTCAAAGAAAGGTATCCACAGTAGTGCTTCAGTACAGCCGAGAATTAACCAACGATGCCCGAAAAGAGCTTCAAGTCAACTCTGAAGGAAGAGACCTAAAGAGAGCAGACAGGCCCTGCAGCACGAGCATGAATGTACTCATGGGTGCACAAGCAGCTGCAGCTTAGCCCTGGGACGATGCTCCTTGACCTCCACTCACTGGTAGGTGGGCTACTTTCATACAAGACCTTCTTCAGCAGAAGAGCATGTGTGTACTGGGACACACCCACTTCTCTCCTGGTGAGCACTAGAGGAGAAAGTAAAGGGCTGTGTCAAGTCTGCAGCTATCTGGCCACTCTAAGTCACTGTCACGATTCTCCCTCAGTGACGTGGACAAAACTCAAAAGATATGACAACACACAGCAGAGCTTCACAACAATGCATTAACTACAAATAAGGGCTCTGTTTTAACTGTCTGCTGCCAATTCCATCAGTCCCCCACCCCCACCAGAAGAGGAGGGTCTCTGGACTATCAGGGAAGGACCTGCACTTTGTTCTGTTTTGGGAGAGGCTCTTCCTCTGAGGCCACCTTGGGAGACTTCCACCTCAGCCTTCCAAGTGCCGAGATTATGTGTGGACCTACCACACTTGGCTTCACTTGACATTTTAAAAACTAACTGAAGGGCTGGCAAGATGGCTCAGTAGTCCTCCAACTTCCACCCCTGTGTCATGGCATGAACCATGCACTCAAATCAAAGTCTAAAGAAGATGTGTGTCTACTGCCTGTAAAAACCCTTCTGATATTTACCTTCTACTTCCACCATCGGCATTTATTATTTGTTTGTTCGTTTGTTGTTTGTTCGTTTGTTGAGACAAAGACTTACTACTTAGCCTTGTTAAAGCCCTTGACTAGTCTGCAACTTACCATGAAGTCAAGGTAGCCTGAACTCTGGCCTACTGCTGGGATTAAAGATTAAAGGTGTGTGGTACTGCAGTTAGGTATTAAATCCAATGGGTGGCATGTTTCCACTAGGTCTACTGGGTACTATCAACAGACAGAATTGAAATAAATGGAAAACACACAAATCTTCCAAGTTAGAGAGCAGAGCAGAAGTGTCTACACGCGTATGTCCAGAGTTCAGGCGTGAAAAACAGTGGCTTCCCTTCCCTCAAGCTCAAGTTCTGCACTTCAGTCCTGCTCTGTGGCATCCTCACTTCTGAGGTAACTCTGTTGTACTTCGATTGCCCTGTCTAAAGAATTCTAAGAACATAGGGCAAACATTTGATCACACGCTCTGAACTTCTCAAATTCATACAATTTGAAAGAATTTTAGCCACAATTCTTAACCTTAATTTCTAGAATAAAGTATGGAAGTAAAGGTAGGCAAGACAATCTCAAGTATCAGCGAGCACTTCATACCCTGAGAACAGAGCACTCCCAGAAAGAGCACGAACAGCAACTAGCCTGGCTGTGGAAAGCAAGTGTGCAAAGTTTGGGCAGACAATGACTAAATGATTTAAATGAAGAACTCAGAGGGGAAACAAGAAATAGGGAAGTGAGCACACACACACACGCACACACACACACACACACACACACACACACACACGCACACACGCACACACAGTTACTCTAGCACTTGGGAACCTGGGGCAGGAGGAAGCAGCCTGGGTTACATAGCCAGACGTTGCTTCAATATAAGCAAATAAAAAACAAACAAAAAGCCCCAAGTGGGCAAAGATATTCACGGGAGATTAAAATAATAAATGTAATGTGGAGAATGTCTAAAGATGCTCCTAAAAAATCCTGCACCTATACACCAGTGTTCTCTTCTGACACTGAAGTAAGCCTATGTCACCAATAAATTAGACTGGAAATGATGCCGTCCACTCCAGGCCTTTCATCAGCCAGATGGCTTCTCCCACCTTGGAACTCTTTTGGAGCCCAGGAACCACGCAGTAAGGCAGCCTATGTAACAACAGTGAAGAGCCAAATTCTGATTAATGCACGGTCAAAGTTCCAGCATGTCACCAATGCCCAGGCGTCTGAGGCACCCCTGCTCCAAGCCAGCTACAGCCTTTGGAGACAACTATAAAGCTCTCAAAACGTAGGCTGGTACAACTTCCTAGTCGGCCACATTACGGTGGAAAGTGCTGGCTCCTGTGCCACTAAGTTTTGAGATGGTATCTTTATAACTCGCTGAAATATAATGTCAGTGCAAGTACAGAACTATCAAACTCACGCATGTGTATACCAGAAAAGTTTAACATCACTCATGATAGAAAAAAACTAGAACTAACAACTACTGTAATTTCAGCTCCAGAGACTCTGAACACCCACTCCTAGACTCCTAGACTCTGTGGCCATCTATACTCAGGTGCACACACACGGCCACACATCATCAAAACAAAATATTCATACAGTCAAAATGCTTTCCTAGTTGCAACAGGAAAAATAAAAGAGGCAGGCTAAAGAACAGGTAAATATGAAGATGGTGCTCAATTCTGCCACCGCTGGGTAGGTTTCCAATATCAACAGGAAGTTTCATAATTATATAGAGTACATACATCCCACTTATGTGCATGTTACATTTTAAATATACCTCAACCTATTAGCAATGTCTTCTGTTGTGATCTGGCCCAATAAGTCTAATTAACATAACTTAAATGATAGAAGTATCCAAAATGGTTTTATTTTAAAAGGAAAGCCTTTTGTATCAAGGTTGTTTCCATTAGACCCTTTAAGTTTAGTATATTAATTACTTTGACAATCAAAATATCTTAAAAGGGGGCAGCATCTTCCTATTAATGAAGTGAGTGATTCAATTTAACAACCATAAGTAGCTGGATCTTTAGTCAGTTGTTCAAGCGTGTTTCTTCTACTCTGAGCATACGACTGGCCTTTAACCGTTAAGATTAGGTCCATTTCATTATCTTACATGGCTTCATCATCCTGTTCCTCTCTTTCAAGTGTCGGCATGTTAAAATGAAAGCCTCTCTTGGTTAAAGTCTAGAATACGCGTGTGGTAGGAACCAGACTGCGTGCCCGTGGACAGGTGGAAACGCTTTGAAAAGTCAGTGAATATACAATGTTGGCTAACGTACTGAACAAATTCCACTTGAAACATGCGTTGCCCTTTTGCTGTGCTAGGGACTAAACTTGGGGCTTTGAACGTGTACTAACAGACTTTCTTTTTAAAATACACTGATGAAGAAAGGATTTTTTTTTAAGCATAGTTTTGTTAAGTTTGTAAAAAATAGAAAATCCCGTGAGGTCAACTCCAGGCTGTGGGCGTGAGGACTCACAGGACACTTAACAGACCAATCACTTCTATTAGGCTTTAAACGACAATTGAAAAATGGACAAGGGCCTCAGAGTTTGGTTTATTTAGTACTAATTCACTAATAGCTACTACCCAATGACCCACCTAATAATTAGACACAAAGTTATTTCCTCTGCAAAGATAGTTCCACAAATAAAGCTATTGGTTTGTTCTAATGAGTATTTTTATTTAGTATTCTTTAATTTCTAAGTTTAGAAGGTCAAATCTCTGATGCTTTCTAAAGTGTTGCTGGATTTGAGTATCAGTTACCTTCATCATTGAGTTCAATCAAGAAAGAGTGATGAGTTTAGTAATACTAATTAGTGTTAAGGCATACAATAATTTCAGATCTTATTATTCCTCAAACTCTAGCCTGTAAACTCATTTTTATTGAGATGACATCTTTTCCATTCATCATCTCAAAAATTAACAGTGCAGCTTCTATAACTCAGGAAGCTGGGAGGTATTAACTATTCTTTCTTGTCTGACTCAGTGCTCCTTAACTACTGAGTTAAAACATGAACAGGAACTCAGAGTGACTTGTGCTTGTAAGAAACACACATACAACTAAACTTACACTTTCTCCTGACACTCTTCCCAATGCATCCAGTCGGCCATTCCCCTCACTGCTAGCAGCCCACAGTGCCACTCATAGCTCCCTTCTGCTACAGACCCATCCGTTCTCTAGCATCGCTCCCTTCCTTAAGACTAAATACCTGTGAAAGTGGAGTCACAACGTTCACTGCGTGACTGTTGACACTACAGCCAAACCTAAGAGACTTACTACATGAGCGTTTTACCAAACAAGACACAGTTTAAGATGAAGTTATTTTTAAGAAGGTATATAGTAAAAAAAAAAAAAAAAAAAAAAAAAGGTATATAGTTAGAGACAAAATTTCAATATTCATTGTGAGTGTTCACCATGCCCCTAATACTGTATAAAACACTGCAGGGAGAATACAAATGATGTTCTTGACTGAAGGGAACTTTTTCCTGCTTTCTATGGTAACATTAAATCATCATTCACTCCAGGGGCAAATGGACATCAAAATCCAATGACTATGCCCTACAAAGTCAGATAACAAAACAAAACAAAAACCCATGTCCACAAAAACCTAGTGTTTTTTTGACTATTTTTACTTTGTAGATGTAAAACTTCAAAAAATGGCTTCAGCCTGTAAAGTTTAGCACAAGACTGTTTTACAATGTTATTAACAGAGCCTATACTGACTAACTTCAGGTTATTTTCCTGAAAGGAGTGTAGCTGGCATGGTTCACAACAGTAAAGACACTTAGGAGAGTACCTCCACTTCCGAGTTTATACAAGAGGAGTCTCGGGCGCAGGAAAAGGGCTTCTATCCTTACACTGACCATTACCCACGCGGAGTCTAACCTCAAGGCATTTGGATTATTCCCTGCATGGAGTTCAGGATGATGGGCTACATTAAACATCTTTCTTAGGATAGCTGGCTTAAATTAAAGTTTGGACTATAAAGTTCAAATGCTGGCTGACTCACTGAGTTTGAAGAAAGGCAGCTCCAGATTTGAATTTTCCTTCGCAATAAATTAAGTCTGCCAACAGCCCACTATTTGCTCACAGGGTAGCAGGAGCCTTATATTAAGGCACAGCAGGACCACTACCAAATCCACCAAAATCACTTCAGTCACCAGAGAGATACATGCAAGTTCTTTTCTGTTTCACTTATGTGCTGATTAGTAAAGGAAGCCTTCCCAACCAGAGTCACTTTCCTGACACCATAGAGCATTTGCTAACAGACACCCAATTCTCAGAGCCCAGTAAAGTTCGTGTTCTTACACGAAGGCCAAGGACCTTTACCATTCTTTGAATTAACTTTATCCTTGAAGATGATTTTTGAGAAACTCTTCTGACTATGACTTTCTCAATATTTCTGAAGACTGACACGGCCTCTAAACAATCAAGAAAACAAACTGAAAAGGATCCAACTCAGTAAACACTGGAACACGAGAGCAGTGGTTCGCAACCTCCTAATGCTGTGACCCTCTAATACAGTTCCTCAGGTTGTGCTAACCCCAACCCTAACATTATTTCTGTTGCTACTTCATAGCTGTCATTTTACTACTCTTAGGAGTCATAATGTAAATACGTGTTTTCTGATGGTCTTGGATGACTTCTGTGAAAGGGTCATCTGTTGCTCCCTTCCCCAAAAGGGTCATGACCCAGAAGTTGAGAACCACTGCACTAGAAGAAAGCAACCTGGGAAACTTTAAGAGAACTCAAAGACGCTATTCAAGATTCTTAGCTATATGAAAACACACTCACAGCAACCAAAACTAGCAGTAATTGTGTGCACACAATGCACGTGTGCGCGCGCACACACACACACACACACACACACACACACACACACACACACACACCAAACAAAAGAAACAAAGCAAGTAATTACTGCTAGGTATGGTCCCAGCACTGGGGAGGTAGCCTGGGCTATCTCACAAGTTCTAGTCCACCTAAACTGCATAATGAAATCCTGTCTGCAAACACAAAAGAATCACACACACACACACCTTGCAATGGGTAAAGAAGACAGACATCTTGGTGGAGGTGGTGTCTTACATCAGCAAGGGCAAAGCAGTTGGCAGTGCTTTGTGCATCCTGGCTTGAGGGCCATCCTATGCCTGGACTCATAGGAATCACATCATGTCAAGTGCATTCCGCACAGCACAGGAAGAAGTCAGATAAAAGACCTGCCCTCTGCCCTCCGGTGTACAGTACAGGGGGCATAGACATCCACTTGCCACCACCTCTGCAGCATGGATGGAGGATGTCACTCAGGGGCCCACCAGCCACATGGCCAGCCTCCAGGAGGCAGGGAAGGCACAAACAGGACATGGCACCATATGTATGAGTATGTGGTGGTCAAACGGGAGATAAAGAAGTGGAGCAGCGGGGTTGGGGATTTAGCTCAGTGGTAGAGCGTTTGCCTAGCAAGCTCAAGGCCCTGGGTTCGGTCCTCAGCTCCGAAGGAGGGAAAAAAAAAGTGGAGCAGCTTTAGCACTATGAAGAGAGATGAAGTTGCTGTGGGGTGGCACAGAGGAGATGCCTAGCCCCAGCCCCTCACCACCTCCAGCAGCTGAGAAAGCTGCCCACAGGGTCATGAGCTCACGGGAGCTATCCTGCCCTTCACTTGGGAAAGCAGGCCTTGCTCCTCACCTGCTCAGCTCGTGATTGGCCCGGATTAAGAGGGAGGGGAAAGTGGAGGAGATAGCTCTGAGGACAGGGCTAGGCAGACCTGGTCCTGCCACCCTCTACTGTGAAGTGGTGGTGGTGGGTGCCCTCTGCCCCCTCATCCCTTGAAGCACTCAGGAGAGCTGACTGAGGTCTTGAGAGCGGGTGAACTGGCCCAGCTGGCCCTGGTGGAAGGGATGTGGGTGAGCAAACCCCGAGGGAGAAAGAACCGGTACAGGCATGCCATGAGGCGGCAGGAGTGCAGTGTGTGTAGGGGTGGTCATCACCCCTGCACCTCTCAGTCTCTCAAAATAGCTAGGACTGCAGGCATGTAACATGGCCAACACCACTGGAGCTCCTTCCTCAGGGCCCAGTTCTTGAACAGTAACTTTTTTATTCCATTATTGTTTGTCTCCTGAATGATGTCCCCATGCCCTGGTTCTTTTATCCTCTGTCTTCTGAGCAGTTCAATCTTTCTAGGGTTATCTTTTAGCCATCTAAAAGAGTTGGCTTTAAGATCATTTGTTATCTAGGCCTGGAAAGATGGCTCAGTGGTTAAGAGCACTAGCTGCTCTTCTAGAGGACCTAGGTTCAATTTCCAACACTTACACAGCAGTGAAAACTTGTAACTTTGTAGGTAAATAGTACACAGATGTAGGTACACACAGATAAAACACATAAAATAGATTAAAACAATTCTTTACAAGATCACGTGATACCTTGTTATCTTTTCCCTTCATTTTTACAGGTACTTCCTGCTATAAAGAGAACAGGCAGCTCTCCTGTGCTAGACCACCGCGTCTCATCTCTGCCCACTGTTCTGACCAACACAGAGGAGCAAAAGGATCCGGATACCAAAGCTACAATTCGGCTTTACTACGACAGGTTAACCAAACTGCAGCAATACAGAAAGCTCACCGCCCCGACACAAGTCAAGCAGTTACTACTTAGGTTAGGTTATAGGGTGGGGGACAGGGACTGGAGAAGCAGTGTCACAGGTGATGAAAATGGTCATGAATGCAATGGTCAGGTGGGTCTTCATTTTAGTGGGTACTGACTGGGTCCTTAAGGCTGAACCCCCTTTTTTCTATAATAAATGCCTTTGCAAATGCACTTTTTGCTCTTTTTTATATAAGCACTTGAGATTTACTTTCAAAGAATATCTCAACGACTACAAAAGTGCTGCTTTCTTTTTGATAATCCTACATTCACTGTTTTTGCTGTGGATTGCACATTGTGAAATAATTTACTCTCATAAATAAACTTGTAGACATGATACTTTTTTTTGATGCCATTCAATTTGGCCTCATACTTTTCTTCAGACAAATCTGACCTGTAACAAAATAATGTAAGGTATGCATAATGTACACTTTAGGAAGGAGTTACTATGCCTTTTAATTTTTGTAACGTTGCAGACAACAGTTCACCTTCAACATTAGCGCGTGCGCACATATACACACATACACATACACATACACACACACACACACACACACACACACACCAATTGCAACATTAGATACAGAGAAAAGGAGAGAACAAGAACCTGTCAATATTTAAGTTAAAAAGATAATAATTTGAAGTCTTGTTAAGTTGAAAGGACTAGAAATCACTTTTAAAAAACCATACTGGGGGTAGGGGTGGTACTGTTTAACTGGAAAGGGTTATAAGTTTATAAATCTTAGAAAAGAAACTCATCAACTTGCTTATGAATGGATACTTTAGAATTTTTTTTTTCGTTTTTCTTTTTTTTCGGAGCTGGGGACCGAACTCAGGGCCTTGCAAGCGCTCTACCACTGAGCTAAATCCCCAACCCCTAGAATTTTAATAATATGAATAAAATCTGACTACTCTATCCGAGAACACTTCTTTTGATAAATAAGCATGAGCACACAGTAAAGAAGAATAGCTTTATAACTTAATTTATGGCAGAGACAGGCAATTCACGCCCACAGCTTTTTTACATCACCAACTCCAAGTTAAACTTTATACTAAAGTCCTGTTTCTATGTGTGAACTATTATTATTTTCAACACCCTCAATTCTAAATGAATGGTAATATACAAAGAATATCTTCTCATAGTCTGAAGTTATAACTTAAAACAACACCTCAGTATGAAGAGGCCTCAACTACCTTTAGGTAGTTTATGCAGGCTCCTCAGGTCCTTTGCCTTGGAGAAAAGACAAGTGATCACACATACCTTGAAAATCTATTTACCTCTAGAATTCTGAGTCTACTCTTAAGAGCATAGCTGTCCACTCAAAATCTCCTGCTGGGCTGACTGAATACCTCCAAAGTCAATATTATGAACTTTTTACAGACAAATCTTAGTGAAAATATTTAACTAGATTCAACCATCTTTTCTTCTCAATAGGCTACTTACTAAAAGGCCCATTTCTGAAAATTCATTACTCATCTTCAACAAAAAACAGAACAAAACTTAAATCAACTTTTCTTCTTTCTTCCCCCACCTGAAAACAATCAAAACAACTATCATCCACTAGCGAGCTGACTGCACTAGAGAGGGCTGGGACCAAGCATTTTGATGGTCCAATAAATAAGGACTTAGAACAGATGATTAAGAAGCAAATTAAATTGGTGGCACACGCCTTTAATCCCAGCATTCAGGAAGCAGAGGCAGGTGGATTTCTGAGTTGGAGGCCACTCTGGTCTACAGAGGAGTTCCAGGACAGCCTGGGCTACACAGAGAAAACCAGTTTCAGGAAGGATTTAAAAAAAAAAAGAAAGAAAAAGAGTGAAAGACATTTTCTTTGAAACCTGTGTTATAGTCAGAACATATAAAAACAGACTTTGGAATCAGGCAGATCTGGAGACCAATGAATTAAAATATGCTTTGTCTATGAAACAAAAGATTTCACCACATTCCTCAACTGAAAGGTAAGTATTACAAAGTGTGAGACACACTGTTGAACTTACACATATCACTTGAAAATTCTGTTAATGTTTCCTACAAAATTAAGTTCCACAAAGGAAGGGTTACAGATGATATGGCTAACTTGATTAGTACAATTCATAGATTTGCTCATCTTTAAATGATACAAATTTGAATGGACAATTGATATAGACGTAAATAAACAGACATTTAGTAATTTATGTTGAAAAGTATATTCCAAAATGTTTAGATGTCTCAAACTAAGATAGCATTTTTCCAAACATTCAAACTATAAAAAAAGTGCTTCGATATTTTGGCCCGCCTACAACACCAGTAAACAAATTTGCCCCACATTACAGGGGCATCTGAACAAGTGCCCCAACTAACTCTCCCTCCATGTACTCCCACCAGACACGGAGCTCTTTCCTTTGCCCCATGGCTTGCCTACCATTTCTAACCATTTCCAGCCTTCAGGTTCACTCAAGGCAGAAGGGGAAAGCGAGAAGCAGGACACCCTGTAACCCAGCCTGCCAGCCTGGGCTTTTCATAGCAAGCTCCTGGGAGGGAGAAGGGAGGAGAAGGGTGGTCCACACTGAGAAGTGTCGTCAGTCAGAATCAGCACGGTGGTCCTTCTCCTGCTCCTTTAACTTGGGAGTCTATGTTTTCAGGCCCTGTACTGTTTGGATGAAACACTGTAGTGACAACAGGCTAAATAATAAAACAATTCAAGACTTTACAAGTGCTTCATAAGAGAAATAGAATAAAACCCAAAATCCACCACTGCAGATTTTTCTCTCCAAACAACAGAGCCAAGTCATTTAACAAACGTGGCTAATACTCTGGCTTACAGTGTACTCAGGTAAAATTAATGACCAAAACCTCAAAGGGATAGGATCTGATCTTGGCCTGCAGTCCAAGTGAAGATACAAAAAGAGTTATTTGTACATGTTGTTCTGAATGATTTTACAGAAAACAAAGCAATCCAGAAAGAAAGTTTATCCTGGAGTGAAGGAAGCAAGGTAGCATCCTGTATTACAGGCCAAGGCACCAGTAGTCTCTCTAGACTTCAGAGTCTAAAGGAGGAAGGGTGTAAGCACAGCCATGGACACTGAATAGTTAAGAAAAATATGTCAATCAGAGAACACAGGCAGGAGTGATGTGAATGTTCACTCTAAAATTCAACTTTCCTGTGTGTTGAAAACTTACAGCACAATCATTTAGCAGAGGCAGATCTGCTGAGACACAGAGGCTTTTAACTCAAAGCAGTACTGTGGTGTCCCAGGATCTCACTTTAGAAAACATCAGCCTTGGGATTAGTTACTTCTGAGAACACAGGTGTAGTGTAACTACTAAGACAGTACAATAAAGACTAAAGACAGTACAATAAAGACTATCTTATCTTTTTCTGTACATTCATCACTTTTGAGAGCATGAAGACTGGAGGTCAGGCACAGACAGGCTGCTTAGTTACTTCCACATCCAGGAGTTCAGAGCCAGAGAAGAGAAACTTTAGCTTCTAATGCTCCATAGACAACCGTCTTCATGCAAACCACTTATAACTAGAAGTACGTAGTCCTGCCTAGTCTGGCCCTAAAGCAAAGAAAATCCTGAAGGAAAAGCAAAGATTCCAAGGGCTAACAACAGATCCTATCTGCTTGGGATCTAGCTTATGCTTCACGAAAGCCACGATGACTACCCGAGGGGAAGGGTGGCTGCAAGTGGGCACAGATTCAAAGCCATCATTAAACGCGGCCACTCAAGCACTTCCTATTACATGTACTTCTAACTTGAGGATCCCAGTCGCTCCTGGGCAGAAAGTGTGGATTACAATGAAATCAGTGGTGGTGTACCCCATCTGGAAGCGCTGCGGGACTGCTGCTGCTGCTGCTGCTAATGATCCCAGTCACAGAGGCTTTAAAAGATCTGGGAAACTTTCTAAAACTGCTTGCTTTTGCTAACCATTCTGTCTTCTTCAGAAATGAGGTCAACAGTTTTGTTTGGTTTTTTGTTTCTGTCATCTGTAAAGTGAAGAAAAACATGGGAGACCTCAAAAGACAGGATGCAGTCCACAACTCATAAACAGCTCACTTTCCAAGGCTTATTGCTCCTTTGAAAGATATTTTCACTAATAAACATATTTATACCATAGTTTCAGCTAAAGCCTAAAGCTTTAAATTCTAAATTTTCCAATTCTCTCTAGAGAGAAGCCCCTAAAAGGCTGTGCCATGAGAAAAAGGGCATCTCCTTAGAGTAGTGCTAATGGGAAGAGCTACCACAATCTGTCAGAAGCTAACAGGAAAGGTCTGGCTAATGTAGCATACAAGTGTTCATAATCACAGCAAAACTGCAAAGACTAAACACAATGTTGGATAAAAGGATAAAGCTAGATGCTTGTCCTTAAACTAGTTGGTCAACCAAATGTCTGGCACCTACAGAACAGTCTCAACTGCTTCCTGGACTCCTGTCAGCTCAACTGAGAAGGGAGAAACATCACTGGCACAAAAGGTGAGAATATAACCCCAAAACATTGCCAAATTAACAAAAGAAAAGGTACTTAAGTCAATAACCTCATATACTACCACCTCTTATAGTAGTTGGTAAGATTTATAACTTGGGAAAATTTAAAAACAGGTGTAATTTGGTGACAACTCCCTCTTGGCAGCTTTCTGACGTCTCACAATTCAAGAGGCACTGTTAGTACAGAAGCACTCACCATCAACTGCCTTTCCCGAAAAGGATTCAGAAATTGGGGGGGTGGGGGTGGGGCTGAAAGTGTGGGCAGGCCAAAATTGGTTCATAGAAACAGGCAGAGAGAACATTGAAATATTACTAAAGGTTCCCATCACTGCTGCACGGTAATCTGAGCCACTTCCAAGCTAGTGTGTGAGACTGCTCTTACTAGCTTTGGAGAAAACTGTTTTAAAAGTCAAAAGTAATGACAGGCCACAGGCAAGCTATACAACCTCACTTGTAAAAAATTTTCAAGAATGATTATGAGATGGAAGAATGAATGGCATGCCTATTAGTAACAGCCATGAAATGAAAATCTAAAGTGAACACAGTGTTCTTTTTGTTTGAACTTGATTTCTCTCATTAGGTCTCTTGAATCAGGCATTCCACGAGATTCACCCAGACAAGTCGCCATGCACAGTGAGGTGCAGGGACAATTCCTTTACTACACTATCTGCTCATTAGAATGTTCTAACATTGCAAGTGTGAACATTTCATCAAGAATACACATTTAACACTGCCACTGGTAGGTGGGAGAGCTAAGTAAGTAAGCAGGTAAGTAAGTAAGCAGGCCTTGGCTGTGGACACTGCAGGTCAGTGTGTGTGGATTAAAATTGAAGTGGAACAGACTCGGACGGAACTGTGTTCCCATACACAGCAGACATAAAAATAGATTTTCATGAATAAAAAGTTATGATCTCAAATTTCTAAGGCCATCTAAGCCTCCTCATATGCAGTTTTACTAGGGGGAAAATGAGCAAAAAAAATTAAAATCGCCTCATTTATTTGTGCATTTATCTGTAATCATTAATTTCAGCATCTGAGTTAACTCTTAGCAGTTAAGAATCTTCCACTTGTGGGGCTGGGGATTTAGCTCAGTGGTAGAGCGCTTACCTAGGAAGCGCAAGGCCCTGGGTTCGGTCCCCAGCTCCGGAAAAAAAGAACCAAAAAAAAAAAAAAAAAAAAATCTTCCACTTGTAAAAAATGTTACTTTCTGGAAGTATCTAAAATTCACTTTGGAAGTATTTCCAAATTTTGTTACACCCTGTGCTATCTTCATCTAAAAAGACACAACTTTCTCTTCTAGTGTTGTTCAGTAAATTCTAGTGGCTTTCATTTCTGGTCAATTTTATTTTTAATCTAATTGTTTGTTTCATGCTCTATCCAGTTACTTCACAAGTACTAGTAGGGTCATAGTAATCTCCACCAATATGATTTTCTTCTCTGGTTCCAAATAACATAATGGTCATTTATAAAGCAAATCTAGTGTTAGAAAAAAAATTGATACCTCTAAAATGGGACAAAAACCCCTCACAGCAGGCCGTCACCGTGGCTCACTGCTTCTCTAAACTGTTTTCCTTCAGTAGGCCCCTCTGGTGTTCAATAGATATTGCAGCATAAATATGTTTCTTAAAGTACAACTTAAATCCGATACTGAACATTTAGGTTCCCCCGGCAAAAATTCATTTATAACCTATATATTATTAACTCTTAAGAAGATTCTCTGTGCATTTCAAATGGTAAGACAAATACCCTACCGTTTAATTAGGTCTAATTACAAGTAAGATTAATTCAAGGTTGATAGGGCAGCCAGAGAAATAAACTAGTTTAAAGAGGCGCGCTCCTGCTCTCTTTCTCAACCCCCCCACCCCTCTCTGAAAGAAAAAACAAAAAAACAAAAAACAAAAACTTAACTCAGGTTGGCCCAATGGGGAGAAAGCCCAAAGCAATCTTCCAGTCTAGGTAACTCTGTGTTCAGAGTTGGGTTAAGTCCCTAAAACCTTCAGGTCAATGAGTGCCATGCAGCGTGTGCAACTTCGGCACCACAATCTAGAGCTCCCAGCACGGTGTGTGGTACGGTTTGTACTCTTCTCCACAGACCTTCCTGCAGAGACCAATAAAAGAACTCATGCAACGCTGTCGGATATTGTGGTAACAACCAGGGTGAGAGTTCGGCTAACAGAATAACGATCTCGCTCTAAAAAGCAACGCAATACAACAGTACAAATAGTGTGGCGAGCTGAGAGCACTTAAGGGCCTTAGGGGGGTTAAAGAGACACTCCTGAAAATACCTGGGGCTGGAAAAACACGAGGCGCTACCACTGCGCTCGCTTTCGGGATAATATTTCTCCCCCTAAATCCTAACACTCCGCTCTCCAAGAGAGAGAAAATACAAGGGGAAAGAGTGAAACTGCGAGGCTGAGCGGACGAGGGGTTCCAGTCATCTCCAGCGGCCAGAAGGCAATCCCGGGGCTGCTCCGAGGCAGGAGAGGAGAGAAATGAAATAAAATGCAACAAGGCGCAAAGCTGCGGCGGAGAGGGCGTGGGGAAGGGGCCCCGGGAGCAAGCCGGGGCGCGGCGGGGAAGAGGCGCCGCGCGGGGCCGGCCCACCCCGGCGGCGGAGGACTGAGGCTCCGCTCCCGGGCAAACTTCGCCAGGCGGGCAGGGGGCGCGCCCGGCCCGGCCCGCGGGAGACCGGGTGGGATCCGAGGGGCTCTGGACAAACGGGGACCGCGGGCTGCCTGCGGGGGAAGGGCGGGCACACTCACCACGGGTCGAACTCGTGGATGATGCTCTCGAAGCGGATGACGGCGAAGAGGCGCGAGCTGAAGCCGGCCAGCCAGGCCAGGAAGAGGATGGTGAAGGAGAGCAAAGACTGCCACCCGGCCGGCTGCGACAAGCCCCCGGACAGCCCCGCGGGGGGCCCCGGCTTCGGCGCCGCCGCCGCCCTGGAAGCGCTCTGGGCTCCGGGCCCGTGGTGCCCGTGGCGGCTGTTCCCCAGAGCCATGAGGCCGCTCCACGGGGACGAGTTGAGAGACGACTTGTGCTTGCTCTCCGGGGCCGAGGGCTCCGCCATGTTGTGCCCCGGCGGCGGGTCTCGCTAGTCCTCCGCGGCCACCGCCGCCGCCTGGAGCGAGGGGTGCTGGGCGGAGACCCAGAGGAGGAGGAGGAGGAGGAGGAGGGCGACGGCGACGACAACCAGGAGGAGGAGGCGGAGGCGGAGGAAGAGCTGGGCGCGCTCCCGCCCTCAGCACCGCGAGGCCGGGACACTGTGGGTGGAAGCGGCGGCGGCGGCAGCGATCCGGAGTCTCCGCCTCAGCAGTAGCCGCGACCGCCGCGGTCTCAACCCAAAAGGCCCCTGCGCCCCACTAGCCATCCGTGTCCCCCGTGCGGCTGAGGAGGCGGCAGTGGCGGCGAGAGCCGACGGGACGAGGGCGCCAGAGGAGCGGTGGCTCGGAGCAGCAATGACATTCCCCCGCCCGCCCCGCCGCGAGGATCACAAAGGGGGAGGAGCCCCCTGGAGTCCGGGCGGAGCTCAGGCAACCTTTGACTCCGCCCCTCTCCCAACAGGAACTGGCCCCTCCGCCTGTCACAGAGCGACAGGTCCGTTAAGGGGCGGGGCCGGAATGGCGGCGTGCACCAACAGGAGCGCGAGCAGGGTCTTGGGCGGGGCTTCGGCTGAATGGCCCTCCCCTCCTCCCCCTCCGCCTCGCGGCCTCGCGCCTATTCGCCGCCGGCCGCGGCTACGATTTCATTGTCAGTTGAAAGACGCGGTTTCGCGCGCGGGCCTGTTTGGGGCCCTGGGGAAGGGCACCAGGAGGTTCGGCTCGCTTCCCCGCGTGGATCCTGACTCGAGGAGCAGAAGGTCCCACGTCCCAGTCGGCTAAAGGGACGCAGAGAGCACGGCCCTGCGGTCGGGTGCTCGGCGGCCGTGACTTTTAACCCGCTCAGCACGGAGCGCCCGCCACGTGACTGGGCGCGCAGGCGCGGTGCAGGGTCCTGGGCGCGTGGGTCCAGCTGCTAGGCTGAACGTGCCTGAGTGAGTGGCTGGGTCGCTGCATTCTCTGTCCCTGTTGTGCTGCCCTGAAAACTTAGAGAGGGCAGACGATCGTTCGAGCCGCAGCCAGGCGCACGCACACACACAAAATGTCACCTTCTTTTTCCTGTGTTTCCCAATTGCCAGGACATTATTTTTGCAGCTCAATCTTTTGACTGCAAGAATTCACTATTTCCACCTGCCTACGTTCGTCCCGTCACCAAATTAACTTTTCCTGGACTAGGTTAGCTATTTCCCAATTCCCACTTTAGCAAACTAGCGAACCGAAAACCCCTGTGTAGGAACTTTTCCTTGTCTGGGGCAGTTTGCTTATACCGCCTTCTTCCTCCACAACTGGCTCCGCCCATCCCCCAAAGCACAAAAGTCAGAGATAAAGATCAGCGGGATCATTGGGAGACTGGAATTACTGTGATATAAGCCCCCTCCCCCACTCCCCGTCAAGTACAGAGGTTATTGTAGAAACAAGGGCCAGTTAATATTTTATTGGTTTCTTTTGTGACACTGGAATTTTTAAAAATGTGTGTAAAGAAGATTAAGTCCTGTAAAAATTGCAAAATAAAATTGTGTTTCGTTGCTTATTGTCTTCGGTAAATGAACAAACGTACCTAACTAGTATATTCAGCCACTCCCAACCTAGTGATTAACTTTGCCGGTTTCCTTATAAAAATAAATAGACTCTCATCGGAGAAAACAAGCCTTCCATAAATAGATCTCCTCACCACCAATTTAATATCCAACATTTATTAAACATGTAAATTTTAATGAGATTCACCGTAGAATATTAACCAATCTCTTTGAACAAAGAGAGGCAATATGTCCTTTCTCAGAAAAGTGCGTGTTAAAATGGCGGCATTTCTTTTGACCCATGTTTCATGAACCTATCCATCTAAAATAACAGGATTTATCTGGTGACTCTCACTTTAGACATTTTGGGTGTCTCTTGTATTACAGGTGTTCCCCATTGAGTTTCTGTCTTCTCCCTCTTGGCGGTTTAGTGACGGGAGGCCCAGTCTGAAAGGGAGTAGAAACAATTACAATAAATTGTAAAACACAAGTCACCTGTGTGGGACCATCCTTTCATCTTTGTATGTGAGAGTGGGCATATGTGTACTATGGGCATAGATGTGAACGTCAGATAACAGTCTTTTTTGTAGACCAGGTTAGCCTCCTGCCTCACCAGAGAGCAGTGTTTCTCAACCTGTGGGTCTCAATCCCTCTGTCAAACTGCTATCTCCTAAAATATTTACATGGTAATTCATGGCAGTAGCAAAATGACAATTATATGATAGAGCAACAGAAGTAGTTTTATGGTTGGGGGTCCACAGGAGTAATTGTATTAAAGGGTCACAGCATTAGGAAGGTTGAGAGCCACTGCCACAGAGCATTGGGATTATAGGCACCTGCTGTCACATCCAGCCTTCTATGGTTCTGGGAAATCAAACTGAAGTCCGCGTGCTTGCGTGGCTTGTCAGTATAAAATGAGCTTATCTGGGAACACCATGGAACATTGTTCAGAAACGCAAGGAAATGCAGGGTCATGATGTAGACAAGGGTAAATGAGCTCCCGGGAAAGCACGAGGACCCACTCTAGTAGGAAACCTGAGAAACATGGCTCCTGTCCTCACACCCACATCAGTCAGCCCGTTGGACTGGTAAGCCTGTTGTGTAAACTGTGGTGAACACGAGAGGAACAGTTCAGGGGAGGCTGACGGACAACTGAATGAGAGCGTTACCAGAGGAAGTAGAACTGCGGATAAGGACGGGTCAGAAGAAGAAAGGAAAGAGAAGCAAAGGTCCTGTGGTGCTGGAGAGGGGAAAGCAAGGAACTCAAGAAAAGACTGGTATAGATGCCACACAGATCATAGAGTAAACTGGGAGAGGCCGTGCTGAGAGGAACATTGTACATTGTTTTAACTTGAGAGTGTTGGGAGAGCATGGAGGGTTCGAAGTTGGATGTAGAGGGTGTTTGATGAAGCGGGTGATCCAGTGTATGCTTTAAGAAGACTCCAGGGTCTGCTCTGAGAGGGGATCAGTAACAACACATTTGTAGTTGATCTGAGAGTTCTTGAGAGTCCCAGACCTTCGAAACGGTTGGATATTGCATGCTCTGGATTTACAGCCTTTCGATGTATTAAAAATGGCTTCCAGTCTGTTTAGGATGCTTCTGTCTGTGGGCCACTGTAAACATGAACTCCCTGATTCTTACATGCCTCTCATGGCCTTGCTGAGCTGAAAAGTGAATCTTCTTCTTAACCATCATAATTTCACCAGTTTCCTTAGCAAGTTTAGAGGTTGGATTACACATCAGCACTCACACAGCTAGGAGAGACCATAGACTACTTTCCAGAAGTCTGGCACCAAAAGTACAGAGGACCAAGTTAGTCAGACCAGGAAATCAGTGTCAGGGACTGGAGAGAGTGATGCAGAGTGGAAAAAACTAAGTCTCGAGTTTGCACCAGCTTAAATCTCCTGCTAAGAGACCATGGTGTATGACGGATCTGAAAACACCACCAGGCACCATCCTAACTCCGTTCTCCTCAGGTCCGTTTGGCGAGTCACTTCACCTCCAAGCCTCAGTGTTTATGGACTACCCCTTCCTAGAAGGGTTCTGTTCAGAAGGAAAGAAGGAGCCCATGAAAAGAACTTGACCCAGTGCCTGGTTGGAAGGGGGAGCAGTCACTCCCTGTTGGTTATTAGGAGTGTCAGTAGGACTTATGCAGACAGATGGTAAGATGGCTCAACTTCGTCATGGTCAGGAGAAGAATCTCCCATGACCGAAGCTTGTCTGAATGCTTCTCTGTTTCCTCTGCCCGGAGAGCGCTTACATCAAATAAAGCCCGCATTTCCCCCAACACCTGTACATACACAGATACACAAGAAGCACTGTGTGACAGGGAACTATTGTCTCTGGCCAGCAACTCACAGGACCTGAGGATGGCCAACAGCTATGGTAGTGGGCCAGAAAGCAGATACTTACACTTTCAGTCACGAAATGAGTGCGGCCCTGAGACACCAGAACCATGGGCCTTCCATAGTTGCACAAGGTAAGAGGTACAAAATAATAGTTATATTCTTATATTCTTATACCACCTCACCTCAGTAAGAATGGCCGTCAGGAAAAAGACAGGAAAGGACCATGAGGGTATGAAGCAGAAGAGGGACTCCCAGGGCAGGGTTGGTGGTAATCCTGTTTGACATGGGAGCTGGCACTTTAGCTTCGGTCTTCAGATGTGACAGGGATGTACTCAAGAGCCAGGACTCGAGCTGAATTCCAGGGGTAACCTTTGGTAACAGGTCAAGTGACTCGGGGGGGGGGGAGTTATTGAAGCCTCCTGTGTGCACGGGTAAACTACAGGGAGCCGTGGTAGTGTAAGTTCCACGGGGCTCTGCAAATCTGTGGGAGCGTCCCATGCAGCTTTATAACAGGAATCTAGAAAGAGGGACAGGGACCTTCGTTCGTTGTCTGCTCTCACGCAGTATTAGGCAGTTTCCATCTTTGTGCCGAGATACCCAAGGAAACTGACTTCGAGGAGGAAGGCTATCTCTTGGACCGTGTCTTCAGAGGTGTCAGTCTATGGTCAACAGGCTTTGTTGCCTTGAGGTTATAACAAAGCATCCAAGCAGAAGGTTGGCAAAAGAAAGCAGCTTCTTCCTTCAGAGTAGCCAGGAAGCAGGGCTGAGTGCAGGAGAAGGAGAGGTAGGAGGTGCCTGAGACAAGACACGCCTTTCAGAGAAACATCCAATGAGCTACTTCCTCCAAGTAGGCCCCGCCTTCCAGTCGTCCATTTAAAAAAACTCATTATTGAAGTTAGCACTTCTGTGATTCAGTCACTTGTCAATAGTGCCACCAGCTGGAGGCCAAGCCTTCAATGCATGTTTTCGTGGGGATACTTCATATCCAAAGGCCCCAGCCCTGGGCTTAGTGCATAGCAATTGATATTTACCAAATGAACGTTTCTAGTTTGGGTGACACTTAACAGGATGAATAACGTGAGTAGGTAAGGTCAGTCCTTTTCCTCAAGCTCCTGGGTTCCCATGAGGAAACATTTCCAAAACTTTAATGGAAAACTCTGGCCGGGAAAGAGTGGAAGGTGGTGATTCACCTCACAAAGGCAATACTCTAAGCGCTGTAGGGAATATTAAAATGAATAATACTAATTTGCAATCTGATAGAATTGGGGTGGGAAGCTTTTCCTGTGGAGGCCCACAGAGTAAATGCTGCCAGCCGCGTGGGTATTGTTACTGTGTGCTTCCAATCAACTCTGCCACCCTAGCAAGAAAACATCCACAGACAGCAAGCCAGGGGATGGGCCTGCCTCCTTCCCAATAAACATAGCCACTCATGCAGGTCAGTGTGTGAGCCTTGAGGTAGAAGAATGAAGTAATTACTGGGATCCAGTCTTGCTCAAAATCTGGTATGAAGGTAAAGATGTCTCCAGGAGGAGTGAGTGCTTATGTTAAAGAGCTCGCCAAGGGGGGCTGGGGATTTAGCTCAGTGGTAGAGCGCTTACCTAGGAAGCGCAAGGCCCTGGGTTCGGTCCCCAGCTCCGGAAAAAAAAGAACCAAAAAAAAAAAAAAAAAGAGCTCGCCAAGGAAATTTTCATGAAGCAATTGGTTTAGCCTTGAAGAGTAAAGACAGGTGATATCTGTAAAGTAGAGGGGTGCGTGTAGAAGCTGCCTGGGAGACTTTCATGAAGGAGACAGTGATCTAGAGTTCAGCATTCTCTCTGTCCTAGTTTCATTGCTTTTGCTGTGGTAAAAATATACTGACAAGAAGTAACTGAGGGGAGGGAAAGGGTTGTTTTATCTTGGGACTCTCTGTCTGTTACTGCAAACAAGTCACAGAGGCAGGAGCTTGGAGCAGCTAGTCACATTATATCCACAGTCAAGAACAGAGAAAGAGAAATGCATGCATGCTCAGTGCTCAGCTAATACTGTCTAGCGTCCCAATCATATCCATAGTCAAGAACAGAGAGGAAAACCATGTACGCATGCTCTGTGCTCACCTCGTATTGTCTATGGCCCCAAATAAGAGAACGGTGTTCTTATTTGGGTCTTATAATCAGGTTTGTTCATCCCACATCAATTCTGACAATCAAGACAATCCCTAACAGGCTTGTTCACAGACCAACCATCCCTCATGAAGTGTCTCTTCAGTGATCCTAGGTGATGCCAAACTGACAAACCACCACAAGCATATACTATCGTTCTTTCCTGCCACTGAATCAAGGGCACTGTGCAGTTTTAGGCTTCAGGACCTAAGGCCAAGCAGTTTTGTATTTTCTTCTGGAAGTCCGCACTTCTGGGTCCATATCCTTGTGGCTTCCAGAGAAGAAAGGCATATCAATTAGGCAAGCATTTGGCTAAATGTTACAGCCGGGAGGAAGTGGCTCAAACCACAACCTCTTAAATGGTGGATTGTGACATGGCTTTGTAACTAGCCATGGGGGTCTCCGAAAAATTTGGCAACCATAAGCTTCCTGAGCACGCAACAACATATAATTAATTCAGAATGAAACCCGTAATGAATCTGAGATGTTTCTGGCTGCAGTTGCAAAAGGTTGAGTCACATGAATTTGCTACAGGCTTGGTTCTGAACACACGAGCATGTACCCTGCACTGTGAAGGCTGCTATGACACACAGACAAGGCCAGTGATCACCACCTGATCACTGCCTTGCCTCAGATTCAGGATGGCTCCACGACAGGGTTTACCATGTGTTTCTGTATACCCTTTATCTTAAATTTCTGTTCTTTTAAGAGCATGATAGGTTATTCTAGAAAACAAAGTCTCTTCACAGTATGATCCTTCTTTGTCATGTAGGATCAAGTCAGGAGGTCTTTGGATTGAGTTGTATTAGAATGTTTGATTTTAAGCTTTTAAAAAAATGTCTATGAGTACACTGTTGCTGTCTTCAGACACACCAGAAGAGGGCGTTGAATCGCATGACAGATGGTCATGAGCCACCATGTGGTTGCTGGGAATTGAATTCGGGTCCTCTAAAAGAACAGCCAGTGCCCTTAACCTCTGAGTTGTCTGTCCAGCCCCCTAGAATGTCTGATTTTACAGGTGGCTGTTTGGGTTGCTGACTTGAGTTTCTTTTTTAAAAATCATTAAATAAATTCTGGCTTGAGACTAGGACAGAATTTCCAGTAATTTAAGAAATGGCCCTAAATACAGTCTACCATAGATTTATGTAAAGGGGCGTTCTCAGCACTGATGATGCTAAAATCAAAATATTAACCTACACTCAGAAATGGTCACAATGGTCTACGCTGGGGCTATCACACACTCCGCTGAGAGGAATTCCGTACGTGATAATAGGGCACTTCCATCCTGCTAGCATATAAACTCGCTTTAATCTCCAGTGTTTAAAGTTTTACACCTTATTTTACGTTCACGAGTATTTTGCTTGCCTGTGAAGTCTACCATGTGAATACAGCACCTGTGGACGCCAGAAGACTGCATTAAATTCTCTGGAGCTGACGTTACGAGTGATGGGAGCCTGTAAGTAGGAGCTGGGAAGAGAACCTGGGCCCTCGGCAAGAACAGCAAGTTCTCTTAATAACGGAACCATCCCTCTACTCCTATTTTTTAATATTAAAAAAATACATTTGTGTGTGTGTGTATGTGTGTGTGTGTGTCTATGTATAGGTATGTGCACATGAGTGCAGGTAGACAGGAGGCCAGAAGAGGGCGCTGCATCCCCAGGACAGCAGGAGTTACCTGCTGCTGTGAACCACCCAAAGTGGGTACTGGGAACAGAACTTGAATCTTCTGTAAAAGCAGTGCGTGCTATTACCATGGAACTATATCTCCAGTCCCTGCTTTACTCTTTAATACTCAGTAAGAGTATATATATGTATATATGTGTGTGTGTGTCTATATATGTCTGTCTATATGTATACATGCATAGATGCATGTATATATATATGTGTGTATATGTATGTATGTGTGTATGCATGTACACATGCATGTATATACATATAAATGTATCTATATGTATATGTGTATATATGTATATCAATAATTGTTTGTAGAGTCCATTTTTATGACTTATTATCAGTAAACATTTTACCTGTATACCACTTTAGAAATTATTGGATTGGTTACTTTTCACTGCTATGACAAAATACCAGAGAGGCAACTTAAGAAAAGTAGGGACTATGTGGGCTCATGGTTCAAGGTCTAGTCCATCATGGCGGGGAAGTATGAGGAAGGAGCATGAGATGGCTGCCACACCTGCCACACAACGTTCACAGCCAGGAAAGAAAGCCTGAGAGAAGCTCACTCGCTTCTCCTTTCCATTTAGTCTTGGTCTCGGCCTACAGAGCAGTGCCACCACCCACATTTCAGGTGTGTCCTTCTGCCACCTCAGTAAACCAAGTCTACGACTCCCTCACAGACACCCCAGACGTGTGTCTCTTATTTGATCCTAGATCCTGATATGTGTGTGTGTGTGTGTGTGTGTGTGTGTGTGTGTTCACTCATCACTCAAAACTTTGTCAGACAAAAGAGGTGTGAGTAGGAAAAGTGTAAGCAGTGTTTGCCTAAACAACCTTCTCTTCCCTAATGTGAACTGTGCGGCTGGTGTTTGCTGGACGGCTCTGGTCGCTCAGTGAGAGGCCCTGGAGGCTTTACACCTTTGCCATATCTGTTGGATTACACATGTTTAACTCATCCCCTCCTCATCCGAGGAGGTGTCAAAGACACAGGGATGAGCAGGCCAGTTAAGAAGCATGGGGTGGGGGCTGGCTGGAGAACCCAGGTCACTGCTGTACACTAGGTGTTTGTGGGAGCTTCTGGAGATGGTTGGCAATTGAACAGTTTCCAGAGAACACTTAAGAACCACCCCCTTCAGCCCTTCCGGCTACAGCGTTCAGTCTCTTTTCCTGACCCGGAACTCCAGGCGGCAATTTCCCTGATCTTTGTTCCCTGAGGTCTTCTGACATTCATGTAAGTAATCATTCCTGCATTAAAGCCTTTATTTCTGAAACACCCAGAATAGCTCTGTTTTCCCAAGCGAACACAGTAATACATGCTTAACTCCCTAATGCATTGGATTGTTAGAGAGCCGCAGCAGCTGCAGACAGACGTGAAATTACCGTTTGAGGCAAAAGATTAGCAGCGAGGTGGGGGCGGGACTATCACATATGTCCGCCCCCTCCCCCTTTTAAAGGAAAACACACTTTCCACAATTCTTCTCGCAGACTTTCCCTTAGGTTTCCCAGGCACTGCCATTTCCCGACTCTATACACTCCAGTGTGCTGACTCTGTATGGCTCCAGGCTAGGGCTCTATCTCTTCAGGCACGCCTGGTCTTGCTGACAACGCGGCTGTGTTTCCGTAGCTCTGATTGGCCCAACTCAGATCACGTAGCAAATCCCGACCAAGGACCTTTGCCAAGATGAGAAACTTAGTCATTGGCTTAAGCTATTCTGGATCCCGATTTGAACCAAACTCTACTTGTGAGAAATCTGAAGATCTCTGTTGGATATAAAATTTTGGGAACGTGTACGTCAAGATGTGCGTGTGGACCACGTTCCTTATTCATTTATGCATTTTTTTTCAGACTTTCTAGGAGTCCAGGCAGAGGTTGGTAAAGTGCTTTTGTAAAAGGCTAGGTGGGGACTGTAGCTTGTCAGCTCTATGGTTCAACCGCTCAAGTTTGATACCCTGATACTACAGCAGTCATAGATGACGCACAGGACATGGCGGGCTGTGTTCCATTAAACCTGATGTGCTGTTGGTGGTTGGATAGGAACTGTCCCCTGTAGGCTCATGGGTTGAAATCTTGGTCCCCAGCTGTGGCACTTGTCTCTGGAGGTTGGGGGAAACTGAGTTGATGAGGCCTGGTTGGAAGCAAGGCACACGGGGTATCTTTGTGGGCTCCATTAATCTCTCTCTCCTTCCTGTCTCCTGTTCTTCAGGAGATAAAGCGCCTCACACCAGTGACTCTTCTCATCGCTAGAACAAAATATTTGACCAGAAGCATCTTAACGAAAGACAGGTTAGTTTTAGGGGATCATATTTCATCAAGGAGGAGGGAGCACGGGGAGAGAAGTGGGAATCTGACTTCTGGAACAGGAAGTTCTAAAACCCGTAATGCTCACCTTTCAGCGACCTCCAGAAAAGCTCCTAAAGAGTTCACGACCTCCCCAAACAGCGCCACCACGTGGCAAGGAGGTATGCAAGCACGCACGTATGGGTCACGGTTTCATTCAGTCCACAACCGGCCTTGATCATAATGCTCCTGCCACCTAGATAGAAATTCAGCCTGGCGGAGAGTCCAAGCCAGGGAGCCAGCCAATTAGTAACTCCTCTGTCAATTGGTCGTAGCTACAGAAGCTAACGGCATATTACTAAAGCAGGCAGCAAGCCAGAGCTGGCAAGAAGGTGTTCACCAACCTTTGAGCTGTAGCACTCGTTACCCTGAAGTGGTATAAACTTGGGAAGCGAGCCTTTTCGACCCTTTCTTGGTATTGCCTTTCTTGTCGTTTATTGTATTGTTTTATTTAATTCTATGCAAGAGGAAATATGTTCGCGGCAAAGGCTCTGTCTCCCATTCTGGAGGCTGACTCCACAACCCTCCTCATCCTAATAGATGGCTGCTTCCATATTTTCTTTTTATACCTTTTTATATTCATGTACAAACTGAAGATACTCTCCTATTTCTCAATTTCTTCTTCACGCTCTAAACCTTTTCGCCCACCTTAATTTCTCAACATTTATTCTCAAGAACTTCCCACGTCGACTGTTGTTCCTGTTTTTGTGGGTCCACAGTATTGTACTGGTTAGCTTTATATCGACTTGACCCAGGCTAGAGTCATTTGAGAGATGGGGACCTCAAGAGAGGAGAAAATGCCTCCGAAAGATCCAGCCATGGACAAGTCTGTAGGGCATTCTCTTAGTTAGTGATTGATGGGGGACAGCCCAGCCCTTGTGCATGGTGCGATCCCTGGGCTGCTTGTCCTGGGTTCTCTAAGAAAGCAAGCCATGAGGAGCAAGCCAGTAAGCAGCACCCTCCATGGCCTCTGCATCAGCTCCTGCCTCATGGTTCCTGCCCTGTGTGAGTTCTTGTCCTGACTTCCTGCAGTGATAGACTATGATGTGGAAATGTAACCAAAGAAACCCTCCCCCCCCCAACTTGTTTTTCGTCATTGTGTCTCATCACAGCAGCAGTAACCAGGACTAAGAAAGTATTCCAGAGGACACTCTGAAGTTAATCAAGTAACTCACTCTTTGGTGGGTCTTGCCCACTTCCAGTTTTGCACAATTACAAGCAAGGGCATATTTATTAAACATCAGCAGAAATAATTTTGACCATGAGTGAAATTTGGTACAAGTAAGTCCATCTGTAATTTCTGCAGATAGAGTCTCCTCCATATGAGCTTGTAATTACTGAATTTCCAAAATGTGTGAGAAGCCCACTTCCCAGGGTTCACTCTGAGTGTGCTAACACACTGTTGACTCTCTGCCAACAGATGACATGCAAACTGGTAGTTTTAATTTGCATTTCCTCTCAGAGTGAGGCCGAGGGTACTTATTTAACATTTAAGGCAGTCTTTACACTCTCAATGAGGCAGAATTACCACCACTGATTGTATATTCTTTAGCATAATTATTGGAATAGTATGCGCCAATGTTATGGAAACCATTAACATGTATGGTTTTATTTTCGAGTTGCTCAGCAAATGAGGTCATCTATATTAAGTTCATTCACAAATGTTCTTTTTAGAAAATGTAACTCTTCTCCCATTCAATTTAGCATATCCCTTAGATTATCTATTCTAGATCATGTATTTCCATGAAATTACCTTTGAAGTCATGAGGGGATTTTCTTTATGGTGCTTTAAGAGAGTCAGATGGGTGTTTTCTGAGGATAACATAACTGTCAGGTAGCAGCCCTTCTGGTAAGCCCAAGAACTTTGTTTGTTTTAATAGGATGAACATCTGTGCCTTCCCGACGTCCAGCTGAACTCTGTTCTTTTTGCCGAGAGTGTTATAAGAAAGTATGTGCCAGCTGGACTGGGGGCTATCCCAAAAGCTGTTGCCTGTACACAGAATATGCTCTTCTAGCTGCACTGCCTCTTCTGACCTTAGTGGGAGAGTATGTGCCTAGCCTCACAGATATTCGATGTGCTATGGTGGGGGATATTCCCAGGGGAAAACCCCGAATTCTCAGAGGAGAAAGGGAGGGGAAAGGGAAAGGGAGGAAGAATTGTGGGAAGGGGTGACTGGGATGGGGGCAGTGAGTGGGATGTAAAGTGAGTAAGTAAAAAAATTAATAATAAATAAATAGATAAATAAACTCAACAACAACAGAGCTGAAAATTTATGGGTGAACAGTATAAATTTTAAATAAACACGTTTTTCAATAAAGAAAAATACATTCCAAAATTCCCCTTTCTATTTTTAATTTCCTCTCTCCTTGCATTCATGTTGTGCATATGACCTCATGTATGTGAAGATCTTCAAGGCCTTCTCTCCCTGTGTTCACATGGTCATGTGCATGTGATATCATGTGTGTGAAGGCCAGGGACAGTCTCGTACTGAGCCCTCTTCTGTCTTCATGCATGCAGATGTCTTCCCGTTTGCCATGGAGTATGCCCATCAGACTAGCTGGCCCCCAAGCTTCCAGGGACTCTTTTGTCTCCCATTCCCATTTCCCTGAAGGAGTACGGCATTACAGATGCACAAACTGAACCCAGCCTGACATGCATGAGTCCTGAGAATCCAAACTCAGGTCCTCATCTCTATGTGAGTAGCACTTTACCAGCTGAGCCTTCTGGCACGCCGTACTTTCTTTTGCAAGTCTTTCAACTGTAGCTACCTTTGTTTTTGCTTTTTGTACCATCCCAAGCAATCCTGGAAGGAGTAACTGCATTCAGTTTATGACAACATTGATTGTTATGTTCTTCTGTGGTGGACCATGACACAAACCAGAGTGATCTTCTGAGCAAAAGTTTATAAAATGTGAAATTTACAGGGTATGATGATGGCACCCCACAGGTCTCAGAAACAAGGAGTCTCTCTGGCTTAATGAGACCATTTAATAGATTCAAAACCGTGGCATCCCACTTAAAAAAAAAATTCTTCCTGCCTTTCCTACTTCCTATTATAAGTTGTTATCACAAATGTTTAATTTTAAATTTAGGCACAATAAATATTATACTGAAGAAATGTATTCCATTTAATAATTACACAGAACAAATTCATTTACTAAGGAATTAGAAGGGATTTTGTTGGTTATTAAATTAGTGACACGATGAAGAATGGGAGGCCACATTAACTAGAAGTTATAAAATAGAAAACCACATTATAATTTTGATAATAAAAACAAAATTAAAAGGAGCTGAAGGGACTTATTAATTATAAAATGTCGGAACTATCCCAAGCACCGTAAACGCTCTTTCAGTTGGGGTGTTCCTGGGACTCTTGGGGGGTTACATGGAACTCTTCGAGCTCCTTAGCTTTCCGAATATCAGCGTCCCGTTTGAGTTGCTGGGGGGTGGAATTATGGGAATGTTGCACAGAGGAGTGAGAGGTAGACAAAGCTATCTATGCAGCTGCACAGCCAGACCGTGAAGGACACAGGAAGTTACCGTGTAGGAGACAGGAAGTTACCGTGCAGGAGACAGGAAGTTATCCCAGGACACAGCAGCTCTGGAGGCTCGACAGAACTCTGCAGCAGGATCAGTTCGCCCCTGTGTGTAGCTTCCTGAACTGTGGTCCTGAGGTTGGTGGCTCTGATTTTTGCTTCAGTTTCTGCTGTGGCCACTCCTCCTGCCTTCCCCCTACCTGCTTCTCCTAAGGTTTCTAAAAACTAATATCACTATTATTATGATCTAATTATTATTAGGGGAGAGCACGTGTGTACCTTGGCACACGTGGAGGTCAGAAGATAGTTTTCAGGAGTCGGTTCTTTTAACCGGGGATCCGGGATGGAAGTTAAGTTGCCAGGCTTACAAGGCAATCACTGTCACCCACTTAGCCATCTCTGAGGCTTTCTCCTGGTTTCTTTACTGATGTGCCTCCAGTTTCTGTCACTGTGTGGCTTCTGTCTACCGAAAGCCTCTCTTGAACATCTGTTTGCTTCTCATGAAATTTGTGAGCATCTGTCTTCTATCAGTTTCTTTAGATGTAACCCTTGAGTTTGAAGGGACTTTATTTAGGAGATTTATGAAGAAAATGTTCTCAGTCTCAGAAAGACAGTGCCAAGATCAAAGTCATGACGCAGTCTCATCACAGACGCTCAGAACCCTTTAGCTCGTTCTCTTGGATGCAGAAACTGGACACAGGAGCTGGGACAGTCCTCCTCATACAGTCAGTCATTGGTTAAGTGACTGTGCATGCAGTAACTTCCGGGTCCTTCCAGTACTCCAATTGCTTGCAGGAAAAGGTCTAGGGAAGGAAATGCTCAAACGGCAGATAGAGACACCCAAGGATTTTGGAATCAGGTGATGGGTGTAGTGGGTCAGCACACCCTTCAGAGTCAGGTATCGTGTACACTGCAGCTGTCTAGGACAGGTCTGAGGCAGTCACAAAGTTCTGTATAAGATGCTTCCAAATGGCTGGCCAGATTACCACCCCCCCCCAACCAAAAAAAAAAAAAAAAAAAAAAAAACCATGAAAGCAAAATACCCAAAGCCCCTTGGAATAGGTAAGTATATATTCAAGGGCCGAATTTGGTAGATTCTGTGCTGCTTGGGCTTCATGAGCAGCAGTCAAGGAGGAAGAGGGGTAGGAGGGGAGAAAGAGGAGGAGCAGAAGGAGGAAGAGGAGGAGGGAGAGGAGGAGGAAAAAAGAAGTAGGAGGGACCGGAGGAGCAGGAGGAGGAAGGGACGGAGGAGGAGCAGCAGCAGCAGGAGGAGGAGCAGCAGAAGGAGAAGGAGGGGGTGGGAGGAGGAGGAGGAGGAGGAGGAGGAGGAGGGAGAGGAGGAAGAGGAGGAAGAGGAGGAAGAGGAGGAGGAGGAGGCATTGATGTAGCAGGTGGAGTCCTTCAGTATTCCAGTTCCCAAGAAGGCATCAGATATTGAAACTCCCAGCTTGCGGGGTGACAAAGGGGTCAGGGGTCCTTGGCTCTTAAGTGGAGCTGGTATTTGAGATCCTGGCAGCCTTGGATATCCGGATTCTTCGTATCAGGCTTACAGCTTGTGTGTTTGAAGTGTCTGCGACTCTTTCCCAAAAAGGATCGACCGCAATCTGGAATTCGTCTTGATTCCTTACAGCCTTTGATTCTTCTTCAGCCTCCACGGTGTCTTCTCTACTCTCAACAGCCCCTCTGTCTCTACCCTGGCTGTTCTTTCTGACTGTTCGGCTGACTTTAACTTCTGGACAGCCTCACCATGACAGTAGCTTGGTCAGCGGACCCACTCAGCTCCGCCTGCCTGGCAGCTTGCAGGCCATTATCCGTCTTGCTGTGTTTGCGGCTCAGCCTAAGGACAACTCTGCTGGACAGCTGATCGTGTTACCAGGTCTCACATTACTGAAAATGGCCATGAAAAGACCACTTGAGAGAGGCCTTTTCCTGGGCCTAAAGCATAAGTATTTCCCAGGGCACCAGAGCAGCCCGCATCTGTAGCCAGGAGGAGGAGTGTTTGGGCCAATCACAGCGCACCTCATATGCAAATGAAGATTTGTGTTTGAATCAGTTACAGCCTTGGTTCTTCAGTGTCCGTTGCTCTGGTGACCACCAGGAAAAGTGCTCCTCCTACAGCCTAGGTGGGAACGGTTGCTGGGAACTCAGGTCCTCACGTTTGTGCGGCAAGCCCTCTATACGCTGAGCCTTTTCCTCAGATCCTCTGTCGGCTTCTTGATCTTGAGTTAACAAGTAGATTTCTGCACTTAATTTGTTAGATCCTGCTGTGGCCTACCGCATAGGCTGAGCACACCCCATGCGGTTAATGCATTTTTTAAAAATGTGACTTTCTCTAATATATTCATTTTTTTTAAATGTGAGGATTTTTATAAGTTTCAATGAAACGAAATCTAAGACATTTACTGGCACATATATCTCATTTAGTTAAGAAACTTAGGAGCATGGAAAGGATACCAGGATTCTTACACTTCAGGCTCTTATGTGTATAGAATATTAACGGTATATTTTATTCTTATGCGAGTACTGTCTGTGAGTTTGGAGATCGCAAGGATAGCATTTTTAGCTAGAGCGGTCTAGCTCAACCCTTTAAAGTAAAGATTTTATTTTATTTTTAATTGTGTGTATTTGTGTGGGTGGGGTATGTGCACACAAGCGCAGGTAAACACAGAGGCCAGAAGAGGGCGTCAGATTCTCTGGGACCCAAACGGATCCTCTGGAAGTTCATCAAGTGCTTGTAACCACTGAGCCATCTTTTTAGCCCTCATCCCCTATTTTAAGAATAACTGGGTGGTCTGTATTAGTCATGTTTTTCTGGAGTTACAGAACGTATACAATGTCAGAGAGAGAGAGAGAGAGAGAGAGAGAGAGAGAGAGAGAGATAGATTAGAATGACTTACAGGCTGTGGTGTCCAGCAGTGGCTGGCTATGAACGGGAAGTACAAGAACCCAGTAGTTGCTCAGTCCACGAGGCTGGATGCCTCCGCTGGTCTCCATTACATACTGGAATCCTGAGGAAGTAGGCTCCAGTGCCAGTGAAGGCATAGATGAACTAGCGAGGTGAAGGCAAAGAGCAAAAGCTTCCTTCTTCTTCCTGTCTTTAGTCAGGCTTCCAGCAGAAGGCGTGGCCCAGATTAGATCTGGGTTGAAGTTGTCCCTTCTTACCTCAGAGATCTGGATTTGAAGTAGATTGTCCTGGTTTGAGTTAAGCAGAAGTCCCTCACAGGTGTGCCCTGTATTTTGGGGTTTTTAGTTAATTCTAGATGTAGGCAAGATAACAACTGAGATAGTCATGTGGTCCAAAAGAGCCAAATGACTCCCAAAAGATAACACTAGATAGCACAAAATCACTAATAGGTCATACATATATGTGTGTGTGTATTTTATATATATATATATATATATATATATATATATATATATATATATAATTCACTATGATAGGCACTACATTATAGTATTTGTTATTCTTCCATTGCTGTGAGCATGGCCATGACCACGATCAAGGCCACCCATAGAGAGAAAGATTTATTTGGCAGCTGAGGGCGCACATGTTTTATTTATTTATTATATAAGTACACAGTTGCTGTCTTCAGACACACCAGAAGAGGGCATCCGATCCCATTACAGATGGTCATGAACCACCATGTGGTTGCTGGGAATTGAACTCGGGACCTCTGGAAGAGCAGTCAGTGCTCTTAACCACTGAGCCATCTCTCCAGAGGGTGCACATCTTGAACCGCAGGCAAGGATACTGAACGTGAAAAGATGCAAGACTTTAAATTCTCAAAACCCGCTCCCAACGCACTCTAACAAGGCCACCCCTGCTGAATCTCCCAAATAGTGACATCAGTTGGAAACAAAGTGTTCAAATACCCCAGACTGTGGTCTGTGTGTGTGTGTGTGCGCGTGTGCGCGTGTGCGCGTGTGCGTGCACATGTCAATGGTGATTCTAAAACAACCTTTAGATCCTGTGGTCATGCAGACCACCAAAGACAAAATCTTCTATACATCAGATAGAGAAATCTCATGTTAGCCTTTCCTTCTAATGACAGTGCATTATTCCATTACTGATACAACAGTGCTGCCTAAGAAACAACTCCAGAACTTAGCAACTTAGCAAGCGATTCTTGCTTTCTATCACGGTCTGGTGGGGTGAGTAGTTTGTGCTTCTGTAGAACTCTGCCTGATATAACCTGGACGGACTCAGCCTTAAGAATGGAAAAGACTGGGGCCTTTTTCAAATGTCTCCCCTGTTTCCTTGAACCCTTTTGCTCCTTGGATATGTGTTTTTCAGAACAGACGATATCCCAAGAGGCGAATGGAAGCCTACAGACAGATCCATTTGTTCATGTGTGCATGCTTGTGTGAGTCTGTTGTGTACATGCATACAGTGCCTGCAGAGGCCGGATGTGGGCGTCAGTTCCTCTGGAGCTGGAGTTACAGATGGTTGTGAGTGGCCCTGGATGTGCCGGGAACCGAACCTAGATCCTCTGCAAGAATAGGCGTGATCTTGACCACTAAGCCATTGCCTCAACCCTTGCAAAAAGACCGATGTCCATTGTTTATGCAATGTATTAAGAATTGTGAAAATTTGTTTCTTTAAATAAAAAAAACAGAAATGTTATAGGAATAAGGTTTGTTTTAATTCCCCCAGTGTGGGGATAAGGGGCCATTTTGGATTGGCTACTATAGGTGACTATGCTTTGCCTGGTGCTCCAGCAGAAGTGTGTCTTTGCCAGCTGTACATGGTTTCTATGATTCTGTGACATTTGGATCCCAAGAGGTTATGTAATGCTAGGGCCTGAAGAGGTAGGCTGAGCAGTGGTGGTTGGTGGTCAGGGGAGGTTGGTTGTGGTTTGTTAGCAACCCTACTCAAGAAGAAACAAAAGGAAAGAAATTCAGCTCAGGGGTCTCTCTGTTTCTCTCTCTCCCTCTATCTTTGTGGGAAGAACCCACAAAGTAGCAAAAACCAGCTACCATGTGACATCTACCAGTATTTTGCTAAGCTAAACAAACCTGGGGCCAGGTCTAACATCAGTCAGGTGAGGCTCTTATGAGGATGGCTCTAAAGACTCATGGCAAAGACCCTGAGCGACAATCCCATTTCAGGAGAATGGTAAATTTAAAATAATTCAAACTGTGAGAAATATCACGCAGTCTCCCTGGTTATCACAGTACAGTTAATAAGGTGCAGTTTCTAAAATCCCAGGCAACAAATTTATGAGCCAAAAGCAAGAATGAATTCTAATATGTTTTATGCATTCTTTTTCTTTAAGATAAGGAAACACTATTAATTAAGTTATATATTTATCGGAGCGGTATGCTTCCTCTTTAGTTATATGCAAGGCTTTGCTTAAATGAGAGAAAAGGAAATATATTCTGGTTGTAAACTTGTCGTTTTGAAAAGATGTTAATTATAGTAGGGCTTCAGTGATTGGGTGCATAAACCCACCTTTATCTACCTCTCTATGAATTCAGTTGCTAGGCAGAGAAAAGCTCTAAATCCAAGAATGTGGGCTTCAGAGTTATCTAAGACCTCAGCACAGGTTGCAGACAGGAGGACTGTCTGTAGAAGAGTTCTAGGAAGGGGAAAGAATGCTTTCTAAATTTAGGTGAAACCTATTTTCACTCAGTCTAGTAAAACTTGGGCATTTTGCTTTTGACCAAATTTAATCCGAACCGAAATTTTATTTAACAAAGGTTTGAACAAGAAGAGAATCTGTTAGTTCACCGTAACAAAAATATCACTGTTTGAGTTTTAGAAGCAGCTTGATCAAAGGATCAAAACACATCAGCAGACTGTGTCTCCATCATAGCCACCCGTTTGGTAACATTTACTTCCTTGCTGGCTCCGTTCCCAGACAATGGCTACCATATCTGCAGCTGTTTCAACATCTCCGTTCAGATGAGGAAAGGCAGAAGTCACCTTCCCCCCCCCCCCCAATTAAGGATTCTTATCATCCTCGTTGCATTTGATTGGCTCTGAGCAGACCGTGCATCTATCTTTGAACCAATCCCTGTGGCCAGTGACACACAGTGTAATAATTGGCTTAGCTTCAACTCACATTCTCTGTTTAGGACTCCATTGGCACCCTACTAAAAGCCTGTTGAGAACGAGGAGGGGATTTGAACTGGTTAACATATAACAGTATGAATACTAGATTCCATAACAAAAAGTATTTATAGAATGCAGGCCATTGTAGATATAACCTGAAGTGTTACGTCAAGGTACTTTTAGCTATCTTTAAGTTATAAATGATTTGTAAGACTCTGGTAATAAACTAGTCTAAGAAAATGCCTAGGCTGAGGCTGTAGTTCAGTGGATGGAGTGTTTCCTCTCCTAATGTGCACAAAGCCTTGGGTTCAGTTCCCAGCTTAACCAGGCATGATGAGGCACACCTATAATACCAGCACTGGTAAGGTCAAGGAAGGCGGATCAGAAGCTCAAGGTCACCAATGGTTACATGGCAAGTTTGAGGCTGGCCTGGCATACACAATACCCTGTCTAGAACATTCTTTACACACTGTGACAGTTCAGCCACCACTCAAGTCTTCCTACTTTGGGGTGATGTCATGCTAATTACAAGAGCTATCATGCATTGAGTGTCCTCTGTTTTCAGCTGTTAACTATGCTGGGAAAATAGTTATATCCCTACCTTAAAAACGAAGAAACAAACCCATTGGGGTGGCTCAACAATGCTTGCTGACAACCCCAATGACCTAAGTTTGATCTCTGGGGCCCACAGGATGGAAGAGAGGACCATCTCCCGCAAGCTGTCTGCTGACCTCAACACAGGTGCCATAGTACATGCACCACACTCCTGTGCACGGATACATAAGTAAATAAATGTAACAAAATGTTTAATAACTGCAACTATGTCCTCAGAGGCTCAGAGGCCTTTTCATGAAGACAGAGAGCATGCTGGTAACTCTCCTATCTATATTACTTAAACAACAAACAAGTTGGCCTTTTTACTAAGGCCTTAACACTGGTGTTTTTGTTTTTGTTGTTTACCCATTGCTGACTGGCATCCAAGTGGGTTTATGAGCACCTCTGTCCCACGGGAGCGTATGAGGCTGACGCTCTGCATTTTTAAGGCTACTCCCCTGGGACAGGTGACCACAGTCATTCTGCCAGATGAAGACAGCAGCAAAGCCACATGCTCGCTGGCTTTTATGGGCAGGTGCCCACACCACTCTCTAGACTCCCGAGCACACCAGCTGGCTGGCCTTCCTCCCCTTCCCAGCCCATGGCAAAGACAACCCTGTGACCTCTACGATCATCTAGTAGCAACAGGACCCCTGTCACAAAGGCCATCTCACAACCATCAAATATGAGTTCTGTCCATTAGACCTGAATTTCTATTTTCCCCTCTTTTTGGGGGTGGGGAGGTCCAGCTAAGTTTTACTTCTCTTTTTCTAAAGCATTTTTTAAAATTTTAACATTTTTATTTAGCGTATGTGGTGTATGTGTTGGTGAGTAGTGTAGGCGTGATTAGCATCAACTCCTGTTCACACTTGTGATTGTCAGAGAATATCTGTAGTTGATTCTCTCTATCGTGTGAGTTTGAAGGATCAGGCACCTTTGCCTGCTAAGCTGTCACACCATCCCCCAGAGCAAGACTTCTTAAACTGGAGGTCACAGTCTCATGCTGGGCCACATGACTGGATATGAAGTCACAATAGAGGAATACACACTGGCCACATAGTAGTTCAAAATCGAATGCGTGATGAGCGTGAGGTGTCTCTGGCAATGGGCTTCTATGTGTGCCACGCGACTCCTGCAGCCTTGGTGATAACATGTGACACATGCACTCAACTCCACACATGCTGTCATGACACTCGGTACTAAGCAAGTCCGCACTGAATGTTCTGGAATGTGCTGCACTAGGGGCTCAACTCTCCTCAGCGCAGATATGAGACGGTCCTGTGCTATGAACTATAGTGTACCCTGTAATTTCACAACGCTCTCAGCTTTTATAGAAATAGAATTACTTGATTATGGGAAACAGAGAGTTACAATGTTTTCTGGCCATCGTTCCTCAGCTGGTTAAGCACAATATTAATGTATCTTTCGATTGTATTATATTACAATGTTGCATTTAAAAAAACATTTCTGGAACTGGTCACTTGAGTTTTCTTTTTTAAATGTGTTAAATGAATTTTGGCTTAGGCGTTTGGGACATGAATTCTGATAAATTCTGAAAAAAAAAAAAAAAGCTTCTGCTGTTTTGTAATGTGCCGACTGGCACTCTCAGCATCGATAATTACAAAATCAAAATATCGATCAAGTCTGAAAGACACTGGTCCTACCACACCGAGTATTCACCCAAGATTTAATTCTCCCGGGAGAATAAGCAAGGACGCTTTCCTCGTTACTATGCAGACTTGTTTCATTCTTCACTAAGTGATAACATCGTCTGTATAGGGGAACTGTTTTAAAACTCATCGCTGTATGATTTGTTCTCAGTAAATGCTCAATTAATCATGGTATAGCTGGGTGGGTAAATATTCTCTGGCCAAGAGGGGTCAAAAGTGGATTAAGTTTAAGAAGCCTTAGAATTACTTAAAAAAAAAAATAGGGGTTGGGGATTTAGCCCAGTGGTAGAGCGCTTGCCTAGGAAGTGCAAGGCCCTGGGTCCGCGCACACGCGCACACACACACACACACACACACACACACACACACACACACACTGGCTATATAGTGGAAAGCAGCAATGTTTTGGGGGAAATTAAATGCAAATTTCAATATCTATATGTCTCTTCAGGATCATGCACATGATACAGTGTTCTCAGACATGGACCTGTATTTTCACCAATCAAGAGAGAAAAGACAAGGACTGGTGACATGGCTCCGTGGACCCTGCCACCACGCTGGGACACCTGAGTTGGATTCCAAAGAGCCACTTGGTAGAAGGAGAGAACCCTCTCCTCAAAGTTGTCCTCTGACCTACATGTTTGTCCTGTGGTGCCCTTGTGCACATAAAACAAAATAAAGAATAGAATTATTTCTTTTTGTCTTTTCATGTTGTTTCATTTTTTTTCGAGATAGGATTTCTCTGTGTAATAGCCCTGGGTCCCGAAACTCACTTCATAAACCAGGCTGGCCTCAAACTCACAGAGATCCGCCTGCTTCTGCCTCCCGAGTGCTGGTAGTAACAGCACGTGCCACCAATGCCAGGCACGTTGAAAGTTTTTAAGGAGGCAAAACTAAGACTAAGAATATGGATTTTATCAAATATGCTATTGTTTGTTGCTTCCCAATGCAGAGGAACTACATCTGATCTCTCCCTGAGCTCTCTGTCAGAGGGCACCTTCCCGTCCTCTCTAGGTCAGGGAGTGGTCATTTGTGGAGGCTCCTTGACATAGAAGAAGCCCATTACCCCTTCACCTCCTCCAGCTGGATGGGCCTGGAAACAACCAGCCCAGCCTCTGGACCAACCTGAGCAGTATCTGGCACTCCCAGCACCCCTATAAGTGGACTCTGTTTCATTTCAACACGAGGACCTCACCAAAGAAAATACAATCTTATTTAGATGCGCCAACACACCCGGAAGTGAACCTTAACATTAAATTCACCCTCCCCGCCCCTTGCCCTTCAGGCTTGTACTTCTCTAAATGAGAACATTCTTTTAAGGCTGTTGTCCAACATCCTTAGGATGTTGCAATTCTTGAGAAAGCCTCTCCAACTCTGAATACTCTGAGATTCACGTTTGTACACCATGTAATGCTAACACAAGAAATTCAAACTTCTGCCAGGCGAGGCGGCTCACGCTTGTAATTCCAGCATGTGGGAGACCGAGGCAAGGCCATTGTTGTAAAATTATATTAAATGGCTTTCTTTTATCCCCACTAGGTCTGGCGTTGCAGTGCCCCAAGATATCTGATAGATATCTTAATCTCAGCAAAGCCTCTCACCCGCTTTGCTCCATCCCATATCACACTGCCGATGGCTTCTCTCTGAGCCTGGCAACAATCTCTCTACCCATCCAGTTCCCAAGGCAGGCTGCCACCATGCCAGACACACACATCTCAATTCCGTGGTGGCTTAGCGTCCCAGCCGCCACACGCTCTCTTAAAACTTAATTCACCACATGAAAGAACACACAACACAACAACCTCTAATCCAGTTGATAAGATATAATTGCCCACCTACACATACAAAGCCCTGTACACATCCATCCCTTAAGAACATTCATAACAACCTGTGAAAGTACAGTATGGAATCTTAAGGTCAGCCTCCATGTTCTCTCGGTGGCTTCTCTCCGTCTCATTCCAGTCTCCTCCTCCTCCCTCAAACTTTTCTCCCACGCATCCTTCCTTCTCATCCAATGATAGGCCTCGCTCTATCTTGTACCTGCCTTCACCTGCATAATGAAATCATCCCACAGGCCATGAGTTCAAGACCAGCCTCGGATGCATAGTGAGTTCCACGACAGCCTGAACTGCAGAGTGAAAAAAATCTGTCTTAGAAGGAAGAGGAGAAGGAAGAAAAAGAAGAGGAGACTGAGGAGGAATAATAATAATAATAATAATAATAATAATAACAACAACAAGAACAACAATATGAATGATAATGATAATGAAGGGTTAACTAGTAACTTATATGAGCATAAACGAGTCCTTAATATGGTTCCTTTCTAGTCCCTTTATATTAAAGGTTTCTACTGTATGTTCTGCATCTGCTCGACACCCTCCTCAGCACTGGGAGACGGCCTGCTTCATCTCTGTTTCGGAAGACGCTTCTGTAATTTTAGAACTAGGTCAGTGTATCAGTCCCTTGTCTGGATGCTGTGACAAAACACAGGCAAAAACAAATTCCTAGTTGTTTATTTCAGCTCACGGTTTGAGTCTACATCCCACCGAGGCAAGGACGGCACGGTGGCCGGAATTCACAGTGGCTGGTCACATTGCACCCCCCACAGTCGAGATGACCCAGAGTCTAGACAGAGCTGCAGACAGGTTCGATGGCATGCCTCCTGGGACTTCTGAGAAAGGGCAGACGGGAGATGAGACGGAAGGGTTTACCCCGCAGGGAGCAAGCCTGACACTGCAGTAAGCGTTTTGCCGAGTATGTTCATTAAGATGAGGTTTTGAGCTATTAGAATAGTCCAAACACAGTAATCAAGACAGAATGCGTGTGTGCACGCACACGTGTGTGGTATGTGCACAAGTCCATATTTGCATGTATCACACATGCCTGGGTAAAAGCAGAGGTTGATGTCGGGTGTCTTCGTTTATTGATCTTTACCTTTTGAGACAGGGTCTCACACTGAGCCAGGGGCACACCGGTTCGGCAGACTGACTTGGCCAGCAGGCTGCAGGGATCGTTTTACCTCTGCCTTTCCAGTACTAGGATCGGAAACAGCTGTCACTATGCCTGGCTCAGGGATCTGAAGTCAGGTCCTCACGTTTGTGTGACAAGTGCTGCCTTTACCTGCCGAGCCATTTCTCCAGCCTCTTGAAATGGCTTGTCTCTCATGTCAGTAGAGTCGAGCACTAAGGGAGGGAGGCTGCCTGGTGCTCTGTACTCCAGAGAGAGAGAGCTTCTTCCTTCTGATGCCCTTGAGCCCTGGCTCCACCAGGGGCTTCCAGGATAGCCCCTTGGCCTTCGAAGCAGCATGTGGGGAAGGAATGGGCCAGACTTCAAAGATACCCTTTATGGCTGGGAGGCAGTATGGCTTGGTTGGGAGAAAGCTTGCTTAGCATACAACCAACGAAGCGCTAGAGTTCATCCCCAGTGCCACACGATCCAGCAGTGGTCGGACATACCTCCAGTCTTAACAGCTGGAGGCAGGAGGATGAGCAGCTCAGGGTCATTCTCAGTAAAAGGGGGTCTCAAGCCAGCCCAGGTTACATGAGATCCTGTTTTAAAAACCACAACAAAGAGTGTTTGGGAAATTGTTCATGAAGCTTCCATTGGGGCAGGGGGGATGGGTACATTATTACACGGTAATGAGAGGAATCGGCTGTTGGAAGATAACTGGGTGTCTCTGATGTGCTCCCACAGAAGGAGAGTCTATTGGAGAAGAGAGGGTGAGCATAATTTAACGACAAGAGACAAATCTCTCTTTAACTGCGTTTTTTTTTTTTTTTTTGAACCTCTGGATCAAGCTGTGGCTGAAGAAAACAAATCCTTGCTAACCCAGCTCACTTCTTTCTCTTCCCTCCCTCCTTCCTCCCTTCTCCATCTTTCCAATCTCCTGTCCAAATTAAAAAGATGGAAAACAAAACCAAAAAGCCATAAACCCTATGGTACAGGGAGGGGGATTTTCCCAGCACAGAACACAAGCTCACCTTTTTATTTATTTTTTCTTCCCAAGTGGGCTGACTAGTCTTATGTCCATTGGACACAAGCTAGAATCACTGTAGAGGAGGGAGCCTTAATCAAGAACATGCCTCCTTCAGATTGGGCTGCAGGCCAGCCTGGAGAACATTTTCTTAATGAGTGATTGATGGCAGGGGCCCCTCCCATTGTGAGTGGAGCCATCCCTGGCCGGTGGTACTGTGCTCTATAAGCAGGCTGAGCAAGCCACGAGGGGAAGTAGTGTCCCTCCACGGCCTCTGCATTAGCTCCTCAAGGTTCTTGCTGTGCTTGAGTTCCTGTCTGGACTTCCTTTGATGATGGATTATGATGGGAAAGAGTAAGCCAAGCAAACCCCTTTCCTCCTCAACTCACCTTTGGTTGTGGTGCTTCATCATGGTGACGGAAACCCTAACCAGCACAGAAGCTGGTCCCGGGATAGTGAAGTATTGCTGTGCCAGACCTGACCATGTTTTGGGAGAGGATCGTGGAGGGACTTTGGAACTCTGGGCTGGAGAAGGCAGTGAGTGTTGAGAGCTCAGTGGGCTGTTCCGTAGGAGCTTGGAAGACCAGAGAGCGGAGAGCGGTGCAGAAGATGGAGGCCTGGCTTGAGACGTTTTAGAGGGAAGCAAAGGCTCTACCCTGCCTTCTGTGTGAAGACTTGGTGGTTCTGCTCAGCTGGAGCTGAAGAATCGGCCGTGACTGACAAGAGACCGGAACCACCAGAGTGAAACTAAGAAAGACATCACGTTCTGTTCTCCCCGCTGTGGGAGATGCAGCCAGTCTTACCTGTGCTCTCCTACGGGGCTATATTAGGCACCTTTGTGCCCTGTTTCCTTTCATTCTAAAGGACAGGGAACTGCTGGTACTCTGTAGAACTCTCCTTTTGGGCTTAATAGAATTTTCTAAAGTCTATTTTATGAGATTTCTACTGAAATCCGGAAGCTGGTATTCTCAGTCCTGCTCTGTCTAAGCATATTGCCCGATCATTCTTAAAGGCTTCTTGAAATGTTCCTGCTTTTCAGAGGAGACTCTTGTACGGAGAGAGCTTGGCTGCCACCCTCCTCCTCAGTCTCCTCCTCTTTCTCCATGATGACTTTTATAACATTAACAGTGTCCGTGGCAACTGGGGCCTAATGGATTTCTTTTGTGTTGATCTGAGAACCGCACCATAATAGGTTTCATTTAAAAGTGTTCCAAATAATTGGTCAGCAGGACAGCATTTAAAATTTCTTTAAAGTAACTCTGCTAATAGTATCCATTTGCCTTGTCTGTTCCATTTTCTGGGTCTTTCCTTTGAAGCACAAGACACAAATATTAGGACTTCTTACCCGCTTCTGCTTCTCAAGCTGTCCTGCCTTCTGTGTCAGCTTACCTCAGTAACAGGTAGGAGTGGAGTGTCTAGAGACAGCAGCCACTCCTGAGCTCTATGACTGGAAGTTGTGTCACAGTAACACTCGGCCAGTGTATTGACAAATACTCAAGGCACTCCTTTTCCAGCTCCTCTCAAGCCTGGGGATTGGCTGTCAAGGTCAAAGTTCAGGTTAGGGTCCTTACGCTTAGCATCACCTACTAAGAACATTATAGCCACAGCCAAGGATACACCCAAATTAAATACTGACCAGCACCCCAAGGCTAGATGCTACAGTGGCTAGGAGGATAGTCTAGGGATGCAGAGAAATTTGTTTCAGCTGCACTTCTTAGTTAAGTTTCTTTAGCCCAGTTATAGAATGTCACTCAAGTCCCCCAAAGGCATTATAAACAGTTATTACCATCTTAAGGCAATTATTCCAAGGGGTACCACAGAGACTCTTAAACACAAGGTCAGATTCAGCAAATGTCCAGACATTCAGCGAGTCTTCGGATTTATGATGATAGTGGTTTGTCTCTCTGAGACTGTCACAAAGTCAAGCTTCACATCTGTGTGTTTGAATGGGCCCTGCAGAGGACAACTTTGGGTGTTGATCCTCAGGCACCATCCACTTTTGGCTTAGAGACAGGATATCCCACTGGCCTGGAGCTCGATGGAATGGGCTAGGCTGGTTGGGCAGAAAATCCCCGGAATCTGCCTCGCTTTGCTTCCTGGTGCTGCGATTGCACGTAACACCATGCCCAGATTTTTACGTGGGTCCTGGGGATCAAACGCAGGTCCTCATGTGAGGTAAGCACCTCACAGTCGGAGCCATCTCCCTGGCCTCTCTCATTTTAGAATTTAAACAAGGTCCTGACACTTCCAACTGTCACTGTAGATTCTGGGTGTTCTAGCTCTCACAGTTGACACAGGGGCAGAAGGAGATGGCGCCTTTCTATACACCTGCCCTCACAGGAGACTTGGAGTTGGTTGGGAAGGAAAGATGAATGCTGAGGCATAAGTGTGGGACCAGTCTCTTGCGGGTTCTGGGGATTCGAACTTGCAGGAGAGTTAAGCAAGCTCCTCTATTAAGATTTCCGTCTGTGACTAGAGATGTAACAAGTCCTCTGTTCCCAGACGTGGTGGATGAACAGTCAAACTGGGGAACAAGAAACAAGGCTGCTGCAGAAAACAATCTTGTTAAATGGAACCCAGCTCAACTTGCTTGGTATGGATAGGACCTCGGGAACAGACTCCGTGGGGGCTTGGCGACATTAATGTATATAATATTTTGGTTAGCATAGACTTCACTTTGAATTTTGGAGGCATTTTTCTTCTTATATAAGATGGATAATTTCTTTTCTTAGGTACTCATTGCCCTATAAGAAAAAAAATGATGACAAGGGAAAAAATTAAAAAAACAAAACAAAACAAAACAAAACAACAACAGTGTATCACATTTGTGATTAAAAAAAAATGATCCAGACCTGGGTGCTAATTTCTAGGCTATTTAAAATCAGCATGGGTTATTCGAGACTAAATTAGGCAGTACATAATTTTTTTTAGCACAGGGAAGTATATGGTTGTCTTACAACAGTGGTAAAAATGGTTTGGATCCCAAGTATTCCAAGGATGGCTTTAGGCCAGGGCTCTTGTTCATCCCCGTGGAGTGGCAGATGCTGTGAAAGCCCTCTCCCCTCCCCCGCACCGTTCATCCCAGGTGGCCCCTGGCACCTCGGCAGAATCTGTTATTTTCTTCCTCCACTGTGAAGACTTCCTGGGTGTGTGCTTCTGCCGGGCCTATGTGACAAAGCTGCCCCCATTCCTGGGATTTAACACCCCAGGCAGGAAGTGAAGAGTAAACACCCACACTTTCTGGCACCGAGGAGGAGATGTGCTCCACCCGCGGGCCTCCAGCGGGTCCACAGAGGGAGCCTTGCTAATTAACACCTTCTTTCTTCTTCTCCCACCCTTCTTTCTCTGCTTCTCCTTCTCTCTCTCTCTCTCTCTCTCTCTCTCTCTCTCTCTCTCTCTCTCTCTCTCTCTCTCTCTTTCTCTCTCTCTCTCTCTCTCATTACTACAGCCCGGATTATCTCCCAAACAAAATAATCACGCCCAAATTCTCATAGGGGACAAGTTCTGGCGAGATCTCCTGTAGGGCAACAGGAGGTGATGAGAGCAGATAAGCTCATGGCAGCCGGAAGTTCGGAAGAGGATTTGTTATGATCGGGGCTGTCTCTGTCTTTAGATGATGAGGTGTGGCGAGCGCCGTTTCTTTTTTTTTTTTTTTTTTTTTGGTTCTTTTTTTTTCGGAGCTGGGGACCAAACCCAGGGCCTTGCGCTTCCTAGGTAAGCGCTCTACCACTGAGCCCCGCGCCGACCGTTTCTAAACAGTTCTGTGAATGCAATGATCTACACGTGCCTGAAAAAAAGACTCAGAATATTTGATGATAATGTCAGTTCTAAGTTCATGCCACTCATGGTATACTGCCACAACAAAGAGATATAATCACTGCCGAGGAGCAAAGAACGTTTACCTTCTGTGTATGCAAGTGCACGTGCAACATACATGCAGAATACACACGAGTGTGTGTGCACATGGAGCCCAGAGGTTGACATGGGTGTCTTACTCTACGGTTGTCAATTTGGTCAGATAAAGTCTCCTACGGACCCTGATGCTCACAGCTTGGTTAGACTAACTGACCAGTAAGCTCCTGGAATCCTCCTAACTCTGCTTTCCAGACCGGAGATGATGGGTTCACGGTTTCATCTGCTTTGTCTGTTTGTTTTTGTTGGCTCTGGGGATTTGAACTCGGATCCTTACGGTTGTGCAGCAAGCACATTTTTCACAGAGTCATCTCCACAGACTCCTTTCTGCTTTATAAATGTTGTTTGCCCCCTTTTAAATCATTTCTAGAAAGAAGGAAGTAAGAGAGAAAGGGAAGGAGGAGAAGAAGGAAGGGGAGAGAAGAGAAAGGAAAGGGAAGGCAGGGGGAGAAAGGAAGACAGAGTGAGTGTGTCTTCTTACCCAGACTCTGTTAAACACAAGCTGCATTTCTCAAGTATCTTGTGAAAGAGGCTCTCACGTTCTTCTGAGTCAAGTGCCTAAATGAGGGCTGAGTGACTGGAAAGGTGGCTGGGTGGGTAAAGTGCTTGCTCTTGAAGCCTGAGGACCCAAGTTTGTATAACCTGCATAAAAAGCCAGAGGCAGTAGTGCACATCTGTAATTCCAGGGCTCCTAGGGAGAGATGGGGAAGAGGAGTCCTAGAAGCTGGTAAGCCAGCTAGCCTGGCCTATGCGATATCAAACAGCCCAAGGTCCTGTGTCTCAAACAATGTAGAGGGGGATGGCAAACCCTTGAGGTTACCCTGACCACACACATGGCACAGATACACCCTGCACACCCAGTATATCACACTTCATAATGCTCTTATGCCTTCTTTCCCCTCCCCTACACTTGGCTCCCAACCCCTCCCCCCCCATAGGCCCATTGTACAATAACACAGCTTGGCCATGTGCCCATTGGGAGTATATAATGTATTCATACACACGGCTCAGTGTTACCATTTGCAAAGGTCCGGCCTCCTTGGGAAGAGTCCAATCTAAACATCAGCTTCCAGCTATTCAGTGGAGGAAATGGCCACAAAATAGCGATCACTCTCAAGAATACCTTTGCTCGAACACTTGCCCTTTACTCCTTGACTCCTCATGCAGCCAGGGTTTCACCAGGTGCATACTGCTTTCTCTATACATTGTTGCAAAATTCTTTGGTTCTCTTTAACTCACTACCAACTGCCGCTGTGGGTCCCCTGAAGAGTCACCCCCGGTTAGCACCAGGCAGTTTCTTCATCGAAGCTGACCTGACATTAGGGAAACGGAACAGGCTTGCTTCTAAATTCACTGGGAATTATCCCTCACTGTCCCGGAATACATTTAATCACATGAAGTTGCCCAAAGAGCATGTCCTGTGTCTCCTAGGAAGAAAAGTTGCCGTCTCGAAAGTTAGATTCTTCTAGGCTGTACACAGGAGGCCAGAATTCGTGATTACTCTCAGAGATCAAAGCAAGCTGGCTTCATTTACAAACATCCAGCTTTGATCTGAAGGCCTGGTGAGCAAAGGTAGTAATAGCTGGGTCAAAACAAGGGGGGGAAGCAGTTCCTCAAATTATCACGTTTTATCCTTCACAACGACGACGATTTCTTTATTCATTTTTGCAGTTGTCATCCCAACCACATTTACACACCACTTGCAAATAAGCTAATGGTATGGGAGCCAGCAATGCAGAGGCAGTGCAATTGTCTCTTAATTACACACAGCAGGCTTCCAGTGTCTCCCTTCTGAGGACACTTAACAAGAAACAAAAGAAGTCCGGCCCTCCGTGCAGTCAGACATCCCACACAGGCTCCCTGGGTGACGGGTCCACCCTGAGATGCACTGCGGTAAAGATGGGGAAGAAGCTATCTTGGGGAAGAGTCTTACCTACCCTTCACCCATCTCCAGAGCGTCTTCTATTAAATCTGATTATTCCATCTAGAGAGAAGGAGTTGAGCAGCCCGGGAAACAAAACCTCAAGGATAAACTGATCCACAAGCCAAGTGGTTTTGACGAAGCCCAGGCTCTTCGGTGCATGAAATAAGGAAATGTCTCGCCTCACGTTGGGCTGCTCAGAACTGTTTTATATCTTCTGTGGGAAAGAATCGATACATCCTTAGCATTGGGAGATCATATATTTTGTAGGGGAGATGGTCAAAGACCAGGAATATGCCAAACAACTTCATCTTCTGAAAGATTAATTTAATTGGGAGAAAAAAAATCTATCAATTAATTAGCCCATAAAAGTTTATGGCTTGCTGATTAGTTGATGGCGCCATCCACAGCGAGGTTAATAAAATTTTGCCTGTATTACGTGCTTTTTCACACGTTCTGTGAAGCTGCTGGAGGAAGTCCCATCCAGACACGTGAGGATGGCGTGAACGTGAAAATGGGTGCCGGTGCCTAGGGGTGATAATGATTACCATGTGTGGATAAACTGCCCGTCAGACAACAAAGGATGTTCACAAGCTTTCTCTCTTTTTGATTCTTCCTAGAACCCTGTGAAATGGATAGGGAAGAATATTAACTCCTTTCTACAAGTGAGAATGTCTATGGGTTTGGATTTAGAGACTTCCAATGGCTTTGGCAAACTATGCCGGTAGGGAATACCCATTACAGGAGGAGGGCACGAAAGGGACCAATGGGGAGCATGATGGACCACACCCAAGAAGAGCCACCAGGCCCCTACGGCTGGCTCTCCATCAGACGACACATCTGAAACTTCCAACCACTTTTATCTTTTTATTACTTAGCGAATGTGTGTGGTGCATGAGTGTGCGTGCAGTGTGTGAATATGGGTGTGCACATGTGTGCAAGGGCACACTCATATGTGCAGGCGGGAGGTTGTCTCTTCAACCATTCTTCACTTTGTGTCTTGAGTCAGAGTCTCGCCTAGAAGCCGGAGCTTGCTGTTTTGGCAAGATTAGCTGGCCAGCGGCCTCCTGGGATCCACTGTCTCCACGCCATGGTGCTGGGATCACAGTGCACACTGCTGCACTTGGCTTTCACGTAGATGCTGGGGATCAGAACTCAGGTCCACAGGGCTTAGGGAGAAGGCACATTGGCCGTGCCATCTCCCAGCCTCTCCATTTTCTATATACAGTTGGCCTGTCTTATTGGTGTCCTTTGTGCTAGATCAGCAGGCTGGAGCCAGACACTTGCTGAGTTCACTCGCTGTTCAGTTCTCCACACTCCACCAAGTCAGATTCCACTGAGATTCTCAAGGAAGTCTGTCACCAGGTCTGCCCTGGATTTTTGGAGCTCTTGGATGACACCTTGACCTCCACCAAGACATCTGTTTTGTCTTTTTCATTTTTTGTAATCCCAGCCCGATGAAGTGAAATATTCCAACCCTTAAAACTGTTTGGAAAATTTAAGAGGACATAGCTGTTGATGATTATTCTCAAGACTCCTCAGAATTCTCCACTTTTCAATGTGCACCAAGCTGGAAGGACCAGGGAGACGGTCCAGTTGGTAAAGTGCTCGCTGTGTAAGCATGAGGACTCCAGAACCCACTCTAAAAAGCCAGGCACAGTCGTGTATACCCCTATAATCCCATTCCAGGGAGGTGGAGACAGGAGGAGCCCTGAGCTGTCTGTCTGACCCCAACAATGTTCTTAAGTCCAAAGTCTCTTCTGATAGTCAAGAAAAATGGCTATGAGTCCCTATAAAATAAAAGGCCAAATTATGTATTTCCGATATATAATTGTCTTAGTTAGGATTTGACTGCTGTGAGCAGACACCATGACCAAGGCAACTCTTATAAGGACAGCATTTAATTGGCACTGGCTTACAGGCTCAGAGGTTCAGAGTCCATTACCATCAAGGCGGGAACATGCCAGCATCCAGGCAGGCAGGGTGCAGGAGGAGCTGAGAGTTCTACATCCCCATCGGGAGGCTGCTAGGAGAATACTGGCTTCCAGTTAGCTCGGATGAGGGTCTTAAAGTCCACACTCATAGTGACACACCGTACTCCAACAAGGCCACACCCACTCCAACTAGGCCACACCCCCACTCCAACAAGGCCACACCTTCTAACAGTGCCCTCCCTGGGCCGACCGTATACCGACCATAACAATAATGGACAGAGTAAACGTGGCCGTTCTAAAATGGAAGAGTGGGAAGATGGTAAGGAAAGACGGGACCCAATCAAGACCAAAACTTTGCAGGGCGAATGTCAAACCTTGCACCTCCAAGTGTGGGTGCTCAGGACACCCGGTGGCATGCTGTGAGCTCCAAGGTGCTTGGGTAGCCATCCCAACTCTCCTGTCACTACAGCATCCGCTATCGGGCTGCTCCTGGGGATCTGCAGCTTTCTTTGGCCGGTGTCTCATGCTCCTGGCATCTCCAGCATCCTGGGATTTCCACTGTAACTTGGGTTTCAGCGTCACAGCTTCCTAGACAGTCTTCTCATTTGACTCTGTTTCACCTAGTTTGGCCTCAAAGGCTTTTCTCTGAACCCTTGGCGCAGGCCACCGTGATTCTGTAACTTGTTAAATCAGCACTCCTATGAAACCAGCCTCAAAACGGGTGATGCCAAGTTTTTCTGCCAGCCCGAGAGGCAACCCAAACCCCAGGACTGTGGCTACGGCAGCACTGAGGTGTTTGCACTGCTGAACCACGAGAAGCTCGTCCTTAGGCAGTCCTGTTGAGTAGGGCGCCAGAAGGGTGTTCTCTTTCCAGATAGTTTCTTAAAAATCGATACATCTATATCGTCCTGCGTGCATGCCATGGTGCACACGTGGACGCCAAAGGACCGTTCGTAGGAGTTGGTTCTCTCCTTCCACCATAGAGGTCTCGGGGATTGAACTCACGTTGTTAGGCTTGGAGGCAAGCGCCTTTGCCTGCTGAGCCATCTCACTGGCCCACAGACTCTTCTGTCTTCTCAGCATTTTCCTGCCAAAGGAAGTCTTTCACAGGGATCTCTACCTTTGGCCCTGGCTCCTGCCCTTATTGCAAACTGAAGATTTCTTGTCAACGTCACTAATGTCCTTCGTAACTGCCTCCATCAGACTGACCTGTGGGTAAGTCTACGGGGCATTTTCTTGACTAATGACTGATTCGGAAGAGTCCAGCCTATTGTGGGTGGTGCCACCCCTGGGCCGGTGAGCCTGGGTTGCCTAAGTAGGTAGGGTAGGTAGGTTGAATGAGTCTCAGGGAGCAAGCCAATAAGCAGCATTCTTTCTTGGTTTCTGGCTCACTCCCTGCCTCCAGGGTCTAATGTGAAGTTCCTAACTTCCCATGAATGATGGGCTGTAGTTTTGTAAGATGCAATAAACCCCTTTCCTCCCCAAGTTGATTTTGGTCATGGTGTTTATCATAGCGGCAGAAGCAAGCTAGGCCACAGGGACTAAACGAGCCTTCCTAGTCACACTCTGAAGACATGATTTTCCAAACTCTCCTGCTCCATATTACCCTACAAATGGAAGCTGACTCCTGCCTTCGCATCCACTTAGTGCGAGTGGACACAATACGGTATATGGAAGATCAAGGAAAACAGCCACTATCGACGGGACAGGCCGCGACCGGTGGCTACTCTGAGTTTCTGAGGAGCCTTAGTAGGCAGCCGAGCCTACAGGTCCTCTCAGCAAAGTCCTCAGCACACCCATGATATGTCTGTATCACGCTTCCCCTTCCATCCCGGTCACAGCTGCCTGGAGAGAGTGACGGGTTCCAGGTAAAACGTATAGCTGAAGTTAGAGTCTGGGAGGGCCGGGCTCTATAATTTTCTTACCCTGCTTCTCCCAGGATGCTGGAGTAGGAGACACTAAAGGCTATTCTTAAAGAAACCAGGTATCAAGGGTCAAGGGGAAGTGTAGGGGTCAAGGGTCAAGGGGGGAGTGTAGGGGTCAAGGGTCAAGGGGGGAGTGTAGGGGTCAAGGGTCAAGGGGAAGTGTGTAGACAAAATGAGAAATGTGGAGAGGAGCAAGCTGGGAAGGTTAGGCATGAGTTAGGAGCAGGAGAGCAACCGTTCCAGTAATCTCTGGTCCTCATGTTGTACTTTGTTCCTCTGGTTTTTTTTTTTTTCATTCCCTCTTTTTTGTCAATGCCCACTGTCCACAAAGAAGGAGGGAAAATGGCCCACAACAGCCTCAACGCTAAAATTCCTTGGGAAAGTCTCTGATTGGCTCTTCTCAGGACATAGACGCATCCCTGGACTAACTGGTGTGGCCTTGAGGGTGGGGACTATGGTTTGCATTAAAAGTACATTGTTGGCTCAGCGGTTAAGAGCACTGACTGCTCTTCCAGAGGTCCTGAGTTCAATTCCCAGCAACCACATGGTGGCTCACAACCATCTGTAATGGGATCTGATGCCCTCTTCTGGTGTGGCTGATAGCGCATATATATATATATATATATATATATATATATATATATATATCAAATGGCGGAGAAGAAATCCAGATGTAATTACATTTTAGTTTGTAAATTATTTTAAACTTTTCATTGTGTGTGTGTGTGTGTGTGTGTGTGGTGCTACCCCTGGCACACACACACAAACACACACAGTGCATGTGTAAAGGTCAGAGAACAATTCAGGCAATCTGGTTCTCTTTTTCCACCCTTTGAGTTCCAGGGATCGAACTCAGCCTGTCAGGCTCCCCAGCAAGTGCTTTTACCAGCCTAGCCACCTTGCCCACCATAACGCTTTCATGCACACAGCCAGGTAAGATTTTGTGGCATCACCAAAATGCTTGCTAACTTCCCAGAGCTACAGGTTTTTGTGTGTAATGACCCATTATTAATAACCTGTGGAACATGTAATCCAAAGCCTCTGTACGTGGGGGTCAGCAGAGTTGGCTGTGCCTTGGGCTGCAGGCTGGACGCCTCTGCTTTCTGCCTCTTAGGCTGGGAAGAACGCTGCATGGTTAAGAGCTCAGAGAGTCTTCCTTTCACTCATGTTGTACCTTGAGTGTCTTACTGTCTGTGCCCACAGACACAGAGTAGAGTGGCTTCAGTAAGTGGAGAAGACGGAGTGACCTCGAGGAACATCTACCAACGTCCCAGCAACAAGAAATGAGTTCGCAGCAGGTCTGCTGAAGTCATCCTCTGTCTCCCTGTCCCCCTGCATTCTGTTTAATTGACACCTCTTTCTCCCTGCAGAACTTCAAGTGAGCACGACACACGTAACTTTCCTATAACACAACTTAATTTTATTTGGAGCCCCCAGTCAGCCGAGGGGCAGAAACTTAACCTTATTTAATGCAGAATGATCTGTCTTCATCTCTTTTAAGATTGTTTCTAAATCCTGGGGATTGTGTGTCATCAGAAGACATCTGGGGGCATCTGACCTGTCTGCCAGGCGACTGCTGGAACTGTCTTCTTGGTCTCTGGAGCCATCCATGCAAATGACCTCTGCTCTCCTCAGTGTTCTGCCCCATGGCTCCTCAAGCACAGGCTTTCTCCGCCATGTGTGTTTCTGTCTCATTCGCCAACACAGCCTGGACTGAGGCGAACCCGAGCTAGAAAATGCACTGTTTGGTTTTTGCAGCAGACCACAGCCCCTCCCAGAGCTGACTGGGGAGGAAAGGTGACAGAAAGCAATCTGCTGAAGGAGTAGAAGAAAAGTCTGTGAGGTCTGAATGCTCTCTATATGACTCGACCCGCTGATGTGTGCTGACCAGGCTGTTATGCTTTCAGACTTTTCAGGAAGAAAAAACAAAATGCAGCAACACACTTTTATAAAGTAATATTTATTAGGTTTTAAATGGATTTAGAAGCTTCTATTAAAATGTAGATTTGTTTGACACTGTGAAAAATCATGGCATTTTTGAACCAAACAGCAAACATTACAAAAATAAGGTCTAAGAGAGCCTCCCCCAAGTCCTCATTATTTTCCCAGTGGCAAGCTGCACACGGTGGCCACTTCCTTCCAGAGCAGTGGAGACTATCTCCTTACTGTGATTTTTCACCCTAATTATCAGACTTGCTCCTTCCCATTTTCTATGGGATTATCAAGTGCTTAAATATTTTTCTATTCATTTTCTCCTTCTACCCTCCTTCTCTTTCCTTCTTTCTTTCCTTCCTTCCCTCCCCCTCCCCCTCCTCTTCCTCTTCCTCCTCCCCCTCCTCCCGCCCTCCCCCTCCCTCCTCCTCCTCCATGAAATAGGGGCTTACTGCATAGCCTAGGCTGTCCTGGAGCTCTTTTTTTTTTTTTTTTTTTTTTTTTTTTGGTTCTTTTTTTTCGGAGCTGGGGACCGAACCCAGGGCCTTGCGCTTCCTAGGCAAGCGCTCTACCCCTGAGCTAAATCCCCAACCCCTGTCCTGGAGCTCTTAGGTAGCCTGAGCTAGCCTTGAATTTGTGACCCTCCTGCCTCAGCCTTCCAAGAGCTAAGATGATTGGCATGCACTCTGTCTCTTTGATGCTACCTGTGAGTGGGGTGCATGTGTGCACATGTGTGTGGAGGCCAACAATCGGCCTTGATGAAATCCTCCAGTTTCAGAAGCTGTCCATCTATGTTCGGGGACCAAGACCCGAGACTTTCTGATAGACTACTGTGACTTCCCTGAGGCTCGCTGATAGGCTATTGTGACTTCCCTGAGGCTCGCTGATAGGCTACTGTGACTTCCCTGAGGCTCGCTGATAGGCTACTGTGACTTCCCTGAGGCTCGCTGATAGGCTACTGTGACTTCCCTGAGGCTCGCTGATAGGCTACTGTGACTTCCCTGAGGCTCGCTGATAGGCTACTGTGACTTCCCTGAGGCTCGCTGATAGGCTACTGTGACTCGTCAAGCTCCAGGGATCCTTCCCTAGCTCTGTTCCCCAGCACTGGAAGTACAGCACAGACCACCATACATACCGTTTTATGTGGGTACTAGGGTTGGGACTTAGGTCTTCATGGCAATCACTTTAGTCATTGAACCATTTCCCAGCTCCACGGTGTTTTCATTCTTAAGCTTATCCTTCCTTTCTTCTGGAATTCGTTTGTTCATTTATCCATCTGTCCGTCCATCCATCCATCCATCCATCTATCCATCCTGTCTGCCTGTGCCCGTACACATGACACGGTGCATGTGTGGAGACAACAGAGATTCTCTTTCCACCACGTGGGTCCTGGGGAATGAACTCAGGTCTTCAGGCTTGGCAGCCACTGCGGTTGAGCCACCAGTGAGGTCACTGGCCTCGCTGTTTTTTCTTTTCTTTTCTTTTTTTTTTTTCGGGGCTGAGGACCGAACCCAGGGCCTTGCGCTTGCTAGGCAAGCGCTCTACCACTGAGCTAAATCCCCAACCCCGGCCTCGCTGTTTTTTAAGATAACATTCTTTGGTTGGTGGCATGAGTGTTTCCTCGACCACTGTCTTTCCCCGTCCTAGGAAGGATTTGGGAAGGAAGGAAGTTTGCTTCACAGTGGATGCTGTGGGGCTGAGAGACAGACAAGACAGTTTCTGCAGAGACTGGGCGTGAGTAGGGCACCTCCGATGAATGTTTTTCCTGTCAGGAACCAAGATATACTAGAGACCCTTGTGTCCTTCCCTTTGCCTACCAGACTGTGAAACACTGGACTCCCAAGAAATTGAATTTGACAGGAGTCTCAGCTGGGAGAAGGAAAAGGCTGAAGCCAGAAGGGGCATTTGTCTCCCTCAAGATACCTCACACAGTTCGGATGACATGTTAGACAACCTTGTAAGGGAGACTACAGCCCAGACAATGTTGGGCCAGTGATGGGTGGGAGGGACCACACTTGATCGTGACGCTTAACTACGCATACCTCTTACCTGCTGTAAAAACCGGAACTTCATGCTGAGACCCCACCATGGACTGGGGTAGGGTGGCACTGGGGCTCTTTACCTGCCTTCTGGGTGGGATTGTATTGGATAACATTGAATAAATCTCCTTTGCCTGCTTCTCACCATTACCTATCAGTTAATCGGTCTATTGAGGATGGGGGCCTGTACTGGCTGGTTTTGTGTGTCAACTTGACACAAGCTGGAGTTATCACAGAGAAAGGAGCCTGCCTTGAGGAAATGCCT